>NC_083567.1:0-313266 GCF_019925205.1 Metopolophium dirhodum
TCGCGACTCCCCGGTTCACGGTAGAAGAGCTGCGCGAAGCGTGCCTACGACTACCGGCGGGCAAAGCCACGGGACCTGACGGCATACCGAACGAGGGTGCTAATCCGGGTCTCCAAGACCGTGCCACAAGTCTTCCTCGATGTCTTTAACCGGTGCCTCACGGAGAACAAATTCCCCGGAAGATGGAAGATTGCCAGGCTCGTCCTCCTCCGAAAAGGACCGGACAAACCTGTCCTCGCCCCGTCAAGCTTCAGGCCGCTATGTATGCTGAACTCCACGGCCAAGCTCTTCGAGCGACTCCTGCTGACGAGGCTGAACCAGCACCTGGATACGACCGGCCAACGTTCCGAGAACCAATATGGATTCCGCCACGGGCGATCCACGGAGGATGCGATAGAACGCGTAATCGCCGCAGCCCGAGGAGCAGCCACGGGAGCAACCCAACACCGCGACCTTTGCGTTGTAGTGTCACTTGACGTCCGTAATGCCTTCAACACCGTCCCTTGGCCGCGCATCGACGCCGCTCTCAGACGGAGAGAGGTCCCTCCGTACTTAAATAGGACCATCCGATCATACCTTGAGGACAGGACATTACTCGTCGGCGATGCGCAGACAGCACGGAGAACGACCTGCGGAGTTCCTCAGGGCTCCGTCCTAGGACCGTCCCTCTGGAACTCGTTCTATGACGATCTATTAGACATCGACATGCCACCGGGAGTTCAGCTGGTCGCATTTACCCGAGCCTTTTCTCGCGGCTGATCGGCTGCTGGCAATCTCCTGCCGGCTTTGGAGTTTGTCGATTTGCTCTTGCTGCTCGGTTACTCTGGCATCAGTCCTGGCTATTATCACCTTGACTTCGGCGATGGCACTGAGTATAGCCGAGCTTTGGGACATCAGTGCTGCCCGAAGTTTGAGAACCTACGTCCTTTGATATCCTCTCAGTTTGTGCAGCCGTGTCCATCTTGCCGGCTTTGGGCGTCTGCTCGCTCTTTGGGACGCGCTGGGTCAGGGTGTTGAAGGCCTTAATAACGTTTTCGCGACTACCCTTGAGGCCCGCGATAACATTCAGCAAATCGTCAATTGCAGTTTTGACGTCCGGGCTCCTCGTCTTGATCGACCACGCCTCCAGAGCCGACGCCTTCTGGACTAACAGCTTGTAGCCACCATCCTGTGTAACCTAACCTAACCTAACCTAACCTAACCTAACCTAACCTAACCTAACCTAACCTAACCTAACCTAACCTAACCTAACCTAACCTAACCTAACCGCGAGTAAGTCGGCGGGCAGCATGGACGCCAAAACGGAGGACGCGTCGGCAGAGACCGTTCGGTATGCCCTGATTGTGCGCAGTGCCGTGGTCCTCTGCGCCCTGGCCATCTCGTTGCGGTTTTTGGCAGTCTTGATGCCGACTGTCGCCGGCATCAAGACTGCCAAAAACCGCAACGAGATGGCCAGGGCGCAGAGGACCACGGCACTGCGCACAATCAGGGCATAGTCCTCTGCGCCCTGGCCATCTCGTTGCGGTTTTTGGCAGTCTTGATGCCGACTGTCGCCCAGATCGGTGACGCGTACAGTAGTTTGCTGTTGGTCACCGATCCCAGTAGTGCTCGTTTCGACTGGGACGGGCCGCCTACGTTCGGCATCAGTCGTCCGATGGCTTTGGCGGATTCGGTGGCCTTCCTCGACGCAGCTGCGATATGTCTGGTGAAGGACAGTCGAGTGTCGAGCTCGACTCCCAAGTATCTGATGGCCGACTTGACCGGGATGGCGTGCCCCTCGACGTACAGCTCCGGGTCGGCATATCTGTATTTCCTGGTCAAGACGACGGCCTCCGATTTTTGGGGCGCTACTGTGAGGCCGTTGTCGCGCATCCCAATTGTTCACTGTTTCCAGCGCTGGGTTCAGCAGTTCGGCTGCTGACGGTCCGGTCCGGGATGTGCCGATGACGGCGACGTCGTCCGCGAATGCGACCAGCTGAACTCCCGGTGGCATGTCGATGTCTAATAGATCGTCATAGAACGAGTTCCAGAGGGACGGTCCTAGGACGGAGCCCTGAGGAACTCCGCAGGTCGTTCTCCGTGCTGTCTGCGCATCGCCGACGAGTAATGTCCTGTCCTCAAGGTATGATCGGATGGTCCCTATTTAAGTACGGAGGGACCTCTCTCCGTCTGAGAGCGGCGTCGATGCGCGGCCAAGGGACGGTGTTGAAGGCATTACGGACGTCAAGTGACACTACAACGCAAAGGTCGCGGTGTTGGGTTGCTCCCGTGGCTGCTCCTCGGGCTGCGGCGATTACGCGTTCTATCGCATCCTCCGTGGATCGCCCGTGGCGGAATCCATATTGGTTCTCGGAACGTTGGCCGGTCGTATCCAGGTGCTGGTTCAGCCTCGTCAGCAGGAGTCGCTCGAAGAGCTTGGCCGTGGAGTTCAGCATACATAGCGGCCTGAAGCTTGACGGGGCGAGGACAGGTTTGTCCGGTCCTTTTCGGAGGAGGACGAGCCTGGCAATCTTCCATCTTCCGGGGAATTTGTTCTCCGTGAGGCACCGGTTAAAGACATCGAGGAAGACTTGTGGCACGGTCTTGGAGACCCGGATTAGCACCTCGTTCGGTATGCCGTCAGGTCCCGTGGCTTTGCCCGCCGGTAGTCGTAGGCACGCTTCGCGCAGCTCTTCTACCGTGAACCGGGGAGTCGCGGCGTCGTCGATCAGTGGGGGCTCCGATGCCCATTCGGTCGCCGGAGGTTCCGGGAAGAGATGATCGGCGATTGCTTCTTCCCTGCCGCGAGCTTCGACGCCCGGCCGCTTTCGGGAAATCTTTTTCGTCACGACCCTGTAAGGCAAGCCCCAGGGGTCGTCGTCCACGGCTCTGCAGAGTTCAGCCCAGCTGTTGGCCTGCGCCGCGCGGATGGCGTCGCGTAGGACTTTCCGCGTTTCAGTGTAGGCCGCGCGGTGAGCTTCCGTCAGTTCTCGTGGGTCGCGTCTTCGGGCGGACCGTTGGACCGCTCTTCGCGCCTTGATGGTAGATCGCCGGAGCGTAGCGAGGTCGTTGGACCACCAGTGGGCAGATCTTCTGCCCGCTATCGGGGTGGCCCTCGGAGGCATGCAAGAGTCGCAAGCCGCCACCAGGTAGTCAATCAGCTGATCGGCTGCTCCGGTCGCGGTGGTAGAGTCATCGACGACGGGGTGGGGCCGTGTTGGCCAGGTGCGCTGTGAGGGCGACAGGATCCAGCTGCCGGTACGACCAGCCCGCGGGGCGATTGCGATCGGTTTCGTCATCGTCCGGCGTCGTGTGTATGGAGAACTCGACATATCTGTGGTCGCTGGCGGACTCGACGTCTTCCAGGACGCTCCAGCCCCGTATGACGGAAGGCGCCACGAGGCGGGAGAACGTTATGTCGATGATCGACTCGGCGTTGATCCGCCGGTAGGTGGCCGTGTTGCCCGTGTTCTCGACGCTCAGCCCCAGGCTGGCGGCGAGGTCGGCCAGCTGCTCGCCCCTTTGATCGTTGCGCGCCGAGCCCCACTCTTGCGACCACGCGTTGAAGTCGCCGCAGATGACTAGGTGAGTCCGGTGGTCACACTCGCGGGCGGACTGGTGGACGTCGTCGAGGAAGGCGGCAAAGTTTTCGGCGTGTCGTTGCGGGAGTTGTAGCAGCTGTAGACTCTCAGGCCCCGTCCCTGGATCCAGGCGTATCCGCGACCCGCGCCGTTGGTCTCCGCGACGAAGTCAGCTGCCGCAGTCAGGGCGACGGCACAGGTGCCGTCGTCGCTGCTAACCCACCTGTCGTCGTTTGCGGGGTGCCAGTTGGGTTCCGATACTGTGAGGACGTGGGCTCCCCTCTCGGCCGACGTCTGCTGGAGGAGGCTCTGGGCCGTGGGGCTCCGTTGGAGGTTGATCTGGAGTATGTTGATCATCTTATTGCGGATTTGATGGCTGCTAGAGCTGCCCGCCGGGCGGCGCAAGCCCCGGAGCCGGGCTTGTGTGGCACGCGCGGAGACTTGATGCGATCGCACGCGACGCACATGTCCGCGCCCTCTGTGCATATAGCCTCGGTGTGTCCGTTCTGCCCGCATCTCCTGCAGGCGTGTGAGAGGTCGGGTCCGGTGCACTGCCGCGTGCCGTGGCCGTAGCCGTGGCACCGGTAGCACTTGGCCGGCTCCGGTCTGCGTGGGCGGACCCGGCACTGCGTCCAGCCGACTCGGATCGAGGTTAGGCTGCGGCTGATGGCGATGGGCACTGTTGCGGTGGCCATTTGTCGGCTGTCCCGAGTGGCCCACAGACCGGTTATCTTAATCTCCTCGCCGGAGGGAAGATCGTCGCCGAGTATGGCCTTCTGGATGGCTGCAAGGACCTCTTCTTTTGTTGCCACTTCGTCGAGGTCCGTGATCTCGACTTCGGCTGTGTGGCGTAGTCTGGTGACCACGGATCCGGACATGTTTTCCGCCAGCTTGTCACGGATGATAGAAGTAGCTGCGGTGGCCTTGGCCCCCTTGGTCAGTTCAACCAGCAGATCCCCGTTTCGGGTCTTCCTCATCGACGTCACGTGAGTTCCCATGCCCTCAAAGTCGATGTCCGTTTGTCTCACCGCGCGAAGAGTGTCCGCGTAAGTCCGGCCTTCAGGGACCTTGACCAGGACGGCCGCAGATCTCTGCACCGTTTTCCTGGCCGTTTGGGTCCTGGGGGGAATTTTCGTTTTTGCGGTCCTGTCCACTACAGTGAACGGTTCTTCGACTTGTTCCGGGTAGATTGTTTTTGCCTCTCCTGAGGTCGTCGGCTTCTCGGCCGGGGTGGCGTGAGTCGGGGTCCTTTCGTCGTTTTTGTTTTTGATTTTGGCGTTCTTGTATCGTTGTCTTTGTTTGGCCGATTTCGTCATCTGCTTTTTTCCGGGGAACCTAACCTAACCTAACCTAACCTTTTTTTTTTTTTTTTTTTTTTTTTTACAGGTTGAACCGAACACTGAGGGTGGTACTGACGCGAGTCATTTCACCCCTCGGTGCCCATCGTTTATTTAATAAAATACTTAATCTTAATACAATTTACATAATTATTATTTACAGGCAATAGAGGGCCTCTAACCCTCAAGGTGTGGCCTTCGGCCCACAGATAGATATCTTAACTACGGTTGGTTAATTAGTGCTTGACGGCGCCTCTCTTCAGCTTCCTTCATTGATAGTACTTGGGTGGCGAAATTTCTGACCGCGGACCAGTTCTCCTTGGAGCGCAGCATCATTGGGATGATGGTTCGCGGGCTCACATCACATCCTAGGAATATGGCGAGATCGCGTCTTCGTGAAGCCCAGGCATCGCAGATGAATAGAGTGTGATTGGCGTCGTCACATGCGTCGCCACAGAACCAGCACTCAGGGGACTCTAACTTGCCAAATCGGTGCAAGTATTGAGCGAAACAGCCGTGACCAGTGAGGGCCTGGGTAAGATGAAAGTCTACGTTGCCGAATTTCCTCATCACCCAAGGCCTGATGTCGGGGATCAGCTGAAACGTCCACCTACCATTGGAGCAAGTGGCCCAGCGAGATTGCCAGTCAGAGAGCAACGTTTCTCGGATAGTGCTGGGTAGGACGCCAGACTGTCTTCCATTGAAGAGATCGCGGCGCTCGGCTGCGAGTAGGTCGATCGGAGGGGTATCAGCGAGGAGTAGGACCGCGTCTCTCGATACGGTGCAGTACGCTGAGACCACCCTCAGCGCAATCCTGCGTTGGCATTTGGCCAGTTCTTCGATACCAGTATTGGACATCCTTCCAGACCATACCGGGGCGCCGTACAATAAAATTGAGTGAACAACCCCTGCTAGGAGTCTTCGCTTTCTTGGAGTAGCAGCGCTTATGTTGGGAAGAATCCTTGACAAATTTGACGCCACCTTGCTTGCTTTGGCGGCCACGCTGGCCGCGTGCGTGGTGAAATTGAGTCGCTGGTCAATGTGGAGGCCCAAGTATTTGACGCTATTCACCGCTCTAATCTGAACACCGTCGATGGTAATTCGGAGGTCATTGTGCGTCCTTGTGTTGGTGATCACGATTGCCTCGGATTTCTGGATTGCCAAATCAAGACCCATCACTTTCATCCATCTGACGACAGTGTCAGCTCCTTCAGAGAGAAGTCGTTCCAATACACAGATGTCCTTGTCTTTGGCGATGAGAGCCACATCGTCCGCGTATGCTAGAAATTCGACCCCTGAGGGGAGAGGCTCACGCAATAGGCCATCGTACATGATGTTCCACAGGGTAGGGCCAAGGACGGAGCCCTGCGGAACACCACTGGTGACGGCTGTGACAGATTCTGTGCCATTTGCTGTCGAAGTTAGGTAGCGGTCATGGAAGTAGCTGTGCAGAATGCGTAAGATGGGAGTAGAAATGCCCTTGTCTTCGCAGGCGAACAGAATCTTCTCCCAGGAGGCTGAATTAAAGGCATTTCTAACGTCGAATGTCAGAATGCCAATCTTCTGACCCGCTGAGGTCTCCACACAGGATAAGAGTTTTTGGATAGCGGCTATGGTGGACCGGCCTTTCCGGAAACCAAATTGACAGTCCGCTAGGTCATCGCCTCGAGCCAGCTCCTCAGTTATGCGGTTTTCTACCATTTTCTCAAATAGCTTGCCTGCAGTGTCAAGAAGACACAACGGGCGATAGGACGAGGGTACGTCTAAAGGCTTGTCACCTTTCCTGAGAAGAACAAGTCTGGCCTTTTTCCACGCAGTAGGGAATCGGCCCTGCAGGAGGCACTCGTTTGCAATGTGAAGGAAAGGTGCGGGTTGTTTGTTGATGAGAATTTTGAGAATTTCGCTCGTCACTCCGTCTGGACCAGGGGCAGTACCGCTCTTTAGTTTTTTACACGCTGATTTCAGCTCCTCTAGGTCGATCTTCCGTGCAGGGGTCGACAATGATGGGCAAAAGGTGTTCAGGTGATTAATCTGATGTGACGGAAAGAGGTGCTGGATTATAGCTGGGAGCCTTCCTGGGAGATTAAGCCCGGGGATGGGAGTCCTTACATTCATTCTTCCCATTACAATCTTGTAGGGCTTTCCCCATGGGTCCCGTTCGACGTCGTCACATAGTTGTCTCCAGGCTTGATCTTTGGCGTTTCTGATTGCTTTAACGAGGGCCAGTTTCGCGGATTTTGCAGCAAGCTCTTCATCAGTGCAGGCGGCAGCACCAAGGCGTCGGCGCTTGCGCTGGAAAACACGACGCAGATGGTTTGCGGTCTTGCGCAACGCGCTTAGGCTCGGGGACCACCAGTGTACGCTCCTCCTTTTACCTTTATTGTCTGCCAAGGGTAGGCCACAAACGGCGTAGAGCGCCGAGTTCAGATTGATAGCCATTTCATCCACGTCAGTACTGTTGCTGAAGTGTAGTAGTTGACCGGTCGAGAGAAAGGACGCCAGAGCGGGTGCGTGGAGTCTCCGAGAGTATGTCGCGTTGACTGGCTTAATGGGCGCGGACAAGAGAGTGAACTGGATGTAGCTGTGATCGCTTAAGGTCACCGTGTCTAAGACAGACCAATTAGATATTCTGGAAGCCACACGGGGGGAGGCCAGAGTGATGTCGATCACCGAGGAGCCAGACGCCCTCTGGAAAGTGGGGGTCGTGCCAGTGTTGCATATAATGAGGCCTAGGGACTGGATGAGGTCCATCAGTGCATCACCTTTCTTGTTATTGGAGCAGCTGCCCCAGGCGGAATGGTGCGCGTTGAAGTCTCCACAAATAAGAGAGTCTCCGCTGTGACTTCTAATGCTGTGCTCAAGGTTGCTGAGAAACGCAGAGTATTGGGCGAGGTTGGGGTCAGACCTGGGGGACCAATAACAAGAATAGATGCGGAGGGTACCAGCCTGGATCCACGTGAACCCTGGTTCAGTAGGGCCGACTATGTCCACTGGGAGACCACGGAGGCATGCTATAGCCGCTTTACCGTGAGCGTCGTAGTACCATGCGTCGACCTTCGTTGGGCAGGGCTCGCTGACGATGAGGAGATCGACGTTGGACTCTGCAGCCTGCTGTAACGCCAGCGCTTGAGCTGCCTTGCAGCAGTTGAGATTGATCTGTAGGAAGGTACTCATGATAACTGGTCAGGACGCACCTCGCAGCCCCGAGCGTTTGTACCAGATGGGGTGATTGATTCACTCTTGCTGTTTGTGTCCGTGGCTGACGTAGATTCGTCAGCAGGGGAGGGACAGACTGCTACAAGATGCCCGGATTCTTTGCAGCGAAAGCAGCGACGTTTCTCTGCACCTGTGCATGCACTGGCTGAGTGCCCTTTCTCTTTGCACTTGTTGCATGCTAGGGCTCTGTCGTCCAACTGTCTGATTCTGCAGACTGCCCAACCAATTTTAATTTTCCTAGCCTCCGCGAGCTTGAGACCAGCCCTAATTGGGACCCTGACAACTGCCGATCTGATTCCACTTTTGCCCTGGCGGATATTGACAGAGTTCATGCCTTGCAGTTCAGGATCAAAACTTGCTAGAGCAGCCCGGAGTTCTGGGTCTTCAACCGAGTCTTCTATCCCGACTATGAGAAGCGCAACACTTGGAGCAGGGCGTCTGATGCCAATGTTTCCACCGAGTCTAGTCCGCAGGGCCGTAGCGAGGTTGTCCGCTTGATCCTTTCCAGGGATCTCCAGGATGACGTTACCCGACTTGGCCCTTCTTGTCGTGATGTCAGACGACGAAATATTTTCTTCGACAACCACTGCCTTGACCGAGCGGATCATGTCCGCATATGATGTTGAGCCGGTGGGTTTCTCAATTATGACGGCTTGATTTTTAGGAACTCTGATGCGTTTCCGAGCGTTTGGAAGGTTGGAAACTTCAGGCTTCGGTCTCCTAGTTTTCCGAGATACCAAGGTAAAGCCGTCCTCCGGATCTGTCGGCGAGAATTCCGTGTCTTGGGTGCATTGCGACGCAGTTGCAACGTAGCCCAGTGCGTCGGTGCATTCGGTGTCGACGACTTTAGGTGGCCCAAGCCGGTTAGTGCCACTCTGGCTCTTATCATTTTTATTTACTGGCTTCTTTTTATTCGAGGTAGTGATGCTCTGCTTTTCAGTTACCCGAGCATTACCCGAGCCTTTTCTCGCGGCTGATCGGCTGCTGGCAATCTCCTGCCGGCTTTGGAGTTTGTCGATTTGCTCTTGCTGCTCGGTTACTCTGGCATCAGTCCTGGCTATTATCACCTTGACTTCGGCGATGGCACTGAGTATAGCCGAGCTTTGGACATCAGTGCTGCCCGAAGTTTGAGAACCTACGTCCTTTGATATCCTCTCAGTTTGTGCAGCCGTGTCCATCTTGCCGGCTTTGGGCGTCTGCTCGCTCTTTGGGACGCGCTGGGTCAGGGTGTTGAAGGCCTTAATAACGTTTTCGCGACTACCCTTGAGGCCCGCGATAACATTCAGCAAATCGTCAATTGCAGTTTTGACGTCCGGGCTCCTCGTCTTGATCGACCACGCCTCCAGAGCCGACGCCTTCTGGACTAACAGCTTGTAGCCACCATCCTGTGTAACCTAACCTAACCTAACCTAACCTAACCTAACCTAACCTAACCTAACCTAACCTAACCTAACCTAACCTAACCTAACCTAACCTAACCTAACCGCGAGTAAGTCGGCGGGCAGCATGGACGCCAAAACGGAGGACGCGTCGGCAGAGACCGTTCGGTATGCCCTGATTGTGCGCAGTGCCGTGGTCCTCTGCGCCCTGGCCATCTCGTTGCGGTTTTTGGCAGTCTTGATGCCGACTGTCGCCGGCATCAAGACTGCCAAAAACCGCAACGAGATGGCCAGGGCGCAGAGGACCACGGCACTGCGCACAATCAGGGCATAGTCCTCTGCGCCCTGGCCATCTCGTTGCGGTTTTTGGCAGTCTTGATGCCGACTGTCGCCCAGATCGGTGACGCGTACAGTAGTTTGCTGTTGGTCACCGATCCCAGTAGTGCTCGTTTCGACTGGGACGGGCCGCCTACGTTCGGCATCAGTCGTCCGATGGCTTTGGCGGATTCGGTGGCCTTCCTCGACGCAGCTGCGATATGTCTGGTGAAGGACAGTCGAGTGTCGAGCTCGACTCCCAAGTATCTGATGGCCGACTTGACCGGGATGGCGTGCCCCTCGACGTACAGCTCCGGGTCGGCATATCTGTATTTCCTGGTCAAGACGACGGCCTCCGATTTTTGGGGCGCTACTGTGAGGCCGTTGTCGCGCATCCAATTGTTCACTGTTTCCAGCGCTGGGTTCAGCAGTTCGGCTGCTGACGGTCCGGTCCGGGATGTGCCGATGACGGCGACGTCGTCCGCGAATGCGACCAGCTGAACTCCCGGTGGCATGTCGATGTCTAATAGATCGTCATAGAACGAGTTCCAGAGGGACGGTCCTAGGACGGAGCCCTGAGGAACTCCGCAGGTCGTTCTCCGTGCTGTCTGCGCATCGCCGACGAGTAATGTCCTGTCCTCAAGGTATGATCGGATGGTCCTATTTAAGTACGGAGGGACCTCTCTCCGTCTGAGAGCGGCGTCGATGCGCGGCCAAGGGACGGTGTTGAAGGCATTACGGACGTCAAGTGACACTACAACGCAAAGGTCGCGGTGTTGGGTTGCTCCCGTGGCTGCTCCTCGGGCTGCGGCGATTACGCGTTCTATCGCATCCTCCGTGGATCGCCCGTGGCGGAATCCATATTGGTTCTCGGAACGTTGGCCGGTCGTATCCAGGTGCTGGTTCAGCCTCGTCAGCAGGAGTCGCTCGAAGAGCTTGGCCGTGGAGTTCAGCATACATAGCGGCCTGAAGCTTGACGGGGCGAGGACAGGTTTGTCCGGTCCTTTTCGGAGGAGGACGAGCCTGGCAATCTTCCATCTTCCGGGGAATTTGTTCTCCGTGAGGCACCGGTTAAAGACATCGAGGAAGACTTGTGGCACGGTCTTGGAGACCCGGATTAGCACCTCGTTCGGTATGCCGTCAGGTCCCGTGGCTTTGCCCGCCGGTAGTCGTAGGCACGCTTCGCGCAGCTCTTCTACCGTGAACCGGGGAGTCGCGGCGTCGTCGATCAGTGGGGGCTCCGATGCCCATTCGGTCGCCGGAGGTTCCGGGAAGAGATGATCGGCGATTGCTTCTTCCCTGCCGCGAGCTTCGACGCCCGGCCGCTTTCGGGAAATCTTTTTCGTCACGACCCTGTAAGGCAAGCCCCAGGGGTCGTCGTCCACGGCTCTGCAGAGTTCAGCCCAGCTGTTGGCCTGCGCCGCGCGGATGGCGTCGCGTAGGACTTTCCGCGTTTCAGTGTAGGCCGCGCGGTGAGCTTCCGTCAGTTCTCGTGGGTCGCGTCTTCGGGCGGACCGTTGGACCGCTCTTCGCGCCTTGATGGTAGATCGCCGGAGCGTAGCGAGGTCGTTGGACCACCAGTGGGCAGATCTTCTGCCCGCTATCGGGGTGGCCCTCGGAGGCATGCAAGAGTCGCAAGCCGCCACCAGGTAGTCAATCAGCTGATCGGCTGCTCCGGTCGCGGTGGTAGAGTCATCGACGACGGGGTGGGCCGTGTTGGCCAGGTGCGCTGTGAGGGCGACAGGATCCAGCTGCCGGTACGACCAGCCCGCGGGGCGATTGCGATCGGTTTCGTCATCGTCCGGCGTCGTGTGTATGGAGAACTCGACATATCTGTGGTCGCTGGCGGACTCGACGTCTTCCAGGACGCTCCAGCCCCGTATGACGGAAGGCGCCACGAGGCGGGAGAACGTTATGTCGATGATCGACTCGGCGTTGATCCGCCGGTAGGTGGCCGTGTTGCCCGTGTTCTCGACGCTCAGCCCCAGGCTGGCGGCGAGGTCGGCCAGCTGCTCGCCCCTTTGATCGTTGCGCGCCGAGCCCCACTCTTGCGACCACGCGTTGAAGTCGCCGCAGATGACTAGGTGAGTCCGGTGGTCACACTCGCGGGCGGACTGGTGGACGTCGTCGAGGAAGGCGGCAAAGTTTTCGGCGGTGTCGTTGCGGGAGTTGTAGCAGCTGTAGACTCTCAGGCCCCGTCCCTGGATCCAGGCGTATCCGCGACCCGCGCCGTTGGTCTCCGCGACGAAGTCAGCTGCCGCAGTCAGGGCGACGGCACAGGTGCCGTCGTCGCTGCTAACCCACCTGTCGTCGTTTGCGGGGTGCCAGTTGGGTTCCGATACTGTGAGGACGTGGGCTCCCCTCTCGGCCGACGTCTGCTGGAGGAGGCTCTGGGCCGTGGGGCTCCGTTGGAGGTTGATCTGGAGTATGTTGATCATCTTATTGCGGATTTGATGGCTGCTAGAGCTGCCCGCCGGGCGGCGCAAGCCCCGGAGCCGGGCTTGTGTGGCACGCGCGGAGACTTGATGCGATCGCACGCGACGCACATGTCCGCGCCCTCTGTGCATATAGCCTCGGTGTGTCCGTTCTGCCCGCATCTCCTGCAGGCGTGTGAGAGGTCGGGTCCGGTGCACTGCCGCGTGCCGTGGCCGTAGCCGTGGCACCGGTAGCACTTGGCCGGCTCCGGTCTGCGTGGGCGGACCCGGCACTGCGTCCAGCCGACTCGGATCGAGGTTAGGCTGCGGCTGATGGCGATGGGCACTGTTGCGGTGGCCATTTGTCGGCTGTCCCGAGTGGCCCACAGACCGGTTATCTTAATCTCCTCGCCGGAGGGAAGATCGTCGCCGAGTATGGCCTTCTGGATGGCTGCAAGGACCTCTTCTTTTGTTGCCACTTCGTCGAGGTCCGTGATCTCGACTTCGGCTGTGTGGCGTAGTCTGGTGACCACGGATCCGGACATGTTTTCCGCCAGCTTGTCACGGATGATAGAAGTAGCTGCGGTGGCCTTGGCCCCCTTGGTCAGTTCAACCAGCAGATCCCCGTTTCGGGTCTTCCTCATCGACGTCACGTGAGTTCCCATGCCCTCAAAGTCGATGTCCGTTTGTCTCACCGCGCGAAGAGTGTCCGCGTAAGTCCGGCCTTCAGGGACCTTGACCAGGACGGCCGCAGATCTCTGCACCGTTTTCCTGGCCGTTTGGGTCCTGGGGGGAATTTTCGTTTTTGCGGTCCTGTCCACTACAGTGAACGGTTCTTCGACTTGTTCCGGGTAGATTGTTTTTGCCTCTCCTGAGGTCGTCGGCTTCTCGGCCGGGGTGGCGTGAGTCGGGGTCCTTTCGTCGTTTTTGTTTTTGATTTTGGCGTTCTTGTATCGTTGTCTTTGTTTGGCCGATTTCGTCATCTGCTTTTTTCCGGGGAACCTAACCTAACCTAACCTAACCTTTTTTTTTTTTTTTTTTTTTTTTTTTACAGGTTGAACCGAACACTGAGGGTGGTACTGACGCGAGTCATTTCACCCCTCGGTGCCCATCGTTTATTTAATAAAATACTTAATCTTAATACAATTTACATAATTATTATTTACAGGCAATAGAGGGCCTCTAACCCTCAAGGTGTGGCCTTCGGCCCACAGATAGATATCTTAACTACGGTTGGTTAATTAGTGCTTGACGGCGCCTCTCTTCAGCTTCCTTCATTGATAGTACTTGGGTGGCGAAATTTCTGACCGCGGACCAGTTCTCCTTGGAGCGCAGCATCATTGGGATGATGGTTCGCGGGCTCACATCACATCCTAGGAATATGGCGAGATCGCGTCTTCGTGAAGCCCAGGCATCGCAGATGAATAGAGTGTGATTGGCGTCGTCACATGCGTCGCCACAGAACCAGCACTCAGGGGACTCTAACTTGCCAAATCGGTGCAAGTATTGAGCGAAACAGCCGTGACCAGTGAGGGCCTGGGTAAGATGAAAGTCTACGTTGCCGAATTTCCTCATCACCCAAGGCCTGATGTCGGGGATCAGCTGAAACGTCCACCTACCATTGGAGCAAGTGGCCCAGCGAGATTGCCAGTCAGAGAGCAACGTTTCTCGGATAGTGCTGGGTAGGACGCCAGACTGTCTTCCATTGAAGAGATCGCGGCGCTCGGCTGCGAGTAGGTCGATCGGAGGGGTATCAGCGAGGAGTAGGACCGCGTCTCTCGATACGGTGCAGTACGCTGAGACCACCCTCAGCGCAATCCTGCGTTGGCATTTGGCCAGTTCTTCGATACCAGTATTGGACATCCTTCCAGACCATACCGGGGCGCCGTACAATAAAATTGAGTGAACAACCCCTGCTAGGAGTCTTCGCTTTCTTGGAGTAGCAGCGCTTATGTTGGGAAGAATCCTTGACAAATTTGACGCCACCTTGCTTGCTTTGGCGGCCACGCTGGCCGCGTGCGTGGTGAAATTGAGTCGCTGGTCAATGTGGAGGCCCAAGTATTTGACGCTATTCACCGCTCTAATCTGAACACCGTCGATGGTAATTCGGAGGTCATTGTGCGTCCTTGTGTTGGTGATCACGATTGCCTCGGATTTCTGGATTGCCAAATCAAGACCCATCACTTTCATCCATCTGACGACAGTGTCAGCTCCTTCAGAGAGAAGTCGTTCCAATACACAGATGTCCTTGTCTTTGGCGATGAGAGCCACATCGTCCGCGTATGCTAGAAATTCGACCCCTGAGGGGAGAGGCTCACGCAATAGGCCATCGTACATGATGTTCCACAGGGTAGGGCCAAGGACGGAGCCCTGCGGAACACCACTGGTGACGGCTGTGACAGATTCTGTGCCATTTGCTGTCGAAGTTAGGTAGCGGTCATGGAAGTAGCTGTGCAGAATGCGTAAGATGGGAGTAGAAATGCCCTTGTCTTCGCAGGCGAACAGAATCTTCTCCCAGGAGGCTGAATTAAAGGCATTTCTAACGTCGAATGTCAGAATGCCAATCTTCTGACCCGCTGAGGTCTCCACACAGGATAAGAGTTTTTGGATAGCGGCTATGGTGGACCGGCCTTTCCGGAAACCAAATTGACAGTCCGCTAGGTCATCGCCTCGAGCCAGCTCCTCAGTTATGCGGTTTTCTACCATTTTCTCAAATAGCTTGCCTGCAGTGTCAAGAAGACACAACGGGCGATAGGACGAGGGTACGTCTAAAGGCTTGTCACCTTTCCTGAGAAGAACAAGTCTGGCCTTTTTCCACGCAGTAGGGAATCGGCCCTGCAGGAGGCACTCGTTTGCAATGTGAAGGAAAGGTGCGGGTTGTTTGTTGATGAGAATTTTGAGAATTTCGCTCGTCACTCCGTCTGGACCAGGGGCAGTACCGCTCTTTAGTTTTTTACACGCTGATTTCAGCTCCTCTAGGTCGATCTTCCGTGCAGGGGTCGACAATGATGGGCAAAAGGTGTTCAGGTGATTAATCTGATGTGACGGAAAGAGGTGCTGGATTATAGCTGGGAGCCTTCCTGGGAGATTAAGCCCGGGGATGGGAGTCCTTACATTCATTCTTCCCATTACAATCTTGTAGGGCTTTCCCCATGGGTCCCGTTCGACGTCGTCACATAGTTGTCTCCAGGCTTGATCTTTGGCGTTTCTGATTGCTTTAACGAGGGCCAGTTTCGCGGATTTTGCAGCAAGCTCTTCATCAGTGCAGGCGGCAGCACCAAGGCGTCGGCGCTTGCGCTGGAAAACACGACGCAGATGGTTTGCGGTCTTGCGCAACGCGCTTAGGCTCGGGGACCACCAGTGTACGCTCCTCCTTTTACCTTTATTGTCTGCCAAGGGTAGGCCACAAACGGCGTAGAGCGCCGAGTTCAGATTGATAGCCATTTCATCCACGTCAGTACTGTTGCTGAAGTGTAGTAGTTGACCGGTCGAGAGAAAGGACGCCAGAGCGGGTGCGTGGAGTCTCCGAGAGTATGTCGCGTTGACTGGCTTAATGGGCGCGGACAAGAGAGTGAACTGGATGTAGCTGTGATCGCTTAAGGTCACCGTGTCTAAGACAGACCAATTAGATATTCTGGAAGCCACACGGGGGGAGGCCAGAGTGATGTCGATCACCGAGGAGCCAGACGCCCTCTGGAAAGTGGGGGTCGTGCCAGTGTTGCATATAATGAGGCCTAGGGACTGGATGAGGTCCATCAGTGCATCACCTTTCTTGTTATTGGAGCAGCTGCCCCAGGCGGAATGGTGCGCGTTGAAGTCTCCACAAATAAGAGAGTCTCCGCTGTGACTTCTAATGCTGTGCTCAAGGTTGCTGAGAAACGCAGAGTATTGGGCGAGGTTGGGGTCAGACCTGGGGGACCAATAACAAGAATAGATGCGGAGGGTACCAGCCTGGATCCACGTGAACCCTGGTTCAGTAGGGCCGACTATGTCCACTGGGAGACCACGGAGGCATGCTATAGCCGCTTTACCGTGAGCGTCGTAGTACCATGCGTCGACCTTCGTTGGGCAGGGCTCGCTGACGATGAGGAGATCGACGTTGGACTCTGCAGCCTGCTGTAACGCCAGCGCTTGAGCTGCCTTGCAGCAGTTGAGATTGATCTGTAGGAAGGTACTCATGATAACTGGTCAGGACGCACCTCGCAGCCCCGAGCGTTTGTACCAGATGGGGTGATTGATTCACTCTTGCTGTTTGTGTCCGTGGCTGACGTAGATTCGTCAGCAGGGGAGGGACAGACTGCTACAAGATGCCCGGATTCTTTGCAGCGAAAGCAGCGACGTTTCTCTGCACCTGTGCATGCACTGGCTGAGTGCCCTTTCTCTTTGCACTTGTTGCATGCTAGGGCTCTGTCGTCCAACTGTCTGATTCTGCAGACTGCCCAACCAATTTTAATTTTCCTAGCCTCCGCGAGCTTGAGACCAGCCCTAATTGGGACCCTGACAACTGCCGATCTGATTCCACTTTTGCCCTGGCGGATATTGACAGAGTTCATGCCTTGCAGTTCAGGATCAAAACTTGCTAGAGCAGCCCGGAGTTCTGGGTCTTCAACCGAGTCTTCTATCCCGACTATGAGAAGCGCAACACTTGGAGCAGGGCGTCTGATGCCAATGTTTCCACCGAGTCTAGTCCGCAGGGCCGTAGCGAGGTTGTCCGCTTGATCCTTTCCAGGGATCTCCAGGATGACGTTACCCGACTTGGCCCTTCTTGTCGTGATGTCAGACGACGAAATATTTTCTTCGACAACCACTGCCTTGACCGAGCGGATCATGTCCGCATATGATGTTGAGCCGGTGGGTTTCTCAATTATGACGGCTTGATTTTTAGGAACTCTGATGCGTTTCCGAGCGTTTGGAAGGTTGGAAACTTCAGGCTTCGGTCTCCTAGTTTTCCGAGATACCAAGGTAAAGCCGTCCTCCGGATCTGTCGGCGAGAATTCCGTGTCTTGGGTGCATTGCGACGCAGTTGCAACGTAGCCCAGTGCGTCGGTGCATTCGGTGTCGACGACTTTAGGTGGCCCAAGCCGGTTAGTGCCACTCTGGCTCTTATCATTTTTATTTACTGGCTTCTTTTTATTCGAGGTAGTGATGCTCTGCTTTTCAGTTACCCGAGCATTACCCGAGCCTTTTCTCGCGGCTGATCGGCTGCTGGCAATCTCCTGCCGGCTTTGGAGTTTGTCGATTTGCTCTTGCTGCTCGGTTACTCTGGCATCAGTCCTGGCTATTATCACCTTGACTTCGGCGATGGCACTGAGTATAGCCGAGCTTTGGACATCAGTGCTGCCCGAAGTTTGAGAACCTACGTCCTTTGATATCCTCTCAGTTTGTGCAGCCGTGTCCATCTTGCCGGCTTTGGGCGTCTGCTCGCTCTTTGGGACGCGCTGGGTCAGGGTGTTGAAGGCCTTAATAACGTTTTCGCGACTACCCTTGAGGCCCGCGATAACATTCAGCAAATCGTCAATTGCAGTTTTGACGTCCGGGCTCCTCGTCTTGATCGACCACGCCTCCAGAGCCGACGCCTTCTGGACTAACAGCTTGTAGCCACCATCCTGTGTGGCGATACACTTACGGAGATGGATTACCGCGCTTTGAAGCGTGTCTCCATCTGAACCAGCTACGCCGCTGTCTCTTCTAGCTGCGGGTGGAGTTGCAGTCTCCGACTCGGATTTTCGTCCAGAGGTAGAGTCCTGCCTCGCAGCGCTACCAACGGACACAGTGCCAGCACCAGCTGGGGAAGCCTGCCTCAGATCTTCCACATTTCTTCCCAAATCTGCGTTTTGCATTACTTTTGCGGTTTGGCTCCCGCTCATCATTTGGCCAGTTGATGAACCTGGGTTCTTTATGTTCAAATCCATATAGTTCCCACGAGTGGGCATGAAGGTTGCGTCGCCCCGTAGCAGAGCAGCGTACCACGGGGAAGGCTAGATACTGTGGGGGGCGCCAGGTGCCCCACAGGGTCCTCGTGGACACGTTCCTACTTCCGTGCCAAGAGACCCCCATGACGAGTTGGGGGTTGAAGGGTTTTCTGTCAGGGTTGTCCTTCCCTTAGGGCATTTGCTGCGAGCGAGCAGGCTGCCTCCGACCTTGCCACCCCATCCAGCTAAGGACAGGGTGACTCAGAGTTTTTAAGTAGTGGACTCCTTACACTAGGGCTTTGCTAAGTGCTAGCAGGCTACCTCCGACCTGCCACCCACAGCCATCCAAGGCCAGGGGGGGCTCTTTTGCTCCGGCCCCAACCAGTTAAGGTCAGGGCCGGGTATGGAACCGCTTAGTAGGACCTAACTAAAGGCCCGCAAGCTCCCCCACCACGACAAGGTGGGTCCCGTCGGGGGAGAACCTAACCTAACCTTTTTTTTTTTTTTTTTTTTTTTTTTTTTTTACAGGTTGAACCGAACACTGAGGGTGGTACTGACGCGAGTCATTTCACCCCTCGGTGCCCATCGTTTATTTAATAAAATACTTAATCTTAATACAATTTACATAATTATTATTTACAGGCAATAGAGGGCCTCTAACCCTCAAGGTGTGGCCTTCGGCCCACAGATAGATATCTTAACTACGGTTGGTTAATTAGTGCTTGACGGTGCCTCTCTTCAGCTTCCTTCATTGATAATACTTGGGTGGCGAAATTTCTGACCGCGGACCAGTTCTCCTTGGAGCGCAGCATCATTGGGATGATGGTTCGCGGGCTCACATCACATCCTAGGAATATGGCGAGATCGCGTCTTCGTGAAGCCCAGGCATCGCAGATGAATAGAGTGTGATTGGCGTCGTCACATGCGTCGCCACAGAACCAGCACTCAGGGGACTCTAACTTGCCAAATCGGTGCAAGTATTGAGCGAAACAGCCGTGACCAGTGAGGGCCTGGGTAAGATGAAAGTCTACGTTGCCGAATTTCCTCATCACCCAAGGCCTGATGTCGGGGATCAGCTGAAACGTCCACCTACCATTGGAGCAAGTGGCCCAGCGAGATTGCCAGTCAGAGAGCAACGTTTCTCGGATAGTGCTGGGTAGGACGCCAGACTGTCTTCCATTGAAGAGATCGCGGCGCTCGGCTGCGAGTAGGTCGATCGGAGGGGTATCAGCGAGGAGTAGGACCGCGTCTCTCGATACGGTGCAGTACGCTGAGACCACCCTCAGCGCAATCCTGCGTTGGCATTTGGCCAGTTCTTCGATACCAGTATTGGACATCCTTCCAGACCATACCGGGGCGCCGTACAATAAAATTGAGTGAACAACCCCTGCTAGGAGTCTTCGCTTTCTTGGAGTAGCAGCGCTTATGTTGGGAAGAATCCTTGACAAATTTGACGCCACCTTGCTTGCTTTGGCGGCCACGCTGGCCGCGTGCGTGGTGAAATTGAGTCGCTGGTCAATGTGGAGGCCCAAGTATTTGACGCTATTCACCGCTCTAATCTGAACACCGTCGATGGTAATTCGGAGGTCATTGTGCGTCCTTGTGTTGGTGATCACGATTGCCTCGGATTTCTGGATTGCCAAATCAAGACCCATCACTTTCATCCATCTGACGACAGTGTCAGCTCCTTCAGAGAGAAGTCGTTCCAATACACAGATGTCCTTGTCTTTGGCGATGAGAGCCACATCGTCCGCGTATGCTAGAAATTCGACCCCTGAGGGGAGAGGCTCACGCAATAGGCCATCGTACATGATGTTCCACAGGGTAGGGCCAAGGACGGAGCCCTGCGGAACACCACTGGTGACGGCTGTGACAGATTCTGTGCCATTTGCTGTCGAAGTTAGGTAGCGGTCATGGAAGTAGCTGTGCAGAATGCGTAAGATGGGAGTAGAAATGCCCTTGTCTTCGCAGGCGAACAGAATCTTCTCCCAGGAGGCTGAATTAAAGGCATTTCTAACGTCGAATGTCAGAATGCCAATCTTCTGACCCGCTGAGGTCTCCACACAGGATAAGAGTTTTTGGATAGCGGCTATGGTGGACCGGCCTTTCCGGAAACCAAATTGACAGTCCGCTAGGTCATCGCCTCGAGCCAGCTCCTCAGTTATGCGGTTTTCTACCATTTTCTCAAATAGCTTGCCTGCAGTGTCAAGAAGACACAACGGGCGATAGGACGAGGGTACGTCTAAAGGCTTGTCACCTTTCCTGAGAAGAACAAGTCTGGCCTTTTTCCACGCAGTAGGGAATCGGCCCTGCAGGAGGCACTCGTTTGCAATGTGAAGGAAAGGTGCGGGTTGTTTGTTGATGAGAATTTTGAGAATTTCGCTCGTCACTCCGTCTGGACCAGGGGCAGTACCGCTCTTTAGTTTTTTACACGCTGATTTCAGCTCCTCTAGGTCGATCTTCCGTGCAGGGGTCGACAATGATGGGCAAAAGGTGTTCAGGTGATTAATCTGATGTGACGGAAAGAGGTGCTGGATTATAGCTGGGAGCCTTCCTGGGAGATTAAGCCCGGGGATGGGAGTCCTTACATTCATTCTTCCCATTACAATCTTGTAGGGCTTTCCCCATGGGTCCCGTTCGACGTCGTCACATAGTTGTCTCCAGGCTTGATCTTTGGCGTTTCTGATTGCTTTAACGAGGGCCAGTTTCGCGGATTTTGCAGCAAGCTCTTCATCAGTGCAGGCGGCAGCACCAAGGCGTCGGCGCTTGCGCTGGAAAACACGACGCAGATGGTTTGCGGTCTTGCGCAACGCGCTTAGGCTCGGGGACCACCAGTGTACGCTCCTCCTTTTACCTTTATTGTCTGCCAAGGGTAGGCCACAAACGGCGTAGAGCGCCGAGTTCAGATTGATAGCCATTTCATCCACGTCAGTACTGTTGCTGAAGTGTAGTAGTTGACCGGTCGAGAGAAAGGACGCCAGAGCGGGTGCGTGGAGTCTCCGAGAGTATGTCGCGTTGACTGGCTTAATGGGCGCGGACAAGAGAGTGAACTGGATGTAGCTGTGATCGCTTAAGGTCACCGTGTCTAAGACAGACCAATTAGATATTCTGGAAGCCACACGGGGGGAGGCCAGAGTGATGTCGATCACCGAGGAGCCAGACGCCCTCTGGAAAGTGGGGGTCGTGCCAGTGTTGCATATAATGAGGCCTAGGGACTGGATGAGGTCCATCAGTGCATCACCTTTCTTGTTATTGGAGCAGCTGCCCCAGGCGGAATGGTGCGCGTTGAAGTCTCCACAAATAAGAGAGTCTCCGCTGTGACTTCTAATGCTGTGCTCAAGGTTGCTGAGAAACGCAGAGTATTGGGCGAGGTTGGGGTCAGACCTGGGGGACCAATAACAAGAATAGATGCGGAGGGTACCAGCCTGGATCCACGTGAACCCTGGTTCAGTAGGGCCGACTATGTCCACTGGGAGACCACGGAGGCATGCTATAGCCGCTTTACCGTGAGCGTCGTAGTACCATGCGTCGACCTTCGTTGGGCAGGGCTCGCTGACGATGAGGAGATCGACGTTGGACTCTGCAGCCTGCTGTAACGCCAGCGCTTGAGCTGCCTTGCAGCAGTTGAGATTGATCTGTAGGAAGGTACTCATGATAACTGGTCAGGACGCACCTCGCAGCCCCGAGCGTTTGTACCAGATGGGGTGATTGATTCACTCTTGCTGTTTGTGTCCGTGGCTGACGTAGATTCGTCAGCAGGGGAGGGACAGACTGCTACAAGATGCCCGGATTCTTTGCAGCGAAAGCAGCGACGTTTCTCTGCACCTGTGCATGCACTGGTTGAGTGCCCTTTCTCTTTGCACTTGTTGCATGCTAGGGCTCTGTCGTCCAACTGTCTGATTCTGCAGACTGCCCAACCAATTTTAATTTTCCTAGCCTCCGCGAGCTTGAGACCAGCCCTAATTGGGACCCTGACAACTGCCGATCTGATTCCACTTTTGCCCTGGCGGATATTGACAGAGTTCATGCCTTGCAGTTCAGGATCAAAACTTGCTAGAGCAGCCCGGAGTTCTGGGTCTTCAACCGAGTCTTCTATCCCGACTATGAGAAGCGCAACACTTGGAGCAGGGCGTCTGATGCCAATGTTTCCACCGAGTCTAGTCCGCAGGGCCGTAGCGAGGTTGTCCGCTTGATCCTTTCCAGGGATCTCCAGGATGACGTTACCCGACTTGGCCCTTCTTGTCGTGATGTCAGACGACGAAATATTTTCTTCGACAACCACTGCCTTGACCGAGCGGATCATGTCCGCATATGATGTTGAGCCGGTGGGTTTCTCAATTATGACGGCTTGATTTTTAGGAACTCTGATGCGTTTCCGAGCGTTTGGAAGGTTGGAAACTTCAGGCTTCGGTCTCCTAGTTTTCCGAGATACCAAGGTAAAGCCGTCCTCCGGATCTGTCGGCGAGAATTCCGTGTCTTGGGTGCATTGCGACGCAGTTGCAACGTAGCCCAGTGCGTCGGTGCATTCGGTGTCGACGACTTTAGGTGGCCCAAGCCGGTTAGTGCCACTCTGGCTCTTATCATTTTTATTTACTGGCTTCTTTTTATTCGAGGTAGTGATGCTCTGCTTTTCAGTTACCCGAGCATTACCCGAGCCTTTTCTCGCGGCTGATCGGCTGCTGGCAATCTCCTGCCGGCTTTGGAGTTTGTCGATTTGCTCTTGCTGCTCGGTTACTCTGGCATCAGTCCTGGCTATTATCACCTTGACTTCGGCGATGGCACTGAGTATAGCCGAGCTTTGGACATCAGTGCTGCCCGAAGTTTGAGAACCTACGTCCTTTGATATCCTCTCAGTTTGTGCAGCCGTGTCCATCTTGCCGGCTTTGGGCGTCTGCTCGCTCTTTGGGACGCGCTGGGTCAGGGTGTTGAAGGCCTTAATAACGTTTTCGCGACTACCCTTGAGGCCCGCGATAACATTCAGCAAATCGTCAATTGCAGTTTTGACGTCCGGGCTCCTCGTCTTGATCGACCACGCCTCCAGAGCCGACGCCTTCTGGACTAACAGCTTGTAGCCACCATCCTGTGTGGCGATACACTTACGGAGATGGATTACCGCGCTTTGAAGCGTGTCTCCATCTGAACCAGCTACGCCGCTGTCTCTTCTAGCTGCGGGTGGAGTTGCAGTCTCCGACTCGGATTTTCGTCCAGAGGTAGAGTCCTGCCTCGCAGCGCTACCAACGGACACAGTGCCAGCACCAGCTGGGGAAGCCTGCCTCAGATCTTCCACATTTCTTCCCAAATCTGCGTTTTGCATTACTTTTGCGGTTTGGCTCCCGCTCATCATTTGGCCAGTTGATGAACCTGGGTTCTTTATGTTCAAATCCATATAGTTCCCACGAGTGGGCATGAAGGTTGCGTCGCCCCGTAGCAGAGCAGCGTACCACGGGGAAGGCTAGATACTGTGGGGGGCGCCAGGTGCCCCACAGGGTCCTCGTGGACACGTTCCTACTTCCGTGCCAAGAGACCCCCATGACGAGTTGGGGGTTGAAGGGTTTTCTGTCAGGGTTGTCCTTCCCTTAGGGCATTTGCTGCGAGCGAGCAGGCTGCCTCCGACCTTGCCACCCCATCCAGCTAAGGACAGGGTGACTCAGAGTTTTTAAGTAGTGGACTCCTTACACTAGGGCTTTGCTAAGTGCTAGCAGGCTACCTCCGACCTGCCACCCACAGCCATCCAAGGCCAGGGGGGGCTCTTTTGCTCCGGCCCCAACCAGTTAAGGTCAGGGCCGGGTATGGAACCGCTTAGTAGGACCTAACTAAAGGCCCGCAAGCTCCCCCACCACGACAAGGTGGGTCCCGTCGGGGGAGAACCTAACCTAACCTAACCTAACCTAACCTAACCTAACCTAACCTAACCTTCATCCGTCCTTTCTTCACTACCTCGTGAACCTAACCTAACCTAACCTAACCTAACCTAACCTAACCTAACCTAACCTAACCTAACCTTTTTTTTTTTTTTTTTTTTTTTTTTTTTTTTTACCGATCAGTAGGGGCGGACTGTTTGCTTACGCGACACACTACTTGCCCCTACCGACCATCGTTTATTAACAAAATCACGGAATTTACACATTGGGTAAGCTGTGGTGGGCCAATCCCCCACTCACTAACTCTTACAAATGTACACTTAACAACAAAGGACATGCATGAGGGGCTCTATCCCCTCAATTTTGCTCATTGAGCTACAATAATGTAAAATTAACTAAATAATAGTGGATTCACGCTTCAGCTTGGATGGCTCTTTCGTCCGCTTCTTTTGTGGTTAGCACCGTCTCAATAAACTTGGAAACCGCGTCCCATCTCCGTCTTGAACTGAGCATAGTTGCAGTCATGGCCTCCGGGGTGAACATTCCATCCAGCATGACTTCCAATTCCCTCCTCTGGCGCCACCACCTGTCGCACAGGAAGACTGTGTGCTCCACGTCGTCAACTGGATGCTGGCAATACATGCATACAGAGTCATCTCTCTTCTTGAAGCGGCAGAGGTAGGCGTTGAAGCAGCCATGCCCGGTCAAGGCTTGCGTCATATGGAAACTTACTTGTCCGAAGCTTCGCTCTGTCCATTGCTGAACGTTTGGTATTAGCCTAAACGTCCAACGCCCGTTTGAAGCAGCCTCCCACTCTGACTGCCATTTAAGCATGGAGCGGGCGTTTGCGTCTGCTCTGGCCACATCCTTTAGGATACCAGTAGACTTGCTTCGCTCCATCAAAGCTCTTTCCATTGCCAGAATGTGGATGGGGATTATTCCTGCAACCACCATGGCAGCCTCATTTGAAACAGTGCAGTAGGCACTAATAACCCGCAAGGCCATTTTACGCTGCGGAGAGGCCAAGGTCTTCTTGTTCCTCTCATACAGAAGAGCACTATGCCATATGGGGGCGGCATATAAAATCTGTGAGTGCACCACTGATGTAAGTAATTTCCTTTTGACAGGCATAGGACCGCCTACGTTCGGCATTAATCTTGCCAAAGCTGAAGCCGTTTTCGTGACTTTATCACTTGTCACCTCGATGTGCTTTCTGAACCCTAGGACGCAGCTGAGCTCAATCCCTAAGTACCGGATACTATCCTTGAGCTCAATGTTGGTGCCTTTGTACTTGAAAACCGGCTTGACATAGCCTCTTTTGGTGGTCAGCATCACCGCCGCCGATTTGCTGCTGGAGATGGTCAGTTGATGTTCATCCATCCAGTCTGCCACCATATCAAGAGCGCTGTTCATGGCACTTTCCAGGAGCCACGTTGTTTTCCCGGTGGCAACGATCGCTGCATCGTCGGCAAAACATACAACTTGTACCCCTTCTGGGTACTCCATCCTTAGCAAGCTGTCATAAAAAATGTTCCACAGCAGTGGGCCTATGACGGATCCTTGGGGAACGCCCGCCGTGACCTCCCGCGTTCCAGCGTCTGTTTGCACTGATCTGCCATCGAAATAAGATCTGATGCCAGCTATGAGGTAGCCCGGAACCCTCTTCTCAATTAGTGCCGCGTCTATGTGGTCCCAAGGGGCGGAATTAAACGCGTTAGCGACATCTAGGGATGCTAAGGCGCATAGCCTCCTGTTGTACAACTGTCCTGTCCCAGCCTTTTCTACAATCTTCATCACGTGACTCACCGCCTGGGTAGTCGAGCGGCTTTTGACAAAGCCGAATTGCAGACTAGAAAGGCCATCCGGTTGAGCATACAGGTGGGATTCAATTTTGACTTTGATTAGCCTTTCGTACAGCTTGCCCACGGAATTGAGCAGACACAGTGGCCTGTACGAAGAAGGCTCTTCTAGAGGCTTGTTGCCTTTCCGGAGTAATACTAGTTTGGCTGTTTTCCAACTCTCCAGGAACTGGCCGGACCTAAGACAGGCAATAAACGTCGGGAGGAGCAGCTCAGGCCGTACCTTGACGATCACCCGCAGGACCTCGTCGGGTACGCCGTCAGGACCCGGTGCTTTGCCTCGAGGTAGGTTGAGACCCGCCTGTTTCAGGTCTTCGACGGCAAACGTGTCCGCTACGGTCACTTGACTGTCAACTGGGGTATACTGGGGTGGTGGGCAACGAGGGAAGAGCCAATTGACTATTGCGTCCAGCCTTCCCGGCAACGTCAAACCAGGGATGGATCTTCTCCCAATCAGTTTTTTTGTGACAATCCTGTACGGGAGTCCCCACGGATCATTGTCCACTTCCTTGCACAGGAGCCTCCAGCACTTTTCCTGGCTACGGCGTATCTCTAGTCTAAGAGCTTTAGACGCCTCCCTAGCAGCTCGATGTTCCACGACACACAGCTCAGGACCGAGGCGCTTGCGTATTTTTTGGTACTTACGCCTTGCTTGCAGGCTCAGTTTTCTGAGAGACGCAATTTCAGAGGACCACCAATGCACCGGTCTGCGGTTGGTTTGGCAGTTTTTCCTCCTAGGCATGCAGCTGTCGCATGCTTGCTGAAGAAAATTTTGTAGACCCTGGTCGTCGAACACAATCCCTTCAGAAGGGACGTGGTAAGCTTTGGCAAAAGCTTCCAGTTTACTCGCATCCATCCGTCTCCACGACCATCCACTGAGAGCGGAAGCCTGATGATTGGCTTTGCCTTGTACGGTGAAGAAGATACAGTTGTGGTCGCTACCGATATCAGTATCTAGGACTTCCCATACGTGCATGTTCCTTAGTACAGCTTGCGACGCAAAAGTCACATCAATGTGAGAGCAACTGCCGCCCCGTTCGAAGGTGGGGGCGTCACCCTGGTTCCTGACATACAACCCTAGAGAGCTCACCATGTCAGTTAGGGCCTCGCCCTTTGCGCAGGTGCTTGGGGAACCCCAGGAGGGGGAATGCGCATTAAAGTCACCAGCAAGTATTACCTCCTTGGGGCCTTGGCGCACGCTGTCACTGACGCGGCTCAGATACATTATGTACGACTCTGCCGAGTGTCTTCGACTAGGTGAATAGTAGCAACTATATACCCGGAGGTCAGGGATGTCGACCCACACAAATCCGTGGCCTTGGCCGTTGTTTACGACCCGTGTGTCTGGGTCAATGTAGATAGCGCATGACATGTCGCTACTGGAAAACCAGGAACCGTTATCAGGAATCCTATTTGGCTCGCTGATTATGGCAACATCCGCCTTCTTTTCGTATATTGTTTGCATGATGAGTGCTTGAGCAGCCTTAGCCCTATTGAGGTTGGCCTGAATGAATCTAGGCATCTTGTTTAACTGCGGTTTGTGTCTCCTTGTAATCGAGAGCTTCACTCTCGAGTTTTTTCCTGAACTCAGCTGCAGATGTTGGCGCAGCCTCGCAAGCTTTAGCGAAGTGGCCACTTACGCCACATCGTCTGCAGCACTTCCTGCGGTCTATCCCCTTGCAGTCCTTGGCCTCGTGATCGTATACGCAACAGTTGAAACACCTTGCCCTCCTCTTTTCAGCTAGGCGGACACGGCAGCTAACCACGCTGATCTTAATCCTCCCCCTGGTTATGATGCCGTTGGCGGGGCCCATAGGCAAAAGCACCAGAGCTGTTTGCGAGCCACCATATGTAGACCTGAGACTAACGACATTGACGGAATCCTCTGGGATACCTGCGTCACGAGAGATGGTGCCGGAGATGTCCTCTTTGCAGGACCAAGAGTCTATGTCCCGAATCTCGACAAGGGATCTTTGTTGTAGCAGCCTGACGTGGGCGGCGTCACCAGACACCCTAGCTACCTCAGACCTCACAGTGTCTACTACAGACTGATCACCGCGTACTTCGAGCAAAAGGCCTCCGCTTTTGGTCTTACGCATACTGGTGATGTTGTCGCCTACATTAATGCCGCTTTTAATTTTTTGGGCTAAAGCGGGAAACTCCTCCTGATTGTCAACGTCGATCATGATAGCTGCTGGGCGTACTCTCGCTCTTTGTTTAGTTGATTCTCCTGGTGAATCGCCTGTAGTCAAGGTGCCACCTGCTGACGTCCCGGTCTTTTGTTTCGGCCCACTTCTCTTCCTCGCGACCTCCGTCCATGCCTCCTTACCATCTCCTTTTATCGATGCCGTAAGTGCCTCGATTTTCACGCCGTAATCGTTCAACTTCGAGTTAATGGATCTGATCTCAGCTAAGACCGGCGCAGCCGCATCTGAAGTATCCTCTACTGCCACGATTGTCGGTGCGTCCTTCGATACCGCTTTCAGCCTTTCAGCCACCTGCTGCCGTAGCTTGCGAGCGTTTGCTGCTTGTTTGAAAGCAGTCACGGCATCTGCTAGTGCCGTTTGTACTGGTTTCGCCACACTCTTGGCTACCCTTATAGCCTCAAGCATGGTGTTAAGTCTCCTACCAACTCTGTCAAACGACTCTCCCTCCACCTTTTCCATATTCTCTAGCGTATCGTGGAGCTGTTTTTCCGACATGGCCGACAGCTTCTCAGTCTGGACCATCTGGGCGTTGCTGCCACTTGCTATGAGCTTGTCGGCTAGCGTCGTCCTGGCTGCGTCCGTAGTAGGGCCGGATGATGAGTCTTCCATGGCAAGGGGGAGGTCCGGCGACCCTTGCCCCCTTTGCTTCTACCACTTCTCTACTCAGCAGCGGGCGGTGAAGCAGTGCAGGGACCAAATCCGAAGGTATCGGAGCCTGCACTAGCTATGGTTGCCGTTTGCCTCACTGTCCCTATCCCAGCTCACCGTCCCTATCCCAGCTCACTGTCCCTATCCTTTTCCCTAACTCCTCCCCTTGGGGGGGTAGGGGGTTCCGGTCTTCGGGAACCTATTGGGGATCGTCCTGGTAGGACAGAGGGTTTCGGGAGGGCAAAATTTTTTTCCCGAAGCTCTAAAGTGAATCCCTACCGAGTTATTGCCAAAAAACTGTTTTTGGAGGCAAGTTTGAATTTGCCGCCAAAGTACCTATAAGGCCGTCAATTGACCACCGACACTTGGTCACACGCCGTTAGATGTTCCCCGACGTGGGCCGCGTGTCTACAAACTCCCCGACGCGAAAACAGCTGTTACTCGGAAATTCCGTTTTCCCCCGGGCGGATTTGGGCGGCCGTGTTATTGTATAGGGGGAGTAGCAAAGTTGCAATTACTCACCCGCTGAGCGTCGGAATTTGTCGGACGAGGGGTCCCTGGATAAGTCCGCTCGAGCCGCGTTCGCCGAGCCACCGCGCGCGGACGTATCGCTGGTGCTTCGGCAGCGAAGTTGGCGGCGGCGCGGGAACCTTGCCTGCTAGATTGCTCAGCCCCTGGCAGTCCGTGGGGGGCGCACGATGCACCGAGCCCTCGGGAGGGTGCGGTGGTTCTTAATCGGGCCGACTCGAAATCGACACCGGCCCGAACGCGCACTTTTTAACGTAAAGGCTGAGACTGCGTAGTACAGTAGCCGAGAACGCACGGTAGATGGAAAAACGCGATTTCTCCGCGAAAACTGGGCCGATTTGCGCGCGGTTTGAATTGGTCGACGCGGGACGACGTAACGCGTCGATTGAAACACACTGCGTAAAAAACGGGTAGGTATTTCACGAGGAAAACTGAAATTGCTCGGGAGCGACGCGGAGAGACGTCCGTACTCTGCGACAGCCACCGCTGAACTAACCTAACCTAACCTAACCTAACCTAACCTAACCTTTTTTTTTTTTTTTTTTTTTTTTTTTTTCCTGTTTGAACCGACGACGTCGCGGGAATTGCTTTCGCATTACTTCCGCGACGCCGCCATCGTTTATTGAAATTAATAATGTAACATTATATGAATTTAATAACACACCTTTTGTTTTTTGTCCCTTAGTGGGCGCACATTAAAGTTAATTTTTAACATTTTATTAAGAAATGACATTGTTGGCTTAAGGCCCGCTGGTTGCTTTGGTAGACTTCTCGACCCGGCTTTGCTGCCCGCCAGTCTTGAAGTCTCGTTCGTTGTCTTCCCGGCCCGGCTTGTTAGCCAGTCGGCCTCGGGTCTCGTGCGTTGCCGTTCTCCTTCATTTGTTTTGGAGTTCGCGTCTCACCGGTGACGGTTTGGTCAGTTTTCCTTCTGTTTCCTCCGTTCGTAGATCTTCGTGCTGCTCGGTGCGTAGACTGACCGGTCGGCGGTTTCTTGAGGCGTTCTGACTAGCGCCCTTTCTCATCAATCGCGATCGCCCGGACGGTGACGAATCGTGCTGCGGGCGTCCTACTAATGCCCCGGCGCAAACCTCCGCTGGTTAGGTCAGGGCAGTTTCGGATGATGATACTGGGGCGCTGAGTTTACTAACCCCTGGGTCCCCGTCTAACCTTCCCGGTCGTCTGTGCTTCGAGCCTTCGGCCTGTGTTGTTGTCGGTGGTTGGAGGGCGATGTTGGCCCTCCCTGGTCGCTGGTGTTGACCCGCCGGTGTTCGGTTTTATACAGTTTTCCTTCTGTTTCCTCCGTGTCTGGTATGCTGCGTGCTGCTCGGTGCGTCGACTGACCGGTCGGCGGTTTCTTGAGGCGTTCTGACTAGCGCCCTTTCTCATCAATCGCGATCGCCCGGACGGTGACGAATCGTGCTGCGGGCGTCCTACTAATGCCCCGGCGCAAACCTCCGCTGGTTAGGTCAGGGCAGTTTCGGATGATGATACTGGGGCGCTGAGTTTACTAGCCCCTGGGTCCCCGTCTAACCTTCCCGGTTGTCTTCGCATCGAGCCTTCGGTCTGTTGTCGGTGGTTGGAGGGCGATGTTGGCCCTCTCTGGTCGCTGGTGTTGACCCGCCGGTGTTCGGTTTTATACAGTTTGCCTTCAGTGCCTCCCCCGTTGGCCGGAACCGGAATTCCGTTTCCAGTCGGCACCACGTGGAGGTGGGGGTAGGACTCTGCCGACCAACCTAACCTAACCTAACCTAACCTAACCTAACCTTTTTTTTTTTTTTTTTTTTTTTTTTTTTTTTCTGTTTGCACCGACGGCGTCGCGGGGACAGCTTTCGCATTACTTCCGCGACGCCGCCATCGTTTATTGATAATCAACATTTTATACATACGTGAGGGGGGTAGACGGGACAATACCCCGACTTACCCCCCTCTTTATACATGACAACAAATTTATGTTTACAATTATTACAGGTTGTGTGTGGGTGTCTGTTATTTTCCTGAGCCGACCCGAGTCCGCCGCTCTGGATACTCGTGCTGGTTCGTTCGTCCTTTTGACGGGCCGACCGGAGTCCGCCGCCCTTGCTGTCTCGTGCTGATCTCCTCTTGTCGGGCCGACCGGAGTCCGCCGCCCTTGCAGTCTCGTTCTCCAGTTGTCCAGCGATGCCGTGATCGCCGTCCCGCCCGTGGTGTCACATGTGGGGGGATGAACAACGTGGTCGGTGACACCTCCGACGACTCGCAGTAGCGAATAGTGTGAGGGTCTGTCCAGTTGTTCATCTTGAGTCCCCAGTGTAAGTCAGCCGTTTCGCTGATCTTCTCGTTCGTCCTCCTCTTTGGTCCCCAGGATTGACTCGATCATGGCGATGAGCTCGAGCCGATTTATGTGTGCCTGCGCGAGTAGCCTGGACCTGGCTGATGCGTCATCTGGTAATGCGTCGGGTCGAGGGCCGCAGAGAATTTCCTCGACGTCTTCGGGCGCCGGTGATCTTCGCAGGATTTCTACCATGCGCGAGCGGTCGTCCTCCCATCTCGGACAAGCGAACAGCGTATGCTCGGCTGTGTCGTCGGGATCCACGCAGTAGACGCAGTAGCTGTCCTCCGCCCGGTCCCTCTTGTGGAGGTAGCTTTTGAAGCAACCGTGACCGGTTAGCGCCTGGGAAAGATGGTACGTCAAGTTTAGCGGTGGTTTGTTCAACCAGCGCGTCACATCCGGGAGCAGGCGGTGAGTCCATCGTCCGCTGGTAGTAGCGCGATCCCATCGCGATTGCCACGCGCGTAGGGAGATTTCCCTCTCCTGTTTCCTAATGGTAGGAGTGGCGGTGGCGTCATCTTGGTCGTTGAGCCGAAGACGAATTCTTCCCCTCTCGTTTGCCAGCAGGTCGGCTGGGATCATCGACGAAAGCAGCGAGGAGGCGTCCGCAGAGACGGTACGGTAGCATCTGGTGATCCGGAGAGCTATTTTTCTTTGGGCCCTCGCCATTTCGGCCCTGTTTTTCGCCGTCTTGGTGCCCCGTGAGGCCCACGTCGGGGACGCATACAGCATCTTGCTGTTAACAACGGTGGCGATCAGTGACCTTTTGCTCTGTGCAGGTCCGCCCAGGTTTGGCATCAGCCTGCCTATTGCCAGCGCTGATTCAGTGGCTCTCTGGGAGACTTGCTGGATGTGTTCCGTGAACGATAACCGCGAATCCAGTTGCACGCCGAGGTAGCGCATGGACCGCTTCACGGGTATCGCGTGTCCGTTGACGAAGAGTTCTGGATCTGTGTATTTGTGCTTCTGGGTTAGAACCACTGCTTCAGATTTTTGAGGAGCGAGTGTTAGTCCGTTTTGCCTCATCCAGATTGACACCGTTTCTAGGACTGGGTTCATCAGGGTTGTTGCTGCCTGGCCGGTCCTCGCGATCCCCAGGACACAGACGTCGTCAGCGAAGGCAACGAGTTGGACGCCTTGGGGCATTTCCAGGTCTAGAAGTGAGTCGTAGAACACGTTCCAGAGAGCCGGCCCTAAGACTGAGCCCTGGGGAACGCCACACGTCATGTCTCTCCGGAGCAAAAGTTCGCCGACGAGGATGGAGCGGTCCTTGAGGTAAGATCTGATCATCGAGATTAGTCGAGGGGGGACCAGTTTGCCCCGGAGCGCAGCGTCAATCATAGGCCACGGAGCCGAGTTGAAGGCGTTCCTTACATCAAGCGAGACGGCAACGCAAATATCCCGGTGCTGGACGGCGCCCAAGGCTGCACCGTGGGCCGTCTCGAGTAGGCGCTCAATAGCGTCTTCCGTTGACCTGCCGGACCGAAAGCCGTACTGATTTGGGGATCGGCGGCCCGTGCGGTCGAGGTGCTGGTCGAGCCTTGACAGCAGCAGCCTCTCCAGCAGCTTGCCAGCCGAGTCTAGCATGCAGAGTGGCCTATAGCTGGTTGGTTCTGCCATTGGTTTCCCAGGTCCTTTGTGCAGGAGTACTAACCTTGCCTGCTTCCATTTGGTAGGAAAGGTGGTTTTCTCCAGGCAGGTGTTGAAGGCGTCGAGAAGAACGCGAGGCTTGAGAGCTGCTATTTTGGCGAGGACTTCGTTTGGGACGCCGTCCGGTCCGGTTGCCTTGCCGGGAGGAAGTCTCTTGCAGGATAGTTGCAGTTCAGGCATGGTGAACGGCCCAGTAACTTGATCGTCGTACTCGGGATCCTCCGGAGGGAGCGGGGTGTTATGCCAGTCAGTGAGTGGGTGATTTGGGAAGAGGTGATCGGCTATTGTCGATTCTCTACCTCGCGATTCGATTCCCGGTCGATTGCGGCCTATCCGCTTTGAAACGACTCTGTAAGGAAGTCCCCAAGGGTCGGAGTCAACGGCGGCGCAGAGATCGGACCAACTCTTGGCCTGGGCGGTTCTGATAGATGTTCGGAGCTCCTTCCTCTTGGTTTTGTATGCTTCGCGGAGAAGTTGCAGCTGTTCAATGGGCTCGCGTCTTCGGGCTGCCCTGTGGTAGCATCTGCGTGACCTACTGTGCTCGACGCGTAACGCTGCTATGGTTTCGTTCCACCAGTGCACCTGCTTCCTGCCTGCGGGAGGAGGAGCTCTGGGCGGCATACAGGAGTCGCAGGCTGCAGAGAGATACGCGACCAGCTGGTCAGCCGCATCGTCGGCTGTTGTAGTAACATCGGTTTGAGGGGCTGGGAAGGCGGCCAGATGAGCGGTCAGGGCTGCCGTGTCCAGGCGTCTGTAGGACCACCCTCTGAGTCGTTCGGGAGGATCGTGCCATTCCTGAGCCCTTTGTAACCGGAATTTTACGTATCTATGGTCACTCGCCGATTCAACCTCGTCCAAGACCCTCCAGTCTGCGAGGGAGAGGGAAGATCGAGGGCGGAGGAATGTGACATCTATGATGGACTCCGCGTTCGACCTAACGTACGTGGGGACATAGCCATTGTTACCAACGAGGAGGTCCAGACTCGCAGCAAGATCTGATAGTAGATCGCCTCTCTGGTCGTTCCGTGTTGACCCCCAACTGTGGGACCAGGCGTTAAAGTCGCCTCCAATGACGAGGGTGCAGTTGGGGTCTGCGGACCGAACTGACTGCTCGAGGTCACCGAGGAAGGCCATGTAATTTTCACTGGAGTCGTTTCTGGAGGAATAGCAGCTATAAATTCTGGCGTTGCGCGTCTGGATCCAGGCAAATCCGCGGCCCGAACCTGAGGTGTCTGCAACAAATTCGGCGGCAGGCGTTAAGACGACTGCGCAAGTTCCGTCGGTGCTGACTGTCCATCGGTCGTCCCGAGCTGGACTCCAGTTCTGCTCCGATAGGAGTAGGACCTGAGCGCCGATGGAGGTGGAGGTCTGTTGAGCCAGGCTCTGGGCAGTGGCGCTCCGGTGGAGATTTATTTGTAGAAAAGTGATCATGTTCGGTTAGTGGAGTTCATCTCAGAGATGGCTTGGCGACGGGCGGCGCAAGCCCCGGAGCCAGGCTTGTGAGGTACGCGCGGAGCTTTCATGCGGTCGCACGCCACGCATAGGTCATCTCCCTCGGTGCAGATGGCCTGCGTGTGACCGTTTTGGCCGCATCGTCTACAGGCGTGCGAGAGGTCGGATCCTTTGCATTGCCGTGTGGAGTGGCCGAAGCCGTGACATTGGTAGCACCGTGCTGGTTCGGGTCTACGCGGGCGGACGCGACACTGGGTCCATCCGACGCGGATGGATGTCAGCCGTCGGCTGATGGCGACGGGAACGGTGGCGGTGGCCATTTGGCGGCTGTCTCGGGTGGCCCATAGGCCGGTGATTTTGATGTCGTCTGCGGAGGGGAGGTCTTCTTCACGTAAGGCCTTGAGGATCGCAGCCAGGACTTCTGCCTTTGTGGTGACCTCGTCTAGGTCAGTGATCTCCACTTCAGCGGTGTGGCGAAGCCTGGTGACTACAGATCCAACCATATTTTCGGCCAGCTTGTCCCGGATGACGGAGGTGGCTGCCATGGCCTTGGCACCCTTGGTAAGTTCTACCAGAAGATCTCCTTTTAGTGTCTTCCTCATAGCGGTGACGTGGGTTCCCATCGCCTCAAAGTCGATAGCCGTGTCCCTGACGGCCCTTAGCGTGTCCGCGTACGTCTTCCCTTCTCCTACTTTGACCAGCACCGCTGCGGGTCTTTGGACGGTTCTCCTGATCGGCTGGGGTCTCGGGGCGAGTGGCTTCCTGGTTGCCTTCTCGACTAGAGTGAAGGGCTGTTCGGCGTGCTCGGTCGGGTGGTATTCGGGCTGTTTCACTGTCTCCGCTAGTGGGGTTGTATTGCCCCGTGCGAGGGGTGCTCCTGTAGGTGTTCTGTTGTCCAACTTTGGTTTCTTGGTCTTCTTTCGACGGTTGTTTCCATTGGTCGTTCGGCTGTGTTTTGCGGCCGGTTTGGAGGCGGTCGCGGTCGTAGATTCCTTGGCGACGGCAGGCGTGCAGATCTTCGGATTGGCAGGTTCCTCGGGCGGGTCTGTGTTGGTGGTGGCGTCTGCTCTCGTTTGCTGCTGGCTGCCGTGTGTGGCATCTCGTTCCCTTGAGAGGTGGAACAGGGCTGCGCCGACCTGTTCGAGTGCCTTTGCGACTTTTGAGAGGCATGGCCCGATGAGTTCTTCGGTGCAGAACTCGTCAGCTAGTCCTTGGACCAGTTCGCAGGCGTATTCGGTCGCCTTGGTTGCCGTGCGAAGGGCGCCGGTGGTGTCGGTGATGTTCGAAACCTTTGGAAGTTTCGTACCTTTCTTCTTCATGGTGCGGTCCGGGGAAGGAGAGCTGGTTTGCTTCCTCTTGGTCTGTGTGTTTTTTGTCGGGTCGTGTTCCATGTCCCAGCAGTCTGGGATGCTTGACGGCATGGCTTCCTACCTGAAAAAACGGGGTCGCGATGGGCAGGGGAAAAAAAAAAAAAAAAAAAAAAAAAAAAAAAAAAAAAAAAAAAATAATTTTTGGGGGGGGGATTTTTGGGTTTTTTCTGTTGGAGGGACCTCGTCCGGGAGGTGCCTCGGGGCCTTGTGCCCGAGTCCTGGGGTCGTGGGACCTTCGGGACCGGAGTTGCGGGTGTTTTTGGAAAACGGGGTGAGGGGAAAACTTTTGCGTGGGGGTGGGGGTCGGTGCCCCGACCTCGCAGCTGTTTTCCGCAGCGCTCTCCGAGCGCTGGTTCTCGCTCACCGGCGTTTTCAAATTTCCCGGAATCTATCGGGCCGACGCGATCGCGGTGGCAGAATCCGAAATTCGACCGACCCGATAGGGGTGTCGAAATCCGTTATCACAGCGTGCGGAGCCGCGTGATAGTACGGGCGGCCGTGTTATCCTTATGGGGTAAGTTCAGAGTGGACTCACCTGGGTCCTGGTGGACGGAATTGCCCGCTCGGGGTCTTGTTGGATCGGGCTCGACGAGGTGGACCGGATCAGCTGACGGGCCTGGACGTGAGACGTCTGGTCGTGGCTGGGTGGACGCTTTTGTCGGCCGATTTTGGACTTCGGGGTGACTGGTCTGGTTGGCTGAGTTTGGGAGCAAACTTGTCGCGCGTGCTCGCGTTGTGACCGGACTGTCACCGTGCACTTGTCGCGCGAACCGGTTTTAGCGATTGAGATCGCGGGCGTCGGATTTGACGAACTTTGTGCGGCTGCGTAATCCGGTAGCGATTTGTTTCGGTTCCCTTGCAAACCGCTGTCGGCTTTGCTCGGGCGGCCGAGTTCAGGCCCGCTGAGTACACCAAAAGATGCGCACGGGCGGTGCGGATTTTTTGGTGTATCGAACGGGTGCGTGCGGCGTTTGGGTGGTGAGCACCGGTGGATCTGGTGTGGCCGTGAGGTCGGGCGGCCAAGCGCGGTGCGCTTAAGTCGCCGTTTCTCGGTGAGTTTTAGGCCTGCGATCGTGCGCGATGGCTTTTTCGCTTAGTGGCTGGCAGCTGAAGCGATAGAGACCTGGATCGGGCGGATCGGCGAACTTTTTTGTCGAACTTTTTTCGTCGGCGGCGGGCGGCGGAATTCAGACACTGAAATCGCGATTTCTCGGGCGCGGCTGAACCGATTTACGCGCGCGATGTCTTTGCGTAACGGCGGAGTCGAGATGAAGCGATCGGCACTAGTTTCGCAAAGATCGGCGCGGGTATTCGGTCGTACGCAAAAAACTTCGCGGGAGCGGTACACGGGTGCGTGTGTTCGGGTTGGTGGTCGGCACCGGACTAACCTAACCTAACCTAACCTAACCTAACCTAACCTTTTTTTTTTTTTTTTTTTTTTCTGTTTGCACCGACGGCGTCGCGGGGACAGCTTTCGCATTACTTCCGCGACGCCGCCATCGTTTATTGATAATCAACATTTTATACATACGTGAGGGGGGGTAGACGGGACAATACCCCGACTTACCCCCCTCTTTATACATGACAACAAATTTATGTTTACAATTATTACAGGTTGTGTGTGGGTGTCTGTTATTTTCCTGAGCCGACCCGAGTCCGCCGCTCTGGATACTCGTGCTGGTTCGTTCGTCCTTTTGACGGGCCGACCGGAGTCCGCCGCCCTTGCTGTCTCGTGCTGATCTCCTCTTGTCGGGCCGACCAGAGTCCGCCGCCCTTGCAGTCTCGTTCTCCAGTTGTCCAGCGATGCCGTGATCGCCGTCCCGCCCGTGGTGTCACATGTGGGGGGATGAACAACGTGGTCGGTGACACCTCCGACGACTCGCAGTAGCGAATAGTGTGAGGGTCTGTCCAGTTGTTCATCTTGAGTCCCCAGTGTAAGTCAGCCGTTTCGCTGATCTTCTCGTTCGTCCTCCTCTTTGGTCCCCAGGATTGACTCGATCATGGCGATGAGCTCGAGCCGATTTATGTGTGCCTGCGCGAGTAGCCTGGACCTGGCTGATGCGTCATCTGGTAATGCGTCGGGTCGAGGGCCGCAGAGAATTTCCTCGACGTCTTCGGGCGCCGGTGATCTTCGCAGGATTTCTACCATGCGCGAGCGGTCGTCCTCCCATCTCGGACAAGCGAACAGCGTATGCTCGGCTGTGTCGTCGGGATCCACGCAGTAGACGCAGTAGCTGTCCTCCGCCCGGTCCCTCTTGTGGAGGTAGCTTTTGAAGCAACCGTGACCGGTTAGCGCCTGGGAAAGATGGTACGTCAAGTTTAGCGGTGGTTTGTTCAACCAGCGCGTCACATCCGGGAGCAGGCGGTGAGTCCATCGTCCGCTGGTAGTAGCGCGATCCCATCGCGATTGCCACGCGCGTAGGGAGATTTCCCTCTCCTGTTTCCTAATGGTAGGAGTGGCGGTGGCGTCATCTTGGTCGTTGAGCCGAAGACGAATTCTTCCCCTCTCGTTTGCCAGCAGGTCGGCTGGGATCATCGACGAAAGCAGCGAGGAGGCGTCCGCAGAGACGGTACGGTAGCATCTGGTGATCCGGAGAGCTATTTTTCTTTGGGCCCTCGCCATTTCGGCCCTGTTTTTCGCCGTCTTGGTGCCCCGTGAGGCCCACGTCGGGGACGCATACAGCATCTTGCTGTTAACAACGGTGGCGATCAGTGACCTTTTGCTCTGTGCAGGTCCGCCCAGGTTTGGCATCAGCCTGCCTATTGCCAGCGCTGATTCAGTGGCTCTCTGGGAGACTTGCTGGATGTGTTCCGTGAACGATAACCGCGAATCCAGTTGCACGCCGAGGTAGCGCATGGACCGCTTCACGGGTATCGCGTGTCCGTTGACGAAGAGTTCTGGATCTGTGTATTTGTGCTTCTGGGTTAGAACCACTGCTTCAGATTTTTGAGGAGCGAGTGTTAGTCCGTTTTGCCTCATCCAGATTGACACCGTTTCTAGGACTGGGTTCATCAGGGTTGTTGCTGCCTGGCCGGTCCTCGCGATCCCCAGGACACAGACGTCGTCAGCGAAGGCAACGAGTTGGACGCCTTGGGGCATTTCCAGGTCTAGAAGTGAGTCGTAGAACACGTTCCAGAGAGCCGGCCCTAAGACTGAGCCCTGGGGAACGCCACACGTCATGTCTCTCCGGAGCAAAAGTTCGCCGACGAGGATGGAGCGGTCCTTGAGGTAAGATCTGATCATCGAGATTAGTCGAGGGGGGACCAGTTTGCCCCGGAGCGCAGCGTCAATCATAGGCCACGGAGCCGAGTTGAAGGCGTTCCTTACATCAAGCGAGACGGCAACGCAAATATCCCGGTGCTGGACGGCGCCCAAGGCTGCACCGTGGGCCGTCTCGAGTAGGCGCTCAATAGCGTCTTCCGTTGACCTGCCGGACCGAAAGCCGTACTGATTTGGGGATCGGCGGCCCGTGCGGTCGAGGTGCTGGTCGAGCCTTGACAGCAGCAGCCTCTCCAGCAGCTTGCCAGCCGAGTCTAGCATGCAGAGTGGCCTATAGCTGGTTGGTTCTGCCATTGGTTTCCCAGGTCCTTTGTGCAGGAGTACTAACCTTGCCTGCTTCCATTTGGTAGGAAAGGTGGTTTTCTCCAGGCAGGTGTTGAAGGCGTCGAGAAGAACGCGAGGCTTGAGAGCTGCTATTTTGGCGAGGACTTCGTTTGGGACGCCGTCCGGTCCGGTTGCCTTGCCGGGAGGAAGTCTCTTGCAGGATAGTTGCAGTTCAGGCATGGTGAACGGCCCAGTAACTTGATCGTCGTACTCGGGATCCTCCGGAGGGAGCGGGGTGTTATGCCAGTCAGTGAGTGGGTGATTTGGGAAGAGGTGATCGGCTATTGTCGATTCTCTACCTCGCGATTCGATTCCCGGTCGATTGCGGCCTATCCGCTTTGAAACGACTCTGTAAGGAAGTCCCCAAGGGTCGGAGTCAACGGCGGCGCAGAGATCGGACCAACTCTTGGCCTGGGCGGTTCTGATAGATGTTCGGAGCTCCTTCCTCTTGGTTTTGTATGCTTCGCGGAGAAGTTGCAGCTGTTCAATGGGCTCGCGTCTTCGGGCTGCCCTGTGGTAGCATCTGCGTGACCTACTGTGCTCGACGCGTAACGCTGCTATGGTTTCGTTCCACCAGTGCACCTGCTTCCTGCCTGCGGGAGGAGGAGCTCTGGGCGGCATACAGGAGTCGCAGGCTGCAGAGAGATACGCGACCAGCTGGTCAGCCGCATCGTCGGCTGTTGTAGTAACATCGGTTTGAGGGGCTGGGAAGGCGGCCAGATGAGCGGTCAGGGCTGCCGTGTCCAGGCGTCTGTAGGACCACCCTCTGAGTCGTTCGGGAGGATCGTGCCATTCCTGAGCCCTTTGTAACCGGAATTTTACGTATCTATGGTCACTCGCCGATTCAACCTCGTCCAAGACCCTCCAGTCTGCGAGGGAGAGGGAAGATCGAGGGCGGAGGAATGTGACATCTATGATGGACTCCGCGTTCGACCTAACGTACGTGGGGACATAGCCATTGTTACCAACGAGGAGGTCCAGACTCGCAGCAAGATCTGATAGTAGATCGCCTCTCTGGTCGTTCCGTGTTGACCCCCAACTGTGGGACCAGGCGTTAAAGTCGCCTCCAATGACGAGGGTGCAGTTGGGGTCTGCGGACCGAACTGACTGCTCGAGGTCACCGAGGAAGGCCATGTAATTTTCACTGGAGTCGTTTCTGGAGGAATAGCAGCTATAAATTCTGGCGTTGCGCGTCTGGATCCAGGCAAATCCGCGGCCCGAACCTGAGGTGTCTGCAACAAATTCGGCGGCAGGCGTTAAGACGACTGCGCAAGTTCCGTCGGTGCTGACTGTCCATCGGTCGTCCCGAGCTGGACTCCAGTTCTGCTCCGATAGGAGTAGGACCTGAGCGCCGATGGAGGTGGAGGTCTGTTGAGCCAGGCTCTGGGCAGTGGCGCTCCGGTGGAGATTTATTTGTAGAAAAGTGATCATGTTCGGTTAGTGGAGTTCATCTCAGAGATGGCTTGGCGACGGGCGGCGCAAGCCCCGGAGCCAGGCTTGTGAGGTACGCGCGGAGCTTTCATGCGGTCGCACGCCACGCATAGGTCATCTCCCTCGGTGCAGATGGCCTGCGTGTGACCGTTTTGGCCGCATCGTCTACAGGCGTGCGAGAGGTCGGATCCTTTGCATTGCCGTGTGGAGTGGCCGAAGCCGTGACATTGGTAGCACCGTGCTGGTTCGGGTCTACGCGGGCGGACGCGACACTGGGTCCATCCGACGCGGATGGATGTCAGCCGTCGGCTGATGGCGACGGGAACGGTGGCGGTGGCCATTTGGCGGCTGTCTCGGGTGGCCCATAGGCCGGTGATTTTGATGTCGTCTGCGGAGGGGAGGTCTTCTTCACGTAAGGCCTTGAGGATCGCAGCCAGGACTTCTGCCTTTGTGGTGACCTCGTCTAGGTCAGTGATCTCCACTTCAGCGGTGTGGCGAAGCCTGGTGACTACAGATCCAACCATATTTTCGGCCAGCTTGTCCCGGATGACGGAGGTGGCTGCCATGGCCTTGGCACCCTTGGTAAGTTCTACCAGAAGATCTCCTTTTAGTGTCTTCCTCATAGCGGTGACGTGGGTTCCCATCGCCTCAAAGTCGATAGCCGTGTCCCTGACGGCCCTTAGCGTGTCCGCGTACGTCTTCCCTTCTCCTACTTTGACCAGCACCGCTGCGGGTCTTTGGACGGTTCTCCTGATCGGCTGGGGTCTCGGGGCGAGTGGCTTCCTGGTTGCCTTCTCGACTAGAGTGAAGGGCTGTTCGGCGTGCTCGGTCGGGTGGTATTCGGGCTGTTTCACTGTCTCCGCTAGTGGGGTTGTATTGCCCCGTGCGAGGGGTGCTCCTGTAGGTGTTCTGTTGTCCAACTTTGGTTTCTTGGTCTTCTTTCGACGGTTGTTTCCATTGGTCGTTCGGCTGTGTTTTGCGGCCGGTTTGGAGGCGGTCGCGGTCGTAGATTCCTTGGCGACGGCAGGCGTGCAGATCTTCGGATTGGCAGGTTCCTCGGGCGGGTCTGTGTTGGTGGTGGCGTCTGCTCTCGTTTGCTGCTGGCTGCCGTGTGTGGCATCTCGTTCCCTTGAGAGGTGGAACAGGGCTGCGCCGACCTGTTCGAGTGCCTTTGCGACTTTTGAGAGGCATGGCCCGATGAGTTCTTCGGTGCAGAACTCGTCAGCTAGTCCTTGGACCAGTTCGCAGGCGTATTCGGTCGCCTTGGTTGCCGTGCGAAGGGCGCCGGTGGTGTCGGTGATGTTCGAAACCTTTGGAAGTTTCGTACCTTTCTTCTTCATGGTGCGGTCCGGGGAAGGAGAGCTGGTTTGCTTCCTCTTGGTCTGTGTGTTTTTTGTCGGGTCGTGTTCCATGTCCCAGCAGTCTGGGATGCTTGACGGCATGGCTTCCTACCTGAAAAAACGGGGTCGCGATGGGCAGGGGAAAAAAAAAAAAAAAAAAAAAAAAAAAAAAAAAAAAAAAATAATTTTTGGGGGGGGGGATTTTTGGGTTTTTTCTGTTGGAGGGACCTCGTCCGGGAGGTGCCTCGGGGCCTTGTGCCCGAGTCCTGGGGTCGTGGGACCTTCGGGACCGGAGTTGCGGGTGTTTTTGGAAAACGGGGTGAGGGGAAAACTTTTGCGTGGGGGTGGGGGTCGGTGCCCCGACCTCGCAGCTGTTTTCCGCAGCGCTCTCCGAGCGCTGGTTCTCGCTCACCGGCGTTTTCAAATTTCCCGGAATCTATCGGGCCGACGCGATCGCGGTGGCAGAATCCGAAATTCGACCGACCCGATAGGGGTGTCGAAATCCGTTATCACAGCGTGCGGAGCCGCGTGATAGTACGGGCGGCCGTGTTATCCTTATGGGGTAAGTTCAGAGTGGACTCACCTGGGTCCTGGTGGACGGAATTGCCCGCTCGGGGTCTTGTTGGATCGGGCTCGACGAGGTGGACCGGATCAGCTGACGGGCCTGGACGTGAGACGTCTGGTCGTGGCTGGGTGGACGCTTTTGTCGGCCGATTTTGGACTTCGGGGTGACTGGTCTGGTTGGCTGAGTTTGGGAGCAAACTTGTCGCGCGTGCTCGCGTTGTGACCGGACTGTCACCGTGCACTTGTCGCGCGAACCGGTTTTAGCGATTGAGATCGCGGGCGTCGGATTTGACGAACTTTGTGCGGCTGCGTAATCCGGTAGCGATTTGTTTCGGTTCCCTTGCAAACCGCTGTCGGCTTTGCTCGGGCGGCCGAGTTCAGGCCCGCTGAGTACACCAAAAGATGCGCACGGGCGGTGCGGATTTTTTGGTGTATCGAACGGGTGCGTGCGGCGTTTGGGTGGTGAGCACCGGTGGATCTGGTGTGGCCGTGAGGTCGGGCGGCCAAGCGCGGTGCGCTTAAGTCGCCGTTTCTCGGTGAGTTTTAGGCCTGCGATCGTGCGCGATGGCTTTTTCGCTTAGTGGCTGGCAGCTGAAGCGATAGAGACCTGGATCGGGCGGATCGGCGAACTTTTTTGTCGAACTTTTTTCGTCGGCGGCGGGCGGCGGAATTCAGACACTGAAATCGCGATTTCTCGGGCGCGGCTGAACCGATTTACGCGCGCGATGTCTTTGCGTAACGGCGGAGTCGAGATGAAGCGATCGGCACTAGTTTCGCAAAGATCGGCGCGGGTATTCGGTCGTACGCAAAAAACTTCGCGGGAGCGGTACACGGGTGCGTGTGTTCGGGTTGGTGGTCGGCACCGGACTAACCTAACCTAACCTAACCTAACCTAACCTAACCTTTTTTTTTTTTTTTTTTTTTTTCTGTTTGCACCGACGGCGTCGCGGGGACAGCTTTCGCATTACTTCCGCGACGCCGCCATCGTTTATTGATAATCAACATTTTATACATACGTGAGGGGGGGTAGACGGGACAATACCCCGACTTACCCCCCTCTTTATACATGACAACAAATTTATGTTTACAATTATTACAGGTTGTGTGTGGGTGTCTGTTATTTTCCTGAGCCGACCCGAGTCCGCCGCTCTGGATACTCGTGCTGGTTCGTTCGTCCTTTTGACGGGCCGACCGGAGTCCGCCGCCCTTGCTGTCTCGTGCTGATCTCCTCTTGTCGGGCCGACCAGAGTCCGCCGCCCTTGCAGTCTCGTTCTCCAGTTGTCCAGCGATGCCGTGATCGCCGTCCCGCCCGTGGTGTCACATGTGGGGGGATGAACAACGTGGTCGGTGACACCTCCGACGACTCGCAGTAGCGAATAGTGTGAGGGTCTGTCCAGTTGTTCATCTTGAGTCCCCAGTGTAAGTCAGCCGTTTCGCTGATCTTCTCGTTCGTCCTCCTCTTTGGTCCCCAGGATTGACTCGATCATGGCGATGAGCTCGAGCCGATTTATGTGTGCCTGCGCGAGTAGCCTGGACCTGGCTGATGCGTCATCTGGTAATGCGTCGGGTCGAGGGCCGCAGAGAATTTCCTCGACGTCTTCGGGCGCCGGTGATCTTCGCAGGATTTCTACCATGCGCGAGCGGTCGTCCTCCCATCTCGGACAAGCGAACAGCGTATGCTCGGCTGTGTCGTCGGGATCCACGCAGTAGACGCAGTAGCTGTCCTCCGCCCGGTCCCTCTTGTGGAGGTAGCTTTTGAAGCAACCGTGACCGGTTAGCGCCTGGGAAAGATGGTACGTCAAGTTTAGCGGTGGTTTGTTCAACCAGCGCGTCACATCCGGGAGCAGGCGGTGAGTCCATCGTCCGCTGGTAGTAGCGCGATCCCATCGCGATTGCCACGCGCGTAGGGAGATTTCCCTCTCCTGTTTCCTAATGGTAGGAGTGGCGGTGGCGTCATCTTGGTCGTTGAGCCGAAGACGAATTCTTCCCCTCTCGTTTGCCAGCAGGTCGGCTGGGATCATCGACGAAAGCAGCGAGGAGGCGTCCGCAGAGACGGTACGGTAGCATCTGGTGATCCGGAGAGCTATTTTTCTTTGGGCCCTCGCCATTTTCGGCCCTGTTTTTTCGCCGTCTTGGTGCCCCGTGAGGCCCACGTCGGGGACGCATACAGCATCTTGCTGTTAACAACGGTGGCGATCAGTGACCTTTTGCTCTGTGCAGGTCCGCCCAGGTTTGGCATCAGCCTGCCTATTGCCAGCGCTGATTCAGTGGCTCTCTGGGAGACTTGCTGGATGTGTTCCGTGAACGATAACCGCGAATCCAGTTGCACGCCGAGGTAGCGCATGGACCGCTTCACGGGTATCGCGTGTCCGTTGACGAAGAGTTCTGGATCTGTGTATTTGTGCTTCTGGGTTAGAACCACTGCTTCAGATTTTTGAGGAGCGAGTGTTAGTCCGTTTTGCCTCATCCAGATTGACACCGTTTCTAGGACTGGGTTCATCAGGGTTGTTGCTGCCTGGCCGGTCCTCGCGATCCCCAGGACACAGACGTCGTCAGCGAAGGCAACGAGTTGGACGCCTTGGGGCATTTCCAGGTCTAGAAGTGAGTCGTAGAACACGTTCCAGAGAGCCGGCCCTAAGACTGAGCCCTGGGGAACGCCACACGTCATGTCTCTCCGGAGCAAAAGTTCGCCGACGAGGATGGAGCGGTCCTTGAGGTAAGATCTGATCATCGAGATTAGTCGAGGGGGGACCAGTTTGCCCCGGAGCGCAGCGTCAATCATAGGCCACGGAGCCGAGTTGAAGGCGTTCCTTACATCAAGCGAGACGGCAACGCAAATATCCCGGTGCTGGACGGCGCCCAAGGCTGCACCGTGGGCCGTCTCGAGTAGGCGCTCAATAGCGTCTTCCGTTGACCTGCCGGACCGAAAGCCGTACTGATTTGGGGATCGGCGGCCCGTGCGGTCGAGGTGCTGGTCGAGCCTTGACAGCAGCAGCCTCTCCAGCAGCTTGCCAGCCGAGTCTAGCATGCAGAGTGGCCTATAGCTGGTTGGTTCTGCCATTGGTTTCCCAGGTCCTTTGTGCAGGAGTACTAACCTTGCCTGCTTCCATTTGGTAGGAAAGGTGGTTTTCTCCAGGCAGGTGTTGAAGGCGTCGAGAAGAACGCGAGGCTTGAGAGCTGCTATTTTGGCGAGGACTTCGTTTGGGACGCCGTCCGGTCCGGTTGCCTTGCCGGGAGGAAGTCTCTTGCAGGATAGTTGCAGTTCAGGCATGGTGAACGGCCCAGTAACTTGATCGTCGTACTCGGGATCCTCCGGAGGGAGCGGGGTGTTATGCCAGTCAGTGAGTGGGTGATTTGGGAAGAGGTGATCGGCTATTGTCGATTCTCTACCTCGCGATTCGATTCCCGGTCGATTGCGGCCTATCCGCTTTGAAACGACTCTGTAAGGAAGTCCCCAAGGGTCGGAGTCAACGGCGGCGCAGAGATCGGACCAACTCTTGGCCTGGGCGGTTCTGATAGATGTTCGGAGCTCCTTCCTCTTGGTTTTGTATGCTTCGCGGAGAAGTTGCAGCTGTTCAATGGGCTCGCGTCTTCGGGCTGCCCTGTGGTAGCATCTGCGTGACCTACTGTGCTCGACGCGTAACGCTGCTATGGTTTCGTTCCACCAGTGCACCTGCTTCCTGCCTGCGGGAGGAGGAGCTCTGGGCGGCATACAGGAGTCGCAGGCTGCAGAGAGATACGCGACCAGCTGGTCAGCCGCATCGTCGGCTGTTGTAGTAACATCGGTGTGAGGGGCTGGGAAGGCGGCCAGATGAGCGGTCAGGGCTGCCGTGTCCAGGCGTCTGTAGGACCACCCTCTGAGTCGTTCGGGAGGATCGTGCCATTCCTGAGCCCTTTGTAACCGGAATTTTACGTATCTATGGTCACTCGCCGATTCAACCTCGTCCAAGACCCTCCAGTCTGCGAGGGAGAGGGAAGATCGAGGGCGGAGGAATGTGACATCTATGATAGACTCCGCGTTCGACCTAACGTACGTGGGGACATAGCCATTGTTACCAACGTGGAGGTCGAGACTCGCAGCAAGATCTGATAGTAGATCGCCTCTCTGGTCGTTCCGTGTTGACCCCCAACTGTGGGACCAGGCGTTAAAGTCGCCTCCAATGACGAGGGTGCAGTTGGGGTCTGCGGACCGAACTGACTGCTCGAGGTCACCGAGGAAGGCCATGTAATTTTCACTGGAGTCGTTTCTGGAGGAATAGCAGCTATAAATTCTGGCGTTGCGCGTCTGGATCCAGGCAAATCCGCGGCCCGAACCTGAGGTGTCTGCAACAAATTCGGCGGCAGGCGTTAAGACGACTGCGCAAGTTCCGTCGGTGCTGACTGTCCATCGGTCGTCCCGAGCTGGACTCCAGTTCTGCTCCGATAGGAGTAGGACCTGAGCGCCGATGGAGGTGGAGGTCTGTTGAGCCAGGCTCTGGGCAGTGGCGCTCCGGTGGAGATTTATTTGTAGAAAAGTGATCATGTTCGGTTAGTGGCGTTCATCTCAGAGATGGCTTTGCGACGGGCGGCGCAAGCCCCGGAGCCAGGCTTGTGAGGTACGCGCGGAGCTTTCATGCGGTCGCACGCCACGCATAGGTCATCTCCCTCGGTGCAGATGGCCTGCGTGTGACCGTTTTTGGCCGCATCGTCTACAGGCGTGCGAGAGGTCGGATCCTTTGCATTGCCGTGTGGAGTGGCCGAAGCCGTGACATTGGTAGCACCGTGCTGGTTCGGGTCTACGCGGGCGGACGCGACACTGGGTCCATCCGACGCGGATGGATGTCAGCCGTCGGCTGATGGCAACGGGAACGGTGGCGGTGGCCATTTGGCGGCTGTCTCGGGTGGCCCATAGGCCGGTGATTTTGATGTCGTCTGCGGAGGGGAGGTCTTCTTCACGTAAGGCCTTGAGGATCGCAGCCAGGACTTCTGCCTTTGTGGTGACCTCGTCTAGGTCAGTGATCTCCACTTCAGCGGTGTGGCGAAGCCTGGTGACTACAGATCCAACCATATTTTCGGCCAGCTTGTCCCGGATGACGGAGGTGGCTGCCATGGCCTTGGCACCCTTGGTAAGTTCTACCAGAAGATCTCCTTTTAGTGTCTTCCTCATAGCGGTGACGTGGGTTCCCATCGCCTCAAAGTCGATAGCCGTGTCCCTGACGGCCCTTAGCGTGTCCGCGTACGTCTTCCCTTCTCCTACTTTGACCAGCACCGCTGCGGGTCTTTGGACGGTTCTCCTGATCGGCTGGGGTCTCGGGGCGAGTGGCTTCCTGGTTGCCTTCTCGACTAGAGTGAAGGGCTGTTCGGCGTGCTCGGTCGGGTGGTATTCGGGCTGTTTCACTGTCTCCGCTAGTGGGGTTGTATTGCCCCGTGCGAGGGGTGCTCCTGTAGGTGTTCTGTTGTCCAACTTTGGTTTCTTGGTCTTCTTTCGACGGTTGTTTCCATTGGTCGTTCGGCTGTGTTTTGCAGCCGGTTTGGAGGCGGTCGCGGTCGTAGATTCCTTGGCGACGGCAGGCGTGCAGATCTTCGGATTGGCAGGTTCCTCGGGCGGGTCTGTGTTGGTGGTGGCGTCTGCTCTCGTTTGCTGCTGGCTGCCGTGTGTGGCATCTCGTTCCCTTGAGAGGTGGAACAGGGCTGCGCCGACCTGTTCGAGTGCCTTTGCGACTTTTGAGAGGCATGGCCTGATGAGTTCTTCGGTGCAGAACTCGTCAGCTAGTCCTTGGACCAGTTCGCAGGCGTATTCGGTCGCCTTGGTTGCCGTGCGAAGGGCGCCGGTGGTGTCGGTGATGTTCGAAACCTTTGAACCTAACCTAACCTAACCTAACCTAACCTAACCTAACCGGATTTTTTGGTGTATCGAACGGGTGCGTGCGGCGTTTGGGTGGTGAGCACCAGTGGATCCGGTGTGGCCGTGAGGTCGGGCGGCCAAGCGCGGTGCGCTTAAGTCGCCGTTTCTCGGTGAGTTTTAGGCCTGCGATCGCGCGCGATGGCTTTTTCGCTTAGTGGCTGGCAGCTGAAGCGATAGAGACCTGGATCGGGCGGATCGGCGAACTTTTTTGTCGAACTTTTTTCGTCGGCGGCGGGCGGCGGAATTCGGACACTGAAATCGCGATTTCTCGGGCGCGGCTGAACCGATTTACGCGCGCGATGTCTTTGCGTAACGGCGGAGTCGAGATGAAGCGATCGGCACTAGTTTCGCAAAGATCGGCGCGGGTATTCGGTCGTACGCAAAAAACTTTGCGGGAGCGGTACACGGGTGCGTGTGTTCGGGTTGGTGGTCGGCACCGGACTCAAACCTAACCTAACCTAACCTAACCTAACCTAACCTAACCTAACCTAACCTGCTGCCCAGCTCGAACCGGCCATATCCTGACGTCGCAGATCGACTCGCGTTCGGCTGCCGCCGCTGCGTCGTTCTCGCCAGGGATAGCAGCACGGAGGGCTTCGAGCACCTCGGCTGCGGTGGACACAGCGTCCAGGTCCAGGACCTCCACCTCGACCTGGACGCCAAGTTGGGACACTCTCCCAACAGAGTCCCCGAGCTTAGTGCCGAGTGCCTCGGCAATCGTCTTGGCAGCTGCAGCGGATTTCGCCCCCTTGGCCAGTTCCAGCAGTAGGGCGCCGTCGCGGGTTTCGCGCATCGTGACGCTCGCGCCCAGCTCTTGTGCGGTGAGCCCGCAGGAGCGGACCGAGCGCACGGTGTCCGCGAAGGTCTTACCGTCTCCGGGCTTTATCAGTATGGCGGGCGGTTTCTTGGCGACGCTGGTGAGCCTCGTGGGTGCCTTGGGAGCGGGCGGGCTGGGTTCGGGTGCCGTGGTTTTCCTTGGTCTTCTCCGTCTTCTTACGGCGTTGGCCCAGGTGCCCGCGGCGTCCGTTTCCATCGCGGTTTCGTCCTCGGTCTCTGTGATGTTGATGTTGCATTGGGCGGGGACGGCGGGGTTCCGGGCGGGTCTGCGCCTGGAGGCCGCCTTCGCCGCGATGGTCTTGTCGCTGTCCCACCAGCTCGGCGTTAGGATGGTGTCGGTAGACGCGTCGGCCATGGTTCTGGCTGGCTGGCTGGTCGGTTCGCCCCTGTGTTGCTTCAACGCTGGCGATGCTGGGGGGGAGGAGAGCAGGCGTCCCTTCTTGGTCAGCACCTTGCTGAGGCATTCCAGGCTGCGTTCCATTAGTTCTAGCATCCTGCTCGCGTTGATACCTTTGTTTTCGGGGTCGGACTTGGCGTCCCTGATGCCCCTGACGGCCGTCTGGAGGTTCGATCGGACGAGCTGGAGCGAGGCTTCCATCTCGCCGACTGATGTGTCTCCTGGGGCTTCGTTTTTCCTCTTTTGCTGCTGGGCGGCTGCCTTCTGCTGAGCTGCCTGCAGACTCCTGGCCATGACCTCGAGGACGGTCGATTGGGGCTGGGGGCTGCTCTGATCGCTCTGGTAGTCCATCAGGTCGTCCTGGGAGGGGGTTTGGCCGGGTCCTGACGTGGTTCCGGGCCGCGGCCCCGGAGGGGGGGTGTTGACCCTGTTCGCGGGTGCTCCCGAATCCCGCGAAATTTGGCACGCGGGGTCCTAGGGGGGTCCCTGGCGGGTTCGCCGAGTTTTGGCGGGATCGAGCTGTTGGTTCCGGAGATCCCTTCGGATCCCTTGGAAGGGTCGCCCGACGCGGGCGGCGGAGGGGGACTTGTAGGGGTTCAAAAACAAAAGTCCTTCGTGAAGAAACGGATTCTCTAGCACGAAGGGCCGCGGAGTTATACTTAACCCAAAAAAAAGAAGCGGGGGGGTAACTTTCAGTATGTAGTGTAGGGAGGTCCCCACTACAGTACCGTGTCGTCCGCGCTTCTTTCTAATGGGTCCTCGTGGAGATATGGGCACTCAAGCAAATGCCCGCACGCGCAGGAGCGCGTCGCAGTCGCGGCCGCTGTTGGCCGGGCGGCGCGTGGTGCGGGAATACGTTGTCGTGCGGAAAGCACGTGTGCGGAGTATTAAGGTTAGTACTCACCACGATCCGGCGGCCAGCAAAACCTAATGGCGAAACTGTGCCGAGAGACCCACGGGGGTTATGATTATCAGGCCGACTCAAAAACGACACCGACCTGTAACGCGAACTTGTTATATAGTTAATCGGACAAAACACAACTTAACTGGTTTAAATCGGACTTAGCCGAAGCAAACAAAATGCTGCCACTGGGGGCGTGCCTCGGAGCGACGGTCGTGAACACACGTGTGCGTGGTGAACGACCGGCGCGCTAACTGGACCGGCGCGCTAACTGGACCGGCGCGCTAACTGGACCGGCGCGCTAACTGGACCGGCGCGCTAACTGGTGACCGGCGCGCTAACTGGACCGGCGCGCTAACTGGACCGGCGCGCTAACTGGACCGGCGCGCTAACTGGACCGGCGCGCTAACTGAACCTAACCTTTTTTTTTTTTTTTTTTTTTTTTTTTTTCAGTTTATAACCGACGACGCCGCGGGAACTGCTTTCGCATTACTTCCGCGGCGCCGCCGTCGTTTATTGAATTAGATAAATGTAACATTTTATAATTTAATATTCACACCTTTGAATTTGTCCCTTAATGGGCGCACATTGAAGTTATTTTTAACATTTTATTGAGAAATGACATTGTTGGCTTAAGGCCCGCTGGTTGCTTTGGTAGACTTCTCGACCCGGCTTTGCTGCCCGCCAGTCTTGAAGTCTCGTTCGTTGTCTTCCCGGCCCGGCTTGTTAGCCAGTCGGCCTCGGGTCTCGTGCGTTGCCGTTCTCCTTCCTTTGTTTTGGAGTTCGCGTCTCACCGGTGGTGGTTTGGTCAGTTTTCCTTCTGTTTCCTCCGTTAGTAGATCTTCGTGCTGCTCGGTGCGTAGACTGACCGGTCGGCGGTTTCTTGAGGCGTTCTGACTAGCGCCCTTTCTCATCAATCGCGATCGCCCGGACGGTGACGAATCGTGCTGCGGGCGTCCTACTAATGCCCCGGCGCAAACCTCCGCTGGTTAGGTCAGGGCAGTTTCGGATGATGATACTGGGGCGCTGAGTTTACTAACCCCTGGGTCCCCGTCTAACCTTCCCGGTCGTCTGTGCTTCGAGCCTTCGGCCTGTGTTGTTGTCGGTGGTTGGAGGGCGATGTTGGCCCTCTCTGGTCGCTGGTGTTGACCCGCCGGTGTTCGGTTTTATACAGTTTTCCTTCTGTTTCCTCCGTGTCTGGTATGCTGCGTGCTGCTCGGTGCGTCGACTGACCGGTCTGCGGTTTCTTGAGGCGTTCTGACTAGCACCCTTCCACATCAATCGAGATCACCCGGACGGTGACCAAGCCGTGCCGTGGGTGTCCTACTAATGCCCCGGGGCGCACCTGCCGCTGTGGGGCAGTTTCGGATGATGGTACTGAGGCGCTAGTTTACTAACCCCTGGGTCCCCGTCTAACCTTCCCGGTTGTCTTCGCATCGAGCCTTCGGTCTGTTGTCGGTGGTTGGAGGGCGATGTTGGCCCTCTCTGGTCGCTGGTGTTGACCCGCCGGTGTTCGGTTTTATACAGTTTGCCTTCTGTGCCTCCCCCGTTGGCCGGAACCGGAATTCCGTTTCCGGTCGGCACCACGTGGAGGTGGGGGTAGGACTCTGCCGACCAACTGAACCTAACCTAACCTAACCTAACCTAACCTGACTGATTATTTTACGCGGACTGATTATTTTACGCGGACTGATTATTTTACGCGGACTGATTATTTTACGCGGACTGAAACCTAACCTAACCTAACCTAACCTAACCTAACCTAACCTAACCTAACCTTTTTTTTTTTTTTTTTTTTTTTCGGTTAAATCGAGGATCGGAGGAGGAACCGCGTGAGCATTACTTCCCCTCCGGACCCCATCGTTTATTGATCACAATCACAATTACAAGCTTAAGTCAGTAGCGGTGAGCCAATCTCTCACTCGCTGCCTGTCACAACAACAATACATAAGTGGTATGGTTTACAAATGGGGAGACTCTACTCTCCCAAAGTTGCCTTCGGCTACAAAAAATTTAACTTAACTAATTTTTACGAAACAACGGGTTATACATCCGGTCCATCAGCTCGCTCTGCGGCTTGGCGGGCTCTCTCCTCGTCCTCCTTAGCTGACATGATTTCCTCGACCATCCGGTAAAACAGGCGGAACGTTTCCTCAGCGTTCGTCAGGATCGCCAGCTTCTCTGCTTGGTCTGCCGGGAGCTGGTCGAAGGGGGGGCCGCACACGATGTCGCCGATGTCGGCCGCGGTAGGACTGTGCCCCAGCTGAGTGGCCAGAGGGACCCGGAACGTGCTCCAGTAGGGGCACTCAGTGAGGGTGTGCTCTGCGGTGTCCTCGTGGCTCAAGCACTGGAGACAGATGGGGCTGGTGGCCCTGGCTCGCCTGTGCAGATAGTATTGAAAACAGCAGTGTCCCGACAGTGCCTGCGACATGTGGTACGTCAGAGGCACTAGCGGGACCGTTCTTCCGAGCCAACGTCCCACCGATGGGATGCACCGTCTGGGCCAGGACGCCTTCCTGGTGGTCTCCCATCTCTGTTGCCATGCCTCGATTGTTCGGGCTCTTTCCTCTCTTCTCACGGACGCTTTGGACGGTCGTAGCGCCCCAGGAGCCGGTTCGGTGGCGAGGCGAGACTGGATTTTTTTCTCTCGAGGCCGAGTAGGTCCGCGGGAACCGTCGAGGCCAGTACCAGGGCGGCTTCGTCTGACACTGTGCGGTAGGCGCGGATGGTCCTCAACGCGACCGCTCTCTGCGGGCGGATCAGATTAGCTCTGGTCCTGGCCGCGACGGTTGCTTTGCCGATCCACGTGGGTGCGGCGTACAGCAGCTGGCTGTCCACCACTGTGCCGAGAAGCTTCCGCTTCCACCCGCAGGGGCCACCGATGTTCGGCATCAGCCTGGACAGCGCGGCTGCCGTGCGCGAAGCTTTCTTCGTCACCGTGTCTACGTGGGCCGCGAAGGTCAAGTTCTTGTCCAGGATCACCCCGAGGTATCTGATCTTCCCGTACAGCGTGATCGGGTGACCGCCGATTGATAGCCTCGGGGGGACGAACGCCCATCTCCTTGACAGGATGACCGCTTCGGTTTTCTGATGAGCCAGCTCCAACCCGTGACGCAACATCCACTCATCGATTTTCGCGAGGACGGGGTTGACCAGGTCCTCCAACCGCTCGCCCGTCACGGCCGTTCCGACGACTGCCAGGTCGTCAGCAAACCCGACGAGTTGGACCCCCGTGGGCACCTCCATTGTCAGCAAGGAGCTGTAGGCGACGTTCCACAGAGCCGGCCCGAGCACGGATCCCTGTGGTACGCCGCACGACACTGTCCTTGATGACCTCTCGGCTCCGGTCAACAGCGTCCTGTCGGACAGCCATGACCTCAGCATCTCCACCAGGTACTCAGGCGTCCGCACACGTCTGAGCGCTGCGTCGATCACTGGCCACAGATCACTGGCCACATCGATCACTGGCCACAACCTAACCTAACCTAACCTAACCTAACCTAACCTAACTCGAGCCACCGTCTCCACGTGTTTCCCGTATGAAAGGCGCGTGTCTAGGATGACACCTAGGTATCGCAGGTGCTTGCTGAGAGCAATTTGGAACCCGCCGATGGTGAGACGAGGGGTGTTGTAGATTCTCTTTTTTGTGAGCATAACTGATTCAGTTTTGTGGTGCGCGAGTTGCAACCCGTGCTCGTTCATCCACCCATCTATCTTTGCGAGGACTGGGTTGAGCAGGTTCTCCAACATCTCGCCCGTTCTGGCCACTCCGACGACGGCTAGGTCGTCAGCGAAGCCGACAAGGTGGACGCCGGGAGGAACCTCAATGTTGAGTAGGTCGTCGTATACGACGTTCCATAGAGTAGGACCCAAGACAGAGCCCTGGGGCACGCCGCACGTGACCGCCCTGGGAACCCTCTGGTCCCCGACGAGGAGCACCCTGTCAGACAGCCAGGAGCGGATCATCAGGACGAGGTACTCGGGCGTATCCTTGTTAGTTCCTGAGAGCTTCATCAATGACGGGCCACCGGAGTGAGTTGAAAGCATTTTTCACATCAAGGGTAACCAAAACGCAGAGCTCCTTCTGCCTGTGGTTTTCGGTGGCTGCGTAGGCTGCAATTTTTGTGACCACCTCGACGGCCGTTTCAGTCGAGATGCCCCTACGAAATCCAAATTGGTTTGGTGAACGACCGGAGAGTTGGGAGTCCAGGTGGGTGTCAAGCATTTGAAGCAGGAGTCTTTCCAGCAGTTTGCCTGGGGTCTCCAGGAGGCAGATTGGACGGAAGCTGGAAGGAGCCTCGACGGGTTTACCCGGGCCCTTGTGGAGTAAGACCAGGTTGGCCTTCTTCCAGGTGGACGGAAAAGTTTGTTCGGTGAGGCACTTGTTGTATATATCCAGAGTTGTGGCCGGGCGGATGCGTGCAATCCTCTTGAGCATTTCGTTTGGGATGCCCGAGGAACCACCTACTTTGCCCGATGACATCTTCTTCGTGGCCTTGAGCAACTCGTCAGCGGTGAACTTCGGCGCTGTCACGGCAAAGATTGGTTCATCAGCGTCATGGTCGAGAGCCTCGAAGATGTTCCTAACTGCAGGGGAGGGCATCAGGTCCCAGTCGGTGATCGGGGCGGCTGGAAATTGGACGGGGCGGCTGGGAATAGGCCGGGGCAGCTGGGAATAGGGACGGCTGGGAATAGGGACGGCTGGGAATAGGAGCGGCTGGGAATAGGATTTCCACCCACACCTGAAGAAATAAGTTTTACTTAATATAAACGATTTTATTCACAATTCATGAATCACAATAAACAGTAATAGTCAAATATCTAGACAACTATATTTTATTGTGCTCGTTTATTTAAAATCGTAGTACGAACAATAGAAAAGATGTGGTTAAATATATAATTATTTTTAGAATTCTATCTAGAATCGTGCTATTCTTATAATTTATAATAGGTACATTTATTTATTACAAATAATTTGCCAGTGCTCTTTGAATATAAAGTAGGTATCTAGGTACCTATTTGATATTTGAGTAATAGTATAATACCGCAGGTTGTAGACATAATAATAAAAGTAATAATAATGTTAAATAACATACAACATTTTTTAGAAATTTAAACAAAAAGAAAAATAATTTTAAATGAAACCGAGATTTTTATTGACGATATAGACATTAATAAGCGCCTTAGTTGCTTGTTTTTTTTTCTATATAATTGATTTTAATTTTGGGAATGGAGAATATGAAAACTACATAGCTGTACGGATAGACTATTGTGGAAATTTAAAGTTTATAACAGATAAGAGGAGTTTTTAAAGAATTAGATAACGGATCGCTGAGAAAAGTATTCCTTAACATCAGTCTATGGTTAGCTAATGAGTCTTGGTCAAAAATCTAAGGTATCCTAAATAATATTGTAATGCTAAATGTAAACACCTGAATCATAATAATATATTATAGCAAAAGGAAGTGGTCTGTTTTTTTTTTTTAAATATTAAATATTTTAAAAATACAATGAAAGGTCATCAATATTTATGCAAAATTACTACATAGCGTATTTAGGTAGATCAGGTAACTTGGCGATGTAGATGAACATGACCAACGTTTACTTAAACCTTTTCTGCAGCCATCTTCTCTTCTGCAGCGTTTGCTTCAGCCTTCTTTTCTTCGCACCATTTTTTTGAAGTTAAAAATATTTTAGCTAGATATAAACATTAATCATTTTGGTCAATTATCATTAATAAATTAAACTATGCAGTTTTAATGAACACGGGCTTTACCCTATATTCTATGAATTTTGTCGGTTCTTTTCTAAAATATAACTGGACGCTTAGTTCTATGCATGCACTTTTAAATGATGTATATGCAAAGGAAATAGAGTAATAAACTAAAACCAGTCAGAGAAACTTTTATGCACGTTAATGTGTACGGTGGGATTTAAAAAAATTACCTTTTGTCCCATGTTACACTACCCATACAGGTGTGGAGTATAAACCATTTATAAGGGGACCCTAAATGGCATAATTAACACACAATTTTCGGATATTATATAATTGTAGCACCTCCAAGCCAGACTATAATTAAACATTATAATTTCACTGAAGATGGGTAAAATTTAAATGTTCACGAACTATTTGAACTCAAACTTGAATCATATTTGAACTTTATTCGACCTTTTGACATTTCAAAAATGAATTGATAATAAATTAATAACTTATAAAATATAAAACTAGTAGATTAACCTAGGGAGCTGAACACTTTTTAATAAAAATTCAAATTAATCTACTGCCATGCACAATAATTATTAACTAATGATTATCATTGAATTCGAACTTCGAAGTTTTTGAAGTGTTTAAAATTTTAAGTCGAAGAATGGTGTGACGATTTTCTCCGACAATACTTTTTAGAGCAGGCATTTTTTGCTACAATGTTCAATGTCGAAGGTCATTTCTCCTATCAAATTTGATCTATTTCATACATTGGGGTTCAAAAATGGGAAATCAATAATTTATTAAATAATAATTGGAATAACATAAGACAACGTGACGGTTAGTACATTAGTGCAATACCAGTTTTATAAATATTTTAGAATAACATAAATATAGTGTAACAAATTGTACAGTTATGTTATTATTTAACTGAAAATTAATAAATATAATTTTTAATTATTTTGCAAAAAAATACGTACATTTCTTCATTTTATTTAAAGTCTTCATTTGATCATTGTAGTATTTTATTGTAATGTCTACAACAAAGAATTTTTAAATAAAAATAATTTAGTAGGTACTATGGATAGTTATAATTAAAGACCGGATTTTTGTGCAGCTTAAATCTAAAAAATGTGCAATTAAAATGTTAAAATGTGCAAAAACGTGCAATAACAAAATTTTCATTATAGGTACTTCAAATTTTAATTTTAATAAGTAATAACTAATAACTAATAACTGACTTTACAATATTTGATTAAAATAATAATAAACTGACAATATGTATATAACTGACTTTACAATATTTGATTAAAATAATAATAAACTGACAATATGTATATAACTGACTTTACAATATTTGATTAAAATAATAATAAACTGACAATATGTATATAACTGACTTTACAATATTTGATTAAAATTTATAATCATGTACATTTCCAAGTTTTTTTCTTTAAAATTATGTCTTCTGTCACTTAATATATGTTTTAACTGCGAAAACACACGTTCTACGTCGACACTTGTTATCGGGCATTGTTTGTAGCAGCTTATAATTGCAGGATCTTTTTTTAAATCTACATCATTTCCATTTATTGAATTGTTGTACAGTTTTAAAATATTGTATCCGGGATTTTTATCAAATACTGATTTGAATTTTTCATATAGTATTTGTCCCTTTTCATTTTCAATTATCTTAAGTCCATCTCTTACTGTTTCAACTACATTTATTTGATAATTTAAAGTTGAATTTTGTTTTTCCAATTTTGTAATTGCATTTGGCAACTTGGACAAATGTGATCGAATAAATGTTAAATCAGATATAATTGATGTAGTACTCAAAATGGATTTTACTTTTTGGACAGATTGGGCGTCATCTTCTATATTAGATACCAATTCTTTAAATTTACTGAAATTTTCAGAGTAAAACAAAGCAGCTTCCAACCATGTTCCCCACCTTGTTATTACAGGTTCTGGAGGAAGGCGACAGTCCATAAAATTTTTATAAGCAGTAATACGATGAGGTGCTTTTAAAAACATTTTTTTTCCATTATTTACTAGTTTATTTATACCCGGGCAAATGTCTCTAACTTTTTCGGCCACGCGGTTTAAGCCATGAGCAACACAAGTTATATGAATCATATTAGAATAAAATATTTTTAATGCTCCTCCAGTTTTTATCATATATGGCGCCGCATCGCTAATAAACAGCAGAATTTTGTCTTGAAATAACGTGTCTCCAAAAAATTCCATTAAACTATCATTCACAAATCGAGAAACCGTTTCATAGCATAGCAGCATTTATCGATTAGCACCGATAAAATTAATACAAAAATACAAAAATATTTGTATAAAAGTACATTTTTATAAAAAAAACCCGAAACGTGCAATTTTGTGCAACATAAAACTTTTTTTAAATTAATCTACATCTCTTGATTTGGATTTGTAGCTTGTTTCTATTGAATTTAGAACACGCCATAAAAAGATGCAATTGCACGGAAATCCGGTCTTTAATTATGACTATGCCCTATGGCAATAGAAAAAAAATAGTATGAATATTTTAATTGTTTTAACAATTATTAATTGATGACTTTTTTCAAGAACATTTATTTTAGGCATGAATCTTTCAATAGCCAAATAAACGATATGGTAACTTTGCACGTATATTCGTTCTCAATCGTATTCTTTTTTGGGTCAGCTGTAAGTTCTTTGTTATTTTTAAGTGTTCTCAATCGTTCGGCCCAAAAGGTATAACGTTCTCAATCGTTCGATAGCCTAATAAAATATTTAAGATTCTTAGCGGAGGTTTTTTTGTGTCTGTTATCATCTTTTAGGACAGTTAAAATGCTTTGATTTTTTTAAACGTCATCATTTCTGATAGGAAAGCGAATCTAGTTGGTACGTAAGGAGGTTTATTTTTGAACCTAAAAGAAGCTATTTAATTTAAAAATTCCTGTTTGGTTCCGGTACTTTATTTGTTAAAATAAAGTTTTCTATTCCGGTTCCAGAACCAGTTTATTTAGGTTCAGTTTCAGTCACTGCTTTAATCACAATAATATCATAAAATATAATTACCTAGTGATATACTAATATTATGAGATGGCAGAACATTTTCGTGATATTATATCATTGAATTCATTTTTAACATACCCATTATAGTGACTCTATAGACACCTAATGTACAGCAGATCGTCACTAAATTACCAGTTTTTTAAAATTTAAACACCAGGAGAAATATCAAAAAAAATTACCTTTCCAGCATCTTTTGGCTACTTTAACAAAAAAATACATAAGTTAATTTTTAATGTAGGGCGCATGCAGGAACTACATGTTTAGTAAGATTAGTTTTTATAATAATATAACTATAGGTATTATAATTTATAACCTCATTCCACGAACTTACTTTGAATTGTTGTAGGTGTTTGCATACCTACAAAATAAAATAAGATACCTAGTGATAATTATAATTATAATATATTTTAAATGTTGTCCTCTACAACATGTTAAAACTAATTTCTAGAACTGTTTACAAACTTATCATTATTTTATGGACATATAATGAAACATTTCAAAAACGGACTTCTATAAAATCATAATTATAGTAATGATGTTTATTAATTATTCAAAAATAATAGAAATAGAAATATGGTTACTAAATAATATTTTAACATTTTTTTTTCTTAAATTGGTAGAATACCTAACGTATTACATAATAATATCATAGCCGTACAAATATAATAATTATTGTTTAAATTACGATTTGGTGCTGAACATATTGTTAGATTGATACAAAATAATGTTATTATATTATCATGTATAACAGGGATGGGCCACTGATGACCCACGTACCATTTTTCATTGGCCCGTGCTACATTTGAATTTAGTTTATACAAATATAAAATGTTAAGATTTTTCTGTATTTTATTTTATTATATTTACAAAATTATTAAAATCGATATAATGTTAACCGCAAAACGTAGATAAAAATTTTTATCTAGAATTAAACTATTAAATGTAAATAATATTTTATTAAAATTAAACCTAACCTATGGAGGTAAAGTTAACATTTTTTTTTCATGGTTTTTTTTTTGCATCCTATGTTCTCTGGCCCACTGGATTTTTGCACATTCAAAATTGGCCATCTAGTAGCATTGAGTTACCCATCCCTGATGTATAAGGTACAACCATAGATTAAATCTATTTCGGCCATACATACTTATCTCTGGAGTTTGTACTGTTAGATGACGTATAACAGGGAATACGTATATGTTAATATACAATAGATTATCCTTTTACCGTGCACTTTGGTTAGTTGATTATCGACAGATTTAGAGTGAAACCATTGAAAAGACGTGCATTGGGCCAGTCACACCCATTAAAATATTTTAAAATTATTTAATTAACTATTTTTATTTTTTACAGAATGTTAACTTTATTAATACTCATTTGTAGTATACATATTTTGTATGTTCACAGTCTTTTTTTTTTCACCACGGTAATTTGGCAACGTTTAAGGGAGGATGTCTCTCTTAAACACAATGATTTTACCGTGATAAAAATCACGGGGATATTTCACACTCGTTGTCCACCTATTTCCCCCTCACACAAAAATATTTACCGTATACCATTTTACAGGGAGATTTCACATTTTTTATCCACGAATTATCCCCTTACACAAAATATTTACCGTATTTTAAAATTACAGGGAGTTTGCACATTCAAAATCGGTTTTGCCACTTACTCAAAAATATTTATTGTGTACACACCAAATTTTATTTTTTTCCAACAAACCTTATTATAAAACTGAAATTATAATGAAAAAAAAAGATCGATAACTGTTTATTACAATGCTTTTATTTCATACGACACATACAAACATTACGAACAATCATTCACGTACCAGGACGGCCGACGACTGACTCAGGGTCGTCTATTGTCGCCTATATTTATCAGAAAAACAGGTTCTAGAAAGTTCGCGACCCGGCACGCCACCGCGCGACGGTTCGCGAACATTCGTACAGCCGATATATAATAATACTTTAATGTACGTAATACGTACGTTCCCAACAATAATGACTAAATATTACTATATATTCACATTTTTTTTTCATTTAGGTTGGTTTCACTGTAATTTATCTAATTAATGGATGTCTGTATTTTTTTTTAATTCATATACTTTTGAGTTATAAGCTAATCATTTTTTATATTCAGTCACTAATGATCCGCCGTTTACTCAAGTTGTGTCTCATTTTACTTTATTTTCTCAAAGTTTCATTAAATTGTTTTACAATTTATATATTTTTTTCAAAAATGAACTTTCAAAAATGCTCAAATGATTTTCAATCATTAGTTTATCGTATACGAACTAATCCGACTGCGGTTCATCTAGAATTTTCTTCGTTTTCATCAAGATTTAAAACATTCAAATTATTCCCAACAAATACTTCTCAAAATAAATATACATTGTCTGAATGTGGTTTAAAATATTCAGGAGTGGATGATGTCGTGGAATGCTTTTTTTGTGGACTTATTCTTCATAACTGGGAAAGGCTGGACGATCCATGGATTGAACATTGCAGATTCAGCCCAAGATGTTTATATGTGTTTTTAATGAAAGGTAATCAATATGTTCAAAACATATTAAGTAAATATTGTAAAACGGAACATATTGGTAATTGCGATACTGGGTCATACGATACCGTTTGTTAATCATGTTTTTTATAATATTATGTTATAGTAAATAAAAATAAATGTTGATTTTTTAAAACAACCTTTATGACGTGTTAATATTTGATTTAATATCTCGTGAACGTATAGCCTAGTGGGTTAGTGCGTGTAGCAATAATTTAAATGTTTTCAGGTAACAGGTAAGTATATGTAATTCTCCCCTCTACTACATGCAGTAGCCGACTATGCTATACGTTCACATTTTTTTTTTCATTTTTATCTATCTATATTTATGTATTATTTTTTATTAAATAAAAAAAAATATTTTTATACTACATTTTTTTTTCATGCGGCTAATTTATTCCTAATCGTACGACGTTCAGGGTCTTTCAAAATGACATAAAAGATAACCTGCATGGTCTCGTTCAAACTGTTGTTTAGAGTTTGGTCATTTGACTTGTCCGATGTCGTCACCTTGACAGATGCCTCAGAGTGTCACCACCTGCAACATAAATTAATTATTCTATCAGCTAAGCAGTGAATAAAAACTGATGATTTTTTTTTCATTTAGCAATAGTTTTTTAATTAAAAAATAAACCAAAGTCTAGTCTTTACCTTTCCTTTGTTGGAACATTGTTTATATTTGTGAACTTGTAATAGATTATCGTCCAGTAGTCCGTCGGCTTCTCATCAGGATTAAATTGGATTTTGATGGTAGCCAAACCATCTTCCTGTCAAAAAGTGACAGAATTAAATATTTCTTCATCAAATTCTTCCGCCCACAATTTTTCCTCAAGTATTTCTCTGTATGATGAACTCTAAAAAAAAAACAAAAATACAAATAAATAAATTCATGCCATAATTCATAACCTTAGAATATTAGATAAAGTATTATTATGATAAATTATTATTTATCTTACTGTTTTCATTTGTTTTTTTTTTTGTTCTTTTTGTCAATTGCTTTTTCAACCCCTTTTTTCAACGGTGTTTTGGTCTGCTTCGACGTAGAAGGCTTCATTTTTAAGTCCAGGGATTCAAATTCGTTCTATAAAACATAAACTAAGGTGAATAACTATAAATGTATGAGTGGCTTACTGCCGATCTCTAAAACAATATTGAGTAACGTTACAGTCACACTCTAATTATTATTTAATTTTAATATTATGTTTAAAATAAAGTTATAATCAACCACGAATTATAACCATAGCGTTGAGTAGTTTTACGACTAACCTCCAATTTGCTTTAGTTATTAAAGTGATTCAATTACTAACCTCTGATCCGGAATCGATAATCGAAGTTCTGTAAGACATCTTGAAGCTGAATTGTTAAAGATGATGAAGAAGTTCTAGTTGCCGAATGTTGACTGTAATATTGCTGTCAATACGCTAGCCTTATATACTGTAATGTTTCCACTACCATAGCAATTTTGAAATGTGGAATATCCATAGCAATGTTTATTAAACCAGCCAACGCCCTTAATTTGCCCTCTTATTAATATTAGTTTTATTCCTCCGACGGTCTTATACGACCTCCTATCAATACTAGTTTTTATGCGGACAACGCCCAAAATTTTACCTAGCTATTTTTAAATGAATATTCCGGACAACGGTCAACACCAATACATACATTATATATTATAATTACTATTACTACAAAATAACTTAGTTGTTTTTTAAAATTAATATTACATTAACAGGTCATACGATTTCTATAAATAGAATATAAGTTTTAAACGATAACTAGGAAAGTAGGAGGTGATTATCGACTGTATAACGCAGCATTTGATAGTCAAACGATATCAGTTCAGCTTGTGTTCTCTACCAGCAACAACAAGCAACAGTCATTCACCATCGAACATTGAAAATACTTCAACCCTACATAGTTTACCAGTCCAACACCGGCATCATCAACAGGCATTCGTCTCTAAACATAAGAAAATACTTTAATGTAAGTACCTATTTATTTCGTTAATTATACATTTTTTTTAAAAAAATCATCTTATCGAATCTAAAACTCCAAATCTTTACTAGTTTTTAAAACGAAAAAATAATACACGATAGCAAAAACATAACATAACATAAGCGTTTAGGTAAGTGGTTATAATGTATCGATATTCAATAGTTTTATCAGCAATATTAATATTAAATGTACAAGGTTTTTAAAATTTATTTAAAAAAAAATAAAAAAATTGTCTTTTTTAAAATTTAGAAGGTTGATTAATTAAATATCTATGTTTATCATGTTGTATATTAAATGGTTAAAAAAATGTTAGAAAGTTGAAAAAAAGGTGTATACAGTATATGATTATAATTATATGAATAACATAATATAAAAATGTGATCATTATAATATATAAAATATAGACATATTAGCTTACATTAAATTATTCACTATGCTGACTGATATAATATTATAGTCATTTTAACTACCATAATGTATAGATTAAAAAATGTTAAAAAGTAGGGATAAGTTTAAAAACAAATTTGTATTCCGTATACACTATGTAAATTATTATATTTATAGAATAACATGAAGTATTGTATTTATTATGTTTATGTTTAAAAAATAATTTGATGCTAAATGTAAAAATGCCAAATGCTACATGTACATAAATAAACATTCTAAACTAAAAGTGTTTTGTTCACTTTATTATTCAATTATTTAATTGTAAATAAACTAAATATACCAACCATTCTAAAAAAAAATGTTTTATTTATTGATTGGTGTAAACTTGACATAATAATTACAAACTAATGTTTATAGATGATGTATAACCATAATGTATTTTAATTTGTTGATAGTATTTATGCATATATGTGAATAAATAAACTAGTCTATTATTATTTGTGTTATTCACTAATTAATATACACTATTTTATTTTTTTATTACTATCAGTTAGTGTATAAAAAACTATGAAATTTACAGAATAAAAAAAAAAAAAAAATAATGGAATCAAAATCATTTACTATGGATGAAATTAACGATGTTATCCGAAAGGCCGAGAAAAAATATGATCAAGCAATGGATGAGGCAGCAGTAGAATTTAAAAAAAAAATTAAAAATGTTGATATAAAAATAAAAAAAGCGGGTTTAAAACAAAAAAAAATAATGAACGAAAAAAAAAAGATTGTAAATGATTATTTACATTTGATACATACAGATAAGAAACGTGAAAAAAATATTCAAAAAGAATTATCTATATTATATGCACAGTACAATTATATTTCATTATATTTCACTATATTATATTCGCGCATACCATCGTACCTCAACGAGTTAACAGTGCCATTCTAATTGACTTTAGAGAGTGTCATTAACTAGAGAATACGAGGGTAAGGCGTATAGTTGGTTTACCGCGTATTGTCTAATACGGGTGATACCACAGGTAATAGAAACATTGAGTTGAGAATCAATATAGTGAATCATCTTAAAGAAGGAACATATGTTGATTTACCTAAGCATATTAAAAATCAAAGAGCAATTATCAATGTGAAAAATAGTGATAATAAATGTTTTAAATATGCATTATTATCTAAGTTTGATAATCGCTCTTATAAAACTAATTTTCATAAAAAATATTTTAAGATGTTAGAGTTAAAAAGTAGTTTAAATTTTAAATGTATTGATTTTCCAACACCAATCAGTCAGATACCTAAATTTGAACGTATAAACAATATTTCAATAAACATTTATAGTTTGAATGACAAAAAAACTATTTTTCCTTTGTATGTATGTAATACTGAAAGAAATGATCATTTTGACCTATTTTTGTATAATAATGATGAAACATCACATTATTGTTATATTCAAAATTTTTCAAGATTGATCAGAAGTCAGAAAACGAAAAATCGTTCGAAATTAATTATTTGTAAGAGATGTTTCACAACTTTTGGTACTCAACCGTGTGAAAGTAAGCTTTGGGGTGTAAAAGGATTAAATGAACATCGACGCAATTGTGGAAAGAATCCATTGGGGAGGCCTATAATGTTTGAAAAGGGAGATGATGATTTCATCTATTTCAAAAGTTATAAAAAAACACAGAGGATTCCATTTGTCATTTATCCAGATTTCGAATGTATATTAACTCCTAAACAACCTAATAAATCCATTAATAGACGTAAAAAACAAAAAAATCAGAAAACTCATGTTAGGTTAGGTTAGGTTAGGTTAGTCACGAAATTATGAGTTATGGGTTTTATGTAAAAGTTGACTATAGTATTATATCGAAAGAGCTGGTAAAACAGTTTGAAATTCCGACGAAAGTAATTATTTGTAGAGGTGAGAAGGCTGCAAAAAAATTTATGAAAAATATGATCGATATTGGAAATGAAATTAATAAAATTTATCAAAATAATACACCGATGGACAAATTAACTGATAAAGAGGAACAACATTTTCAAAGAATCAAGTTTGCCAAAAATGTTCAAAACATTTTAAAAACAATAATTTGGTTAAAGTTTGAGATCACTGTCATTTTACTGGCAAATATAGGCAATGTCTCTGTCTTCAATGTAATTTCGAAATTACTAGTCTATCGTTCGTTCCAATTTTCTTTCATAATTTATCTTATGATAGTCACTTGATAATTCGGGAACTAGGGTGCGATGATAAAGATATTCATATTATTCCTAATTCATCAGAAAAATATATATCCTTTATCAAGGAAATAGCACCTAGATTTAGTATTAAATTTGTCGATACATTCCGTTTTATGAGTGAGTCGCTAAGTAAACTTGCAGCCAATTTATCTGAAGATAAGTCGAGGTTTAGAGAAACCCTAATAATATTTTCAATAAAATCATTAGATTTAGTTACACGAAAAAAAGTCTTCCTTTACGAATATGTCGATAGTTAAATTAGTTAAATTAGACAATGCTTTTTACCATCAAAGCTTGAATTTTATAACTCGTTAACAGATGAACAAATTAGTAATGAAGATTATATACATGCAAAAAATGTATGGAATACATTTGGCGTAAAGACTTTGGGTGAATATAGCGATCTTTATTTAAAAACTGATGTTACCATACTAGCTGACGTGTTCGAAAATTTTAGAGACATATGTTTATCTACTCTCAGAATAGATCCTGCTCATTATATGACTGCCCCTGGATTTTCTTTTGATTGTATGATTAAGTATACAAAGGTTAAATTAGAGAGGCTAAAGGATTATAATATGTTACTTTTCTTCGCGAAATCAATCCGGGGAGGTATTTGTCAATCAACTAAAAGATATGCTAAAACAAACATACCAAATATTGAAGGATTGGACTATAATTCGAATGAACCGATTACTTGGATTACATATCTCGACTGTGTAAATTTATATGGGAAGTCTATGTTAACAGAACTACCTTTTAAAGATTTTGAATGGGTTGATGATCTCGACATAGATGTAACTAAAATTTCTGAAGATTCTGAAGTAGGATATATATTAGAAGTTGATATCGAGTACCCTAAACATTTACATAAAATCCATAATGATTTTCCGTTTTTACCGTATAACGAATGCCCACCAAATTCAAAAGTTGAAAAATTGTTAACTACTCTATCACCGAAAAAAAACTATATTGTACATTACAAAAATTTAAAACAAGCAATTTCTCACCTTTTTAAATTAGTAAAAATTCATCGAGCTATCCGCTTTTCACGAAAAAAATGGATGGCATCATACATTGAATTCTGCACAAAAATGAGAGCAGAAGCAAAAAATGAGTTTGAAAAAAATTTCTGGAAGTTGTTAATTAATAGCGTTTTTGGTAAATGTATGGAGAATGTCCGAGCAAGAACTTCTATAAAACTGGTTTCATGAGAAAAAAAGCGAATAAACTAATGACAAAAACTAGTTTTAAAGACAGAACTATATACTCTAAGAATCTCACCAACATAAGGAAACTATTAAATTCGATAAGGCGATTTATGTAGGATTTGCAATTTTAGACGTTTCGAAAAGATTTATGTATGATTTTCATTATAATGTCATGAAGAAAAGGTATGGTACTAAAATTAGTTATTTATATTCGGATACTGATTCCTTGATATACGCTATTCAAACTACACATTTTTTCAATGATTTAAAAAATGATTTATTGCCATATTTTGATACATCTAACTATCCCAAAGACCATTATTGTTTTAGCGAATTACACGAAAGTCAGCCAGGATTTTTCAAGGATGAATTGAAAGGAATAATACTTAACGAATTCGTTTCATTAAGACCGAAATTATATGCGTACAAAACTGTAGACGGTACTGAGGAAAAAAAGCAAAAGGTTTAATGACATATATTATTAAAAAACATATGCAATTCGATAAATTATAAGGATATACTACACGCTTTTATAAGCCATTTATCTGTTAAGGATAAATTAACTCACAGGGTCATGAATTTTATCCAATCAAACAAGCATGTTGTTCAATCGAAAACAATGAACAAACTTGTTCTAAGCGCTAATGACGATAAACGTTATATAAATGACGACGGGATAAATACTTTGACTTATGGTCACTATAAACTAGATAAATTATATAATTAAAGAAAAAAGACTTGATAAATCTTCAATCGGTATAAACAGAAAGTGTTATATAACGGCAGTGAAGTAAAATTTATTTTTTTTTTTAAAAATTACAAACTGAAAACAAATAATTATTTCAACTTTTTTCTGACTTTTATTATAAAAGTATTACATATTATACATAAAAAAATATTATTTAAAAATATCTGATGATGCTATCCATGAATTTTGACTTGAATCAAAACCCAACCATTTAACAAACATTTTATTCCCAACTTTTTTCACAATACATTCAATGAGAAAGGTGTTTAGAAAATCAGTTAATTTAATTTCCTGTTCATAAAAACCACCTAAGATTATATTTTTTGATTCATCCTTTAGTTGATAAGTTACTAGATTTGTCTGTAAAACTTTTGAAACTGTAAATATTTCCGTTGTCCAATTTGGCGTATATCCCTTACTAAATATATGTTTATACTTAGATATTCGTACTTTATCGTTAACTTTAAATTTTGGTTTATACAATTTTTCAGAATTTTTATACGTATTAAATTTATTTTTGTTTGTATCCATTCGAGCTTCACTTGGTGTGCATTTGATTGTTCTATGTTTTGTATTATTATAGTTATGTATAATTTTTGATATTGTATTATTATACCAATTCCATGTACCTAATGCAGTGAAATGTTTATATTTATAATTTTTAAGTGTTTGTATCACACGTTCTGCGATTGAACATTTAATAACACTGTATGAACTGTAATTTTTAATTTTATATTTTTTCATTAAATCTTGAAATTGAGTATTATAAAATTCTGTACCATTATCTGTCTGTAAAAATTTTGGATTAGCTTTTTTCAATATATTAACCATTCCTTTTGTACATTCTTTTGCTGATTTATTTTTCAGCGGTTCCACAAATACATATTTGCTATATGTATCTATAACAACTAATATAAATTTAAAACCATATTTTTATTTAGAATGAGATTGCATATCCATTAAATCAGCTTGCCAGAGGTCGTCAATAAACTGTGTTACCACACTGCGTCTAGGAAATATTTTTCTCGCTGGTCGATGTAGCTCATTAGCTATACTCTCTAAGGTTACCATTATACTATAATATTTATCTCTCGAAGTTCTTCGAAAATAGATATAATTTTATTATTAACACCAGTATTACCAACACTTTGTGATGATGTCAAAAGATTTAATCTAGTTACTAGCTCATTTGGATCGTCATAATAAACTAATTGTAATTGAGGTAATACATCTTTATATAAACCACTACTTATCTTAGGCTCAGGTGATGAAGTAAAATTAATCAAATTTGTAGACATGCGATCTGTAGGTGAAAAACTGTTTGCTGATTGATTGAAATCAAATGATTCATTTTCTTGCATTATTTTTCTACGTTTAGCATTAAATAAGCCGTAAGGAGGAGTTGTAATCTCATTAATTTTAGCTATTTCTTCGTTAAACTGTTTTTCCTCCATTTTCATTCGATCATACAATGGTTTTACAACAGTCATCCATTTATGATACCTCGAGGTTTTAGGTTTTCCATCTGCTTTTAAATGAACTCTGGAAGTTTTCAAAATATTGTAATAAGATTCTATATCTGCTATAGTTGTATTTTTTGGTTCCTTCTCACATAATAAAGACCATAGTCCTGGTGTAAATTGATAGTATTTATTAAGCAACAGTAATTTACCGTGGCTAAAAGTTATAGAATGTTTTCCTATTTTATATGAATTACTATCTTTATCATAATGCATACCATAGGATTTATCATAACGTGTTGATTTAGGACGGTTATTTAAAAAATTTTCAAATGGTGAATTTAATTCGTTATCACCGTCTTCATCAATAGTGCATGAGGTTTTTGATTTATTTTTTAGTTCAGTTGACTGTGTGTCACATATTGTATTTTGTTTTCCGTGTGTACTCAATGGTTCAATTAACGGCTTAAATGCTTCACGGAAATAGTTTTCAGAATCTATAACACCACGTTTCCTTTCCATTATTTTCCGTTTAATATTTTTTTTTTGATGTTATTAAATTTTCCAACAATTCTTTTTCTTTGTTCATTGTGAATAATAAATGCAATATACCTGTATCGTATGACTACCGATAACACTATGCAGATAATAACTGTGTGACGGCATATTTATATATATATAGGTATAGACACATTAAATTATTTTATTTTAATAAATGTATGAAAACCACATCTATACCTTCCTTTATTCATTTCTCGAGTTTTATCGATAACCACAAATCCATAATCACTATGATTCCAACATAAATGAGACATTTTCCGAAACTCTGAGAAATCCATATCTGTAGACGAATGATCGTTGAAAATATGTCGTAAATTTGTATCATCTTGTTTCAGTATTATTAAAAAGTTTGCGTTATCTCTTACTAGCTGTTTTGATATTTTAGAATATGTCTGTGCTAAATAAAATACAAAGCGAGCACCTGAATGTTTACCAATGCTAAAGTATTCTCTGATTACAGATTGTGGACCACATATCACATCATCAAAAATTATAATAGAATTTTTCTCGGTTAAGTTTGGTTTTATAACCTTATCAGCGCTTGTAAATATGAAAAAATTAGCACCTTGTATATGATCTATTATTTTTTTTAATAAAACATATTTTTCCTGATTAGAGGTTTTCGAGTATAAATATACCTAACCTAACCTAACCGTTTGCATGCGTGATTAGATTATACATTATATTTGTTTTTCCTGATCCGCTGGGACCAATTAGTATAGCACGTATAGTATCGGGTAATAAAAAACCGTGTCTTGATGGTTTTTTTACTAACTGAACATCTACAAATGTAATAACATCTAATTTTTCATCAGTATTGCGGTCCTGGTACAAAATTAAAAAAGAGACTAGATCGTGGTGAAAAAGGAATAAATCCATTGGATGCTGCTTGTCGTGATCACGATATTGTGTATGCAACGAGTAAAAATTTAGGCGATAGATATAAAGCTGATAAAGTGTTAGAAAATCGTGCTTGGAAGAGATTTTTATCAAAAGATACTCCTAGAAAAGAGAAATTTGTTGCGTACGCACTAACAAACGCAATGAAAGCTAAAAGAAAAATAGGTATGGGTTGTAAAGGTAAACGGAAACGTCCTACAAAAAGAATTGGTATACTAGCAGCAAAGAAAAAAATAATTTTGAAGAAAAAGAATGGTGGTAAAAGGTTGATTTTACCACCGAGACAGTCAGGAGGTGTAATTCCCTTAATACCTATATTTGCAGGATTGTCAGCACTTGGTAGTTTTATGTCTGGGGGTGCTAGTATAATGCTGTTCAAAATTCAAAAAGAAAAAAAAGTGATGGTTTGAATTCAAACAATAATAAGCTAAGAAAAAAAAAACTGATGATCACGCTACCTGACAGACCGCTTTAGTCTCAAGATATTATAAAATATGTTGAAAAGTTTAAAATCAATCATTTCCATGAAGTCTTTTCGCGTGATACTCTACCTAAAAAACCACATACGATTAAATTTGGTATATTAAACTTAGATATATCTTCAGGTGATGGAAGTCATTGGGTAGCGTTTTATAAAAATAAGAACAAAGTTATATATTTTGATAGCTTTGGTGATTTACCTCCACCAATTGAATTACAGCATTATTTCAGATAGTTTAAAATAGTATACAAATAATCTCATTGTCAAGAATTCAATACATTTAACTGTGGTAATTTATGTCTTGAATTTTTACAATATATGAATCTATTTCATTAAGTTTGACTGGAAATTCAACTATATTATCTACAAATTATTTTCCATCTCTAAACGTTTATGAGGATTAGGAAATAGCTTTGTTATGTTTGCCAACATACAATTTATTTCCAAATATAAATTCCGCTAATAACCGGTTAGATATAGAGGTTATTCCTTCAACAAGTAATATATTTATCATAAAAACGTTTATATTTATTTTGGAAGAAGGATGTTATGAAATTGAAGATATTAACAAGAAAATTACGAAAGAGTTATTTCATTTTAATAATGAATTTAAAACACAACTAAAATTCCACGTATCTATAGACCCCATAGATTTTAGAACATACATTAAATGCAATGGAAGACTAAAGTTAAATATTTCAAATGGTATAGCATCTGTTTTTGGATTTGAAAAAAGAACCTATGAGCCAATGTATGAAGCTCATCGGTCGGGAAAATCTGTTAATTTAAACACAATTAACTCTATAAAAGTAATGTGTAATATAGCACATGGGTCATTCAGCAACCAGCTACAAAGTCATTCGATATATGAGTTTTTCCCAAGCGGTAGATGGGAAGTACACAGGAACAAAGGTTATTCAATCCCCGTTAAACCTTATATATTACAGATTAAATAAACAGATATTAATTCAATAACTGTACAGTTAGTTGATCAAAACAATAATCCGATCGACAACTTAAATGAGACATTGACAGTTGTTCTGCATATTAAACGTCACGAGTCTCATTATTAAATTTGTATCTCAGATTTTGGAATGTACGAGTCAGTTACTTTCAGTTTAACCGGGAACACAACCATATTATCTGCGAATTATTTTCCGTCTATAAACCTTTACGAAGACTCAGAAATAGCTTTGTTATGTTTGCAGACATTTAATTCATTCCCGAATATTAACAAAGATAATAATAAATTTGCTATACAAGTAGTTGACCATAATAATAATGATCGTGTGTGGTTTTATATTAAACTGGAAAAGGGATGTTATGAAATTAAAGATATTAAGCAACGAATTATGGATCAAATAAATATTTATAATAAGCGATGAAACGATTTCAGATCATATATAAAATGTAATGGAATACTACACTTTGAAATTTTACATAGCATAGCACCTGTATTGGGTTTTGAAAAACGAGAATATAAGCCAGAGTATGAATTTCATAGATCAGAAAAAGCTGTGAATTTAAACACAATTAATTCTAAAAAAGTAATGTGTAATATAGCTCAAGGATCATTCAGCAACCATCTTCAAAGTCATTCGATTTATGAGTTTTTTCCGAGTGAAAGGTCAGGATCGAATGTAGTACAGTCACCACCAAATTTAATATATTACAAATTGAATAAAACAAATATTGATACGATAACCGTTCAGCTAGTTGATCAAGATCATAATCGGATTGATAATTTTGGTGAGACATTGACAATTGTGTTACATATTAAACGTTACGGGTCTTGAGATGGGATTAAAATTCAATATAAACCCACTACTTCGAATCAGTTTAACTAGTCATAAGACTAATGTGCTAGCAGCAACATCAAAAAAAAAAAAAAATTGACGGTGAAAAATAAAAAAATTTGCAATCTCTAGGCTATCAATTAAAACAGAATGCCTGAAAGTGATATTTTAGATATAACTTCACAGTACGAAACGGATTCTAAAATTACGAAAATTGAATATAATTCATATACACCGTATACAACATGATTTAATAATAATGATGAAATACGTATATCAATCCAGCAAACGGATGTTTATCCATATCTACATGAAAGCTTTATTTTTTTGGAAGGGATAGTTACTGATTCTACTACAGTGAAACTATCTAATAACGGTTACTCTTACCTCTTCGAGCAAATACGATTGGAAATCAATGGGATAGAAATATATAGCACACGTGTCCTTGGAATTACTAGCTCGTTGAAAGGATAAGTATCTGGTACACCAGACAACTATAATTGTTATGAAAATTCTGGTTGGAATTTTAAAAACGCAACGCAATTGGAAAATGAGAAAGGTGAATTTAGTGCTTGCATACCATTGAAATATTGGTTAGGTTTGTTTGAAGACTATAAAAGATTGGTTTATTCTAGATTGGAATTAATACTAACTCGAAGTCATAGCGATTTAAATGCTTTAAGTTTAAAAACTGGTGTAATTGCTTCTCAAGGTAAAGTCGTTATAAACAAAATAGTCTGGAAGGTCCCACATATAACGGTCGACGATGAAGAAAGGTTAAAATTATTGAAACTTATAGAAAAGGAAAAAAGTTTGTTTATTCCTTTTAGATCTTTTGAAACTTTTGAATACCCTGAACTTGGAACCACTAAAAAAGTTGTATGGAATTTGAAAACTGCTTCAAAATTAGAAAAACCACGATTTATCATAATTGGTTTACAAAAAGGACGTAAAAATTTGTTACCAAAAGATTGTAGAATATTTGATCATTGTAATATACCAAACGTTAAAGTATTTCTGAACTCGATAGCTTACCCATACGATAATTTGAATTTAGATTTTTCGAAAAATAATTTTACTATATTATATAATATGTATACATTATTTCAAGAATCGTACTATGAAACAAGTATTCATAACCCGATATTGAGTCCTTCTACTTTTCTAGCAAACGCACCAATTATAGTTATCGACACTTAAAAACAGAACGATTCAGCCACAGCCTCAGCAGTAGATGTTCAATTGGAAATTGAAGCTTCAGATTCGCTTGCAGGTGTAACTGCTTATTTCTTGTTAATTCATGAGCGTATTGTAGAATATGTACCTTTTACTAGCGAAGTAAGAAAACTTGTGTAAATATATTAAGAATTAATTTATAACAATAAAAAAAATCTATAATTACATAATTTGTGTTCTGTACTTAAAATTATAATTTCAGTTTTATAATAAGGTTTGTTTGGAAAAAATAAAATTTGGTGTGTACACGGTAAACATTTTTGAGTAAGGGGCAAAACCGATTTCGAGTGTGCAAACTCCCTGTAATTTTAAAATACGGTAAATATTTTGTGTAAGCGGAGAATTCGTAGATAAAAAATGTGAAATCTCCCTGTAAAATGCTATGCTATTTTTGTATTTTGTGTGAGGGGGAAATAGGTGGACAACGAGTGTGAAATCTCTCCCCGTGATTTTTATCACGGTAAAATCATTGTGTTCAAGGGGGACATCCTCCCTTGAACGTTGCGAAATTACCGCGGTGAATAAAAAAAAAGACTGTGAATATACAAATGTATACTACTTTCATTAGTGAAACATAATTAATTTTCATTGTATTAATTAATAAAGTTAAGTACCTAGGTACATTATTAAATCTATAAAAATGATCTTACTTAAATTATTTGATTTGATGGCATTTTTGATTTTATCTTTCCCTAATAAAATATACATAATACTTGTATTATTCTTTAATGGTTTGTTACATATTATTTGTATGTTATTAAATTCTGAGCGGAGCGATGAATGTATGATTATACAATGATGTGTGTTTTTTTTTATGTTTTTGTTATTTATGTGTCTGTCATTGCCGTTTAGAGCAGTAAAACTGTTTCGATTCTCATCAACAGTATCTTGTTTGATGAGAAAGTGAATATAGTTGTTGCATTCGGGACGTCAAAATTTAAAATTCCCAATTGTTTCCAAAAGCGCCGCGAAAACAACATAAAATTTAAGAAAATCGATTTTGGTTTTTGGTGTAACTCAAAAATAAATAACCGTATACATGCAATTTTCACTGGTTGTTAATATTAGAATTTTCTATACACGATAAAATGTTTGATTTGTTTTGAACTGTCGACGGATATTTTCAGTTTTCAATTTTTTTAGTTATTTTTTCTACGTATGTCAATAACATTTTATTTGTTCTGTAAAAAATTTGAAAATTGATAAAAAGGGTCCTTATATAGTGTTCTAATAGTAGTTGAAAAATATTAAAAATAAATATTCACGATTTTTTTTATATGCATTTAAAGTTCAAATTTTGAAAAAATTTAATGATTATTTAGTAGTTAAAAATGTATAAAATGTTCAACTTGTATAGCTAAGTGTTGAAAATTTGAAACACAATTTTACAGCGCAGTACCGGATTTAAGGGGCCATGCCATGCCCTGGGCGCTAATAATAGAGGGGCTCAAATTTCAAATTTTAAATTCATAAAGCATATATCATGGAGGCGCTCATATTATGTTGTGCCCCGGGTTACATAATTTGTAGATCCGGTACTGCCACGGCGTACATAGGTTTTTAATAAAAATTACTTTATTCACTAATAATCATAGACTTTAAAATGTAATCCAAGATTCCTTATAAGATTATCTACCTTTATCAAAAAAAAAAATGTCTATAAGAAAGTCAAATTAAATTTTTATGAGCGTTTGAAATTCAAATTTTTACAACATTGGATATTCACTGGATCCCTCATGTAACGATTTTCTTATTTTTTCGGTTTCAAAAACGAATAGCTGTACATACATGAAAATTTTACTGAATGTTTATTTTATCAATTCTTATACTTTATAAAATTTTTAAAATATTTTGATTTTTTTTTTTTTTATTTAGAAGAAAAGAGCACTCGACAACATAGGCCATTGGGTTTAGGGACATAAGATTAAATTACATGTTTAATGTTAAATATGAATAAACTATTGAGGACAAAATATTTTGATTTGTTTTGAGTTGTTTACGGACAATTTCATATTTTAATTTTTTTTTTCTGTGAATATCAATAAAGTTTTAACTGTTGGGCCAAAAAGTGTAAAAAGTTTAATACAAGGCTCCTGATTTATCGTTACAATAGCAGTTGAAATATATTAAAAAGACATGGGCACAATTTTTTTTTTATAAGCATTTAAAGATCAAATTTTGACAAAATTTATCAAATTTTAAATTGAATAATTATTGTGTTCTCGGTGTATTATACTTGCCATAGTCAACTTTGGTTACGTATATTAATGTTCCATCTGCAGCATACTCTAAAAAATATTATTTTACAAATTTAATATTGTTAAGAACAAAATATTAACGTAATATTTACTGCTCCATACTTATATAGTGATTTTGTATAGATTTAAATTTCAAATTATACATATTACTTAATTATGTATATTACTACTTACTATAAAAATTAAAAACCAACACATACAATTTTGTTTTTTGGTAAGAACTTGTTTGAGTACCTACTTGAACTTTTTGCATGACTATGATGCAGCCATATGGCACAATTTACTCATTTTTTCAATCAATGATAACTATTCATAATTGTAATTTTTTTTTATTGTTTTTAATTGAATGTTATCTTAGATTTTAACAACAATTAAAATAATGTATCATAAATAACTGTGTTTTTAATAACATTTTCATAAATAAAGAATTATAACTAAACAATTAAAAGCAATTTTTAGCCATGAGACATTTTTCACGTTTTGTAAATTATTTTTCAGTTGGAAATTCATAAAAGTTTTTATTTTCATATCTAATGTTTGACATTTCAATAGAAGATGCCCCACAAATTGCTTTACCTTTGACAAAGAAAAAAAATTTACCGGAAAGTTACGACAACGTATGTTCGACAACTACTGTATAATAATAGCAGAGAGCTACCCACTTGTCCCCCTTTTTTAAATTTGAATAATAATTGAATTTATTGTAACGTTAATAGTATACTTGCTTTTATTTCCTATTTTGCCTGTTAATAAAATAATATTATATTATTTATTTATATTGATATTAATACAATTAAACACTGTCTATTTTAAGGTATAGTGATTAATAAATTATAATTTAAACAATAAAAATGTATAGATACATTAGACCTTATATAATAATGCTTGTTCGATTTAATGTTCTCTTTCAACTCATAACAGTTGAGTATTATATTGAACTTGAATAATTAATGTTTGACATTTCATAATATAATAGGTACCAACTTATATAAAAATACTATTGGGGATCTCTTTAAATATTTTATTAGTTCTTATTTATGTTATATATTATATATATATAAATATATATATCGTTATCTATATATATAAAAATGAATGTTTGTCTATGTTTCAGTTGGCATGGGTTTTGAAGCTATTATAATAATAATTATTGGTTGCCGAGCAACGAAATGCACGGGATCAGCTAGTTTATAATATAATTTAAACCACATGCTAGTTTTTTTAATTTAATATATTATTTTGTTGTAATTTTCTATCAATTATTCCTAAAAATTGAAAATGGTCAACTATAATTTAACACCAAAATTTAGTGCCTGTGCGTTATGTGTGTGTTAGTCAGAATTCATGAATACTAGATGAACTCAATGGTGGATCTAGAGCTTATTATTTTTTTTTCAGGTTAGGGGTAAAATTACAAAGAAATTTAAAACATCTACAAAATATCTCGCAATATTTATATTTTATAATTTACACAACTAATTCTATTGGATAAACTATCTATATGACTGATTTTATTAAGTTATTTGCATTTAATTCCCTATGTACATATAATAAATAAGGACCTGTAGGCCGAGGTTCAACTGGCAAACTGCAGTCGAAAATGTACAATAAGTAATAACTAATAACACATTACACGTAGAACGTAGATACCAAAGATTGTCATATGTCATGAGTCAATTTGTATATTATTTCGTAGTCAATTACATTTATCGTATCTAAAATATCTACTGAACGTTAATAATACTATTTAAGAATGTTTTAAATGTAGTTTTTCGAGAAGGTTTGTGGAATAATCTGTGTAGACGTAAAATACTCAAAATTTCAATCTTCAAAAGGATCTAACCTTGGAACTAAGTCCGACCAATAAATTCTGATTGCATAGGTACCTACTTACCAATTGTAATTAATACAATTATCAATGCAATAAGTCAATAATATGAGATATCATCTTAAAATATTTATCGTTTTTATAAAAAAAATATTATTACTGGTAAGTTTAAGTTTTTAAAAACTACATAACCAAACTTATAAGCCTGATGGTACCTGGGCCCGCTTAAGTCCACCAGTAACTAATCCGTTGTGTGAGAGGCCACCCAGGTCGTCTAGCTCGGTAGTCCTTTCACATATTCAGCGGATCATCACCATAACCGGACTCAATACGTGTTAAGTTAATTTTAAGTATTGTTCCTATTTTGTGATCTCTGTGGTCATTGCACAAGACCGGACCGACCATAGAGACCCCCTCCTCATCATTAAACTGCATCATTCTAATTCTCGTCATAGATGTTTCCCGTTCCTTGGTGTCATCGTGCACATAAAACTGCCTATCCAGAATAAATGAGGCGAAGGCAGAATTAATAGTCTACCTCACAAACAGTCGGCGTTAATGTAGGCATTGGCCAGATATAGGTGTAATTTGTTTTTTGGGTGTCACAAATAATCTTTTGGGTCACCCTAAATATTGGGTGTGTACACAGCTTAAAAAAAATAATATTTTACAAACCAATATAATATTTACATTAACCCAATAATTAACTTACTGCATGCTAGTTTAAATATTTTGTGTTGTATGAACACCAAGTAGGTGTAAATTATTTAATAATAAAAAACAAACAGAGAATTTATTTACCTATAGCCTATAGGAAATCTCTTAGTAGAACATTCAAATATAAAATGATAATATGGCGACAATATGATGGGCAAAACTAAATGTATGAGTTACAATGTTAATATCTTAAAAATAAGTCTGAGCTGTCGCTGCAGGTTATATGACATAAATTATCACTATATTTCATTGAGTTATAGAGTTATATAAGATTTTTCATTTAAATAAAAAGGGTATTCGTAGGATTAATATTTAATAATAATATACTTACTATAATTTGTAGTTATCATATTTTCTTTAAAAAAAACATGTTTATAAATTTCTTAATAGGAAATCTCTTAGTAGAACATTCAAATATAAAATGATAATATTGCGACAATATGATGGGCAAAACTAAATGTATGAGTTACAATGTTAATATCTTAAAAATAAGTCTGAGCTGTCGCTGCAGGTTATATGACATAAATTATCACTATATTTCATTGAGTTATAGAGTTATATAAGATTTTTAATTTGAATAAAAATGGTATTCGTAGCATTAATATTTAATAATAATATACTTACTATCATCTGTATTTATTATATTTTCTTTAAAAAAAACATGTTTATAAATTTAATATTGACATTTCTACAATGAAATGCTATTATAATAGCGGTTTATGAATAATAGTTTAATCAATAAAAATGCATAGTCGTATAGCAGTCGTTCTTAACCTGTGTTCCTTGGACTTAGAATAAATGTTCCACCAACATTTTAAAATCGGCGGAAAAATATTATAAAATGGTGAAATATTTTTTATTGATTTTATTATTTTTTACTGGCTAATTTGTAATTTGTATGTAAACTATTTTATGCTATACATGCATTGTTTAATATACTATACAATTGTATGTATATAAATTGTATTTTATAGTGTGCTGTGTTCCGTGAAAATCTTATAAAATATTAAGTGTTTCGTCATAAAAAAAAGGTTAAAAACCACTGTCATACTGATATAGATAGGTATAATATGTACCTACAATAGTCCTGTTTAATAAAGTTTGTTCAATTGAATGTTGTTTATTAACCCACAAAAATGAGTAAATTGCATACTTAAATATTTAATGTTTGACATTTTATATATATTACAACTTATTGCAATGGAATTTTCTTTAAGAGGACGCTACTCTAACATTTTTAGAGAATTTGTTGTATCCGTCTTACAAGTCTAATTTTTTAAGTTGCTTGAGTATATTCTTTTAGGTATACCTAACATTTAACATTTTAATGGAAGATTCCCTACAAGTTTTTCTACCTTTTACAAAAAAAAAAGCCTTAACGGAAAATATTGCTATTTACAATCATGAGATATTTTCAATTTTTTTACTTTCTTGATTGTTAATCAAGTAATTATGGTAATTGAAATTAAAAAAGTCTGAATTTTGAAAACTTCAAGAATTTGTGTTAAATAGGAAAATAATAAAAATGTTACTGAGTCATGTGGGTAATTTAGCTAGCTTTAATATAAAATATTAATGAGAGAGATTCGATATCACAGCCAAGTGGTATAACCACTTGAATCCATAAAAACGCCGGCGTGAACAGTCCAAAAATTTCTATTATTTAACTTTTCTCCTAAATTATGATAGCTAGAAAGTTGGCTGATAACTCATTAAAAAGGGATTATCAAGTAGATATTAAATATGGAATTAAAGTTTTTTTTTTTAATTTATGTATTTTTTTACAGATAAAAAAAGTGTTATTTTTGGCTAGATTTTCATTTAGCGAGGTAGTTTTCCGAAACTGGAACACGGATTTTGTTGTTTTGAGTCTTGTTAGATTCACATTGGCTAGGAGAAGTGCAGTGAAGATTTTCAGAACTTTATCTCCAATCGTTAGCTCACTACAAAGCTGTAAAGCTGAAAAACATCGAAAATTCCAGTAAAATTTGTTTTATTTTTTTTTAATGTTCTGTAGTGAATTAAATATTAAAGATAAAGTTATGAAAATTTTCACTGCACTTCTCCTAACCAATTTGAATCTAACAAGACCCCAAACAATGAAATCCTCTATGTGGTTTCGGAGATCTATCTCACTAAATGAAAATTAAAAGATTTTATATGGTGCTGTTCACACAGACATTTTTCGTGATTTAAATTGTTATACCGCTTGGGTGTGATATCAGTTAATACATTTCTAAAAATTAAGAATCAAGAAAGTTTACATGCCGATTCCTGACTTGCCAAGCCTTTTTTTTTAGTTAAGAAATTTCATTATTTACACAAGGATGAATGACACAGTGTCTCTTCACAGAATAATTTTTTCTATGCAATGATCTATCTATGAATAATTCAAATCCAACACATCCATTACAATGACATATTCGACAACTATTGTACACTGCTCCTGTCTTGCACCTTTTTAAAAATAACTTGCCTATCGTTGCAGCTAATTTCAAAAACTATTTAACGTAAAAGCGGTTAACTTACTTTCACAATCTAAGAAGTAATAAAAAATTTTCAATTTCATAAATATTTTTAGAACTGTATTAAATTTCATAAAATGTGCACCCAAACGGGTTTTAGTATGTAGGCGCTGCTAAGGATGTAATTTAAACCCAATCTTTTCTGTAGTATAGGGGAGAATATCCCTGACAATCACATGTTTGATCAGGTTACACAGGATCTATGTGGGACTTGTCACCTGTAGGAGAAGATTTATAAACATACCTATAAGCTCAAAATGATTTGAATCGTGAACGCCAGGTATTTGGTAATTGGTATCACGATTGTTAGTTTAAGTCATAAACACTGGTTTAATATGTATTGGTTATAACTATTAAGCAACAATTACTGACGCGCCCCTCGTCAGTGGTGGTGCTGCGTCGATTTATTTTCAAAAAGTTAGCAAGTATAAGTGAACCAAATAAACAATATAATATTCGGTAGTCCTCTTCTAATCCTCGAAAGACCATCACCATAATCAGACTTTGATGAATGCGATGCTTGACGGTTTAATTACTTTATAGTATTAGTATAAATGAATAATAAATAATAATACGACAATATGATTATGAATAAGTATAATATATAATATCGTACAACTGGACAATTAACTGTGACAGTACACACACACCGTATACACACTGTACGACGGTGCTTGTGTAAGTGAGTATTACATACATCAAAGGCCCTATATAGATCCACAACCGAGGTCATATTATATCCGTATAGAGAGTGAGTCGTATACTAGTATAACTAGATACTAAATTGTACACACGTGTCAAGGTTGACTACTAATATTAATTGTATACTTCAACAGACTTCAATAGTTTAAGTTAGATTTAAGGTATATTCCCTATTTTTTGAGTTCTGTGGTCATTGCACCTGACCACAGAGACCCCCTCCCCATAATAAACTTGAATCATCGTAATTCCTGTGGTAGTTTGTTCCTGTTCCTCGGTGTCGTCGTGCACCTAAGATTGCCTATCCGGAATTTATGAGGCGTAGGCATTGGTCAGGTATATGTGTAATTGGGTTCGGTGGGATCGCGAATAGTTCTTCGGGTAGCGCTGTAGATTTGGCGCAAACACTAGGCTAATTGTAAAATAAGTATTTTATTATAAATAGTTATTTAAAAATTATAATATTTCCAAAATAATGATAGAAGATAGCGTTGAAAGCGACTGGTATTTTGTTTTATAAGTGGAATTAAGGAAGAGACATAATATTAGATACTTTTTTTCTTTTTCCCTCAATCACCCCCAGCATTCTCGATGACATTCCATTTTATTTTAGTCCGTGCTTTAAGCTAGAAGGGGGATAGTCATAAACCTGATACTAGGATTCTGAAATATTCGAAATACTGCCACACCCCAGTTTGCTGCGGTTTCATTTCGCTGCCAATTTAATCCCAATTTTTCGCCATCCCATAACGCCGCATAATTTAAAAACAATTTTTGTTTCGTAACGTAGTTGTTAATATTTAGTTTGTATAACGATCGATTGTTACAACGGGTCATTTATCGTGTGAAACGATCTTAGTATACGATTTTTTTATATAATTAATATGCAATTATTGAATACTCTATAAAGTATACTATATAGTAAAAATAGTTGAAGTAGTTGAAATGTAATTTTATTTTGAATTTATATTTTGGTTTTATTTATGATTTTATAAAATGTTATTTCATTTCACTATTTCAATAAGTAAATGGTTTTAAGTTAAACATTTTATATGTTTTTATTCTATATTATACGGAAACATATACATATATAGAAATACTGTATAAAGTATAAACCTCATAATCTGTAATTTAGTCTTAGGCTGATATAAAATAAAGTACCAAGCGTTCTATAAAAAAAAAATTAACTCTTAACTTAACTAAGTTCACCAAAAATTATTTTAATCACTTTTTGTTATTCATGTATACTAACTTAATTTAACTGTGTTAAAAATAATAATTACTTTCCTATCCTTCCTGATAAAATATTTTGTCTTATCCATGTATTTTTATCGATGGAAGCATCTTATCATATTATTCTTCCTCCTTTTGTCTAAAATTATTGATTCGCCTAAATTAAATTAAATTATTTCTTATTCTATCCTCCCTAACCACTCTTCACATAACACACACACCTTTTTTTCATATTATATTTGCTACAGTCAACTTCTATTCAGTTGTATTGTTTGCTGTCTATATTCAAATTCTATATTTGAACATTGTGGTGTTTCAGGTCCTACAATCTGAACTCAATATTTTTGCGAATTGGGCACGCAGTCTTAGCATTGGTCAGTACAAACAAATAATGTCACATTATGTCTTTTTATAGAAAGCACTCTACTATGCACTATAACTATTCTTTTAATGGCACTATTCTTGACAGTGTTTTCCTTTATTTAGATCTTGCCATCTTGGTATTCATTATACTCCATCACTGAACTTGAGCATCATATAAATGACACGGTAGGTAAAACTTTAAATATCTTGGGATTTATTAAGCGCAATACCAAACAGTTTTTGACTGTTCGTTGTCTCTGCACATTATATTTCTCATTAGTACGTTCAATATTGGAATATGTAGTGGTAGTATGACATCCTTACTTAGCTAAAGATGAATGAAGACTCGAGCGTGTCCAAAATAGGTTTCATTCCTACATTGCCCATATTATCATGAATATAGTACACCCTCCTCGTGATTATTCCTTATAAGTTATAAGTTATAACGTAGTATATTGGAAATACCACTACTATCATTACGTTGACAAGATGCTGATGAGCACTTCATAACATCGCTCCTAGGTGGCACTATAGACGCTCCAACGTAAGTCTTCGAATCCCTTCCTTCTTCTCCAGAAATCACTCCCTTTTTCAAGTTCCAACCCTCAAAACATCCTATGTACACAATCACCCTTTACATAGAATGCTCCGTAAACTAAATAATGTTAATATTGATTTTAATATTTAATAAATTTATTAGTTATAAGTTTGCTGTACGCCTGTACGCCTGTACTATATCACTATAATACTATTATGTTTATATCGAGTTGTATTTTCTATATGTTCTGTTTTACTATGTGTTATAAACATTTACTAAGTATTAATATATTGAATTTAAAATGTTATCATAAAACTTCCCATTGGCGTTTATAAATAAATAAAATAAAAAAATAAAAATCTTTACAATACGACTACCATTATAACTGCTTTATATTTTGACTTTTGATCTCAATGACATCTTTTTGTCACACAAAATACTTGGCACTCCTCTCCACTTCAATCACGGACAAATAATCCTATTTCTAACGTCATACTAAAAACCACTATTCTTCTGTACCAGCATTTCTAAGTACTTGGACCTAATAAATTCATACATGACATCATTCCCAATCTTCATTAAATGTCTCGCCACGATCATTTATTAATTAAATTTTTCAAAATCATGCACAATTCAACAATTGTCTTTATTTTATTCCTATACATATTTGTATGTTTGGTCCCTCCACTCCAGCAATTTTCACCGTTCTTGAAATTCTCACATTCACACTTTCCATGCTTTTTCTACTAACACAACACTGTCAGAAAACATTATGCACTATAGCCTATAACATTTTACCCTTGTTTGTATATTTCATAATATTTTCAATAACTACGAATAACAGGTAGGGGCTCAATACTAAACCTTAGTGCACACTTATTATAAATTACTTAAATAAAATAATATACTTATAAAATCATAAGCTTACCCGTAACAGCTGTAAATATATATAAACGTAATTATAATTGATTAGTGTTATGAATCATAAACTATTACAAGTAGTATAAGGTTCAAAATAATAATGCTTATAGATTAATTAATAATTTCCACATCATATAAAATATTGATTTTAAACTTATATTATTTATAACGATTTCAACAAACGTGTATTTGTACCTAAGTATTGAAACTGAAAAGTCACCAAAAATATTCTCTATACCTATCTATGATTAATAATTCACGTTCGAATGACATTATATTATTGTCTTTAGTATATTTTGGTTTTTAACAATAAACACAGATGTAAAATAGAATAAGATTAATACTGTAAATACACTATACAATAAAAAATAATATAATAAAATATTTTATATAGTAATATAGTAAAGTTTATACTATTTTGTACGATATAACAACCTGCAAATGTATCACGAGTGAGGACGTAGGTACACGGTTTTTCATACAACAATAAAATATTTGAAAACGTTTATGAACGTCATTTATTTTTTTGTAATGTGATGGTGTCGGACGTCAGTTTTTAATATTATGTACCAATAGGTAGGGTCATGGCTCTATAATATTAAATATATGTAGAATTAGTGCACTTACTTGGATCATCTATAAATGTATACACATAAACAGGTATATTATTAGTACGTTTTGGCATAACATAAAATAAGTACGTTTAAGAATAATTGAAGGAAATATTTCGTTTTGGAATATACGTATAGTATTAATGAGTGGGGCGTGGATTTTGGATCCTAATATTATTTGTTTACATGTACATAAATAAAGGGTGTTCAGTAAAACTGTAAGGTTCTAAAAGTGCAGTAAAACACCGAAAATCGTGAACTTCGTGAAGCTTTGACTTAAAACTAATGATTTCCGGAAATTTATTGTTGCTAATACATATAGGTTTCTGAAAAAAAATTGAAAAACTCGCATGGGCTCTAAATTAAATTTGTAACTAATAAATTATTATAATTATATGTACAATATTATAATGCGTTTCATAGCAACTGTGACTCGACGCTATCGCACTTTGTGGTGGTTTTGTCCCAAACCGGGGGTTTTTAAACTATAGGATAGAAAAATGTGTAAAGCCCGTTTTTTCGCAAGTTTTATAACAAATGGTAAGATAAGCTGGTATGATTCATTGACTATCTTGTTTAATAGAGGTATAATTTTAAAAAAGTGTAAAATATTTGTTCAATTTTAGTAACAATTTTAAATTCTCCACGCATTAATATGCACTATAGTCCATCCATTCTAAGAACGCTACTGGGCGGCGACCAAAATTCGTCCGATCTCGCGCATTCCCACCACTAAACATTCCCGAACGCTGGCCGCCGTCAACTCTGGCCGCCGCCACCGTCGCCGCCGCCGCGCCGCTGCTACCGACGGAGCCGCCGTCCTTGACACTGTGACAGTGTTTGTATACAGCGCGTACTATAGTGTTTGCATAATTTTACGTGTTTGTGTACATACACAACATTTTCGTTTTTGCGTGAACACAACTTTTACAGTTTTTTCGTGTTCAAGCACTTAATTGTTTTTTAATACAGTACAACATGGATGTCGTAGATGTTTCTCCTGCCAAAAAAAACCCAAGAGGAAAAGTAAGTGTTTGTATACTATTTCTCTATTGCAAATTTTTAATTATATATTTTTTCTTTAGTTAATCGGCACTGGTCAAAAGCAAATCATTATCAATGTATACAAAGATAAAGTCACACAACAGCTCGAAAATCCAGAGATGCCCAAATTGTCCTACAGAGAAATGATCATTGAAGTTTCAAAAACCACCGGTATTGGGCAACGTACGGTACAAACCACATTATCAGAGTATAAGAAAGAAGGTACAGTATCATCGCCCAACAAAAAAAGAGTTAAAATGACAATACTTGATAAAGTTGACGAGTTTGATAAAAATGCCATAAGGCAAAAAATTCATAGTTTTTGGAGGAAACGTGAGGTGCCAACAGTAAACAAAATGTTAATTGTCATTAATGAAGACGAAACATTACCAGACCTGAAACGTTCGTCCTTTCATAAATTGCTGAAAGATTTACAATTTGAGTTTGTAAAAAAAAACCGAAACAGTGCTCTTTTAGAAAGAGAAGATCTAATATCTTGGCGGCGAGGTTATTTGTATAAAATAAGAAGTTATCGAGTACAGAACCGGCCAATATATTATTTGGACGAGACTTGGGTCAGTGCAGGCGAGACGCATAGCAAAGCGTGGGTTGATACCATGGTCACATCATCAAGGGATGCATTTCTCAGAGGCCTCACCACAAGACAAAAGGAACCATCCGGCAAAGGTAAACGACTTATTGTATTACATATCGGGTCGTCAGACGGTTTTGTCCCTGGGGGCCTTTTGTGTTTTGAATCCAAAACCAACTCGACGGACTACGATGATGAAATGAATGGCGATACATTTTATGAATGGTTTGTTAAAACTCTGCCATTACTAAAAAAAAATGACATCATTGTAATGGATAATGCTTCGTACCATTCCGTGAAGAAACACAAAATTCCAGTGAGGTCGTGGAAAAAACAAGCAATTATTGACTGGCTTGAAAATAAAGGCGAGATCGTTGAACATTCTACTGTGAAAAACGATTTGATGGAAAGAGTCAACAAAATAAAAAAAAAGTACGACCAATACGTAATTGATGAGTACGCAAAAGACGACAACAAAATTATATTGCGATTACCTCCATACCACTGCGAGCTTAATCCAATCGAACTCGCGTGGTCGTCTGTGAAGAGTTACGTCCCAACGCATAATAACACCTTCAAATTAAAAGATGTACTCGAGTTGTTAAAAAAAGGCGTGGACATGTAACTCCGGAAATGTGGAAAAATTTTGTAGAACATGTCAAAAATGTGGAAGACAAGTTTTGGGACTTGGAACATATAACGGACGAATTAATGGACGAACTACCCGAAAATGGAGAACGGCATGTTTTGACGATAGGACCAGATGATACAAGTTCTTCTGATTCTGACTGATTTTTTTGTATTTTAACTATTTTGATTTTTTTTTGTTATTTTTATTTTTGTATTTTAATTTTTTTTTTAGTAAATTAATATTATAAAGTGTATTTTGTTATGTACAATTATTAATTTTGGTTGATAAAAATAAATGAAATATAAAAATTAATTGCAAAAATACAAATAAATGCATTTATAAAAAATTTGATATTACATACATATTATTTCCATTGTTGTTGAATACGTAATAGGTGCCCCAGTCACCAGGTATTATTTTTTTCGTGCTGTGTTACTTGAGCCGGTGTATACAAACTACCGGCGGCGGCGGTCGTGTTATTAGCCGCCAGTCGCACGTAGCTAGTGGGGGAATTTACGGCAGCGTCTAGATGGTATAGTGGGAGAAATTTGGTTACGAAACCCCGGAGCTCGGTCATTTGGATGCGCGAACGAGTAGCGTTCTTAGGATGGACGTAGTATAGTTTTAGAAACCCTAATGAAAAACACCACGAGGCGCGTTAGCGTCAAGTCACAGTTACTACGAAACGCACTATGGTACATATTATACTAAATTTGTAAAAAGTCCATGGAAGGGGGGGGGGGGTTGTATCACCCTTGAGCATGTCCATGTTACACATTGTATATTAAAATATTACCTATTTCTGTATAGGGAAAATGGCAAAAAACTGGAAATTTATAAAAATTAATATTAAATTAATATTAAATTTACGGATGTACAAAGATTAATGTTATGAATTTTAATAAATATTAAATAGGCAATCATAAAAAATATAGAAAAAACTATTAATTTACATTCTCAAAAAATAAAATCTATAAAAAACTATTTTATTAAAATGCATAGTGATAGTAAGGTACTATAACCAGTGTTGAGTTGTATCTAGATACATTTATCTAGATAATTTATCTAGATGAAAATTAAGTACCTTTATCTTATCTAGATGAATAAATTATATAATATCTAATTGGTATCTAAGATTTAAGTTATGGAAATCTACATAAATATCTAGATAAATCTCGTTTTATAATGCACGTTTTTCATTTAGTCATTTTCCATCAAATATTATAATAATATGATACTACGCAAGTATGTTTAATGACGATTCATTATTATCGAATTAACAATAGCACCCGTACGCCGACCGCAGACGCTGTCGAGGTCGTATATCAATACAAGCTGTTATACCCCACGATAATATCCCGTCGATCAGTAAATAATGTGGAAAAAACTAAAATTAGTTCTCGACCGGCAAGAATACACACGCACATCTATTTTGTATTGACAATACCAATTCCCAATTGGATGTTATAAATAATAATATTTGTACTATAATTTAATTTCTTTACCAGATACTAGTCACTACTCACTAGACTATACTTTGGTCAGTCGTATATTTTGTTACACGTTGAAATTGGTACCTACTGTATGCTAAATATAATATATAGGTATTTAAATATTTTATATGTATATTTATTCATTAGATAATATATTTTTGACACTAGACACCTTGAAACGAGCCTTCCTGGTTTGCATCCCTTAAAAAATTACTCAACCAAGAATCCAATAAAATGTCAAGCATTAATACAAATTAACTATTGTAAGATATAAATCTAGATGAAAAAATTTTATCTACATATTTATCTAGATAAAAATTGAATATTCTATCTTGATATTAATCTAGATATTGATTTAGCTAGTAATCTAATATTTATCTAGATGTTATTTTTGCTATCTGAACTCAACACTGACTATAACTCACTACTCTCAACACATAATAATGCAATAATTTATCAAGCAATTTTTTTTTAGAAAAAGACAGAATGTTTTATATACCAATGAAATGTTCAAAAGCTTATAGATATTTTTGTTACCACTTTTCAGTTATTAGACATTATTTCAATACAAACATAGGTATTTGTCCATAATGACTTTTCATCTATTCTTCGTCACAGAATAAATAAATAAAATATAATATACAAGTCGACAAAATGTATAGTTTATATTAATTACACATTGTAATTTAAAATAAATGTATTCAAATTTACCACAACTCAAATTGCGTTTCTTATTAACTGCAAATTTATAAACATAAATATTTTATTTTTGGACGTAATGATTAATCATATGAAATTTAATAAATATTAAATAGGTATCTCTCATAAAAATTAATAGAAACAAATATTAATTTACAATCTTAAAAAATTAAATACAGTTATTGAATTAAAAACTATATTATTAAAATGCATATGGATAGGTAGGTACTTAAAACGCACTATTCATAGCACACAATAATATTAAAATGCTTAGATTCCCAATACTGTATATTTTAATTTTTAACTGGCAGTAGTATATTTTATTTTTAATGAAATTTCAAGAATTGGACCCTCCTCTCAGGTCTTCCTGTTCAGCCTGTATTATATTATCTCCCACACGCTTGGAAAGTTGGAACAATAGGCATATAGATGAATGTTTACTGCAAAACTGCAAAACAGTAAACCAAATTACCTTAGTGAAGTATTACAAAATATAAAAAAAATAAACAATGTAAATCGTAAATGTTTGCATGTAAAACCCGGGGTAAAAATGTAAGCGAGCTCTTTCTACTCACAATTTGACATTCAGTTTATATTTCTTGTGCTATTTAACTATATTATATTATCATATCGTGGTTTATACTGTTACTCACTGTCCTTCAAACAAAACGTTTTTGGGTCTTTTAAATCATCTGTAAATCAATTAAATAACAAGTACCTACCTTGGTTATTAAAATGGTTGCCTTTTTCACTGTCTTGTTAGGTACATTATGTAAATATAATTAATATATAATTATACAAACACAACTATATTATGTCAATACCTAGTCTATATAATAGTATAATACAATAATTGCTAGGGAGTTATAATGTTATATAATATGTAAATAATTATTAAATAATATAGAATTATGCTCACCACCAGCATTCGAATAACTCGTACTGGCCTCGAAGAATGCCAGCAGTATATCGACTAGAAAGTATAATATTTGATTGTTAATTATATTTATAACTAGGGGTAGGATTTATATGCATTTGCATGTTTTTTTCCTTAAGTCCAAATCGATTGTTTGTCTTGTCCACGATTTTGCTTACTTTCGTTTAAATAAAATCAATTTTTTTTGCATATTTTTGCATATTTTGAACACAATGCATATAATTGCATATTTATAGATTTTAAGGTTTTTTATTTTTTTTAACTTAAATTTTTAAATTTTAATAAATTATTGTTAATTTTAAATGGCGTTTATTTCATAATACCGATAGTTTTTGGTTTATCCGTCGAATTGTAAATATATAGTATAAATGTTACCCATCTAATCTTATCTTATCTACGACCGATAGGATTACCTACACATTATTTAACGACGTATTTAATTTCATTAGTACGACGTGTGTTGCGTAAATGTGCGGACACTTATACTTAAAATTTGAGTGGTTTTAATAACAGTATCAGTTAACAATTTTATAAAATGCCAAAAGTCCAAAGTGAAAGTTTCAAGTTACGTCAATTTGTAGAAGAATTTTCAAGTGACGTTTTTAAAACAGATGGTAAAATATTATATTGTATTATTTGTGATCAAGCTGTGCCCGTAACAAAACGTTTTCAGGTGGTACAGCATTTAAATACAGGCAAGCATAACAAAAATATTAATTTAAAAGCCAAATCTAAACAGTCGTTCATTAAAAATACATTAGATAACCAAAATAAACAAGCGAATTTTCCTCTAGATTTATGTCAAGCAATGTTAGAATCGGATATACCTTTATGGAAGTTAAATCATCCATCATTTAAACATTTTTTAGAAAAATATACTGGTAAATGTGTTCCTAACCAGTCTACAATTCGCAAAAACTATGATTCTGCAATTTATGAAAATACTATTTCTCGTATTCGTTCGGAAATTGGTGATGGGCCAATTTGGGTTTCAATAGATGAGACCACGGACGTTGACGGTCGATATGTTTGTAACGTCATAGTTGGTCTCCTCCACGAACACAATTATTCAAAGCCGTATCTATTAATGTGTGAAGAACTAGAAAAATGTAATTTCCAAACTATTGGCAAAATATTTAATGATGCAATGCACCTATTATGGCCATCAGGAGTGAAGTACGAAGAAGTTTTACTTTTTGTTTCTGACGCCGCGCCATATATGGTTAAATCAGCGAATTCCTTGACTATGTTATACCCTAATTTAATTAATTTAACATGTTTGGCACATGGGATTCATAGAATTAGAGAATGTTTACGAAATGAATATTCTACTGTTGATAAATTAATAGTGACAGTTGAAAAAGTATTTTTGAAAGCTCCCAGCCGAATTATCAAACTACGTGAACTATTCCCAAATTTACCTTTACCACCTCAACCAATTATCACTATATGGGGGTATTACTAACCTAGAAAAAAGTACACTATCCCTTGACGAAGGTTTAAACATTATTTTAAATGTGAAAGATAAACTGAATAAATGTAACGGGAGAGCAGCAGAATTGGTAAAAACAAAAATGGATTTTATACTAAAAAAAAATAAGGGATTTAAAACACTATTGAAAATTCATAGAATTATAAACGGTGAATATGAAAATGAAGAAGAAGATAAATATTATATTTATCTAACCCCAGGGAAAATCACGTCATTGAAATATGCACCAATAACCTCGTGTGATGTGGAAAGGAGTTTTAGTCAGTATAAATCTATTCTACGTTCAAATCGCCGGTCGTTCATATTTATCACAACTGACATTTTATAATTGGATCCCTTAAATTAAAGTCCCAGGGCCTAGGGACAGTGATTTTATCTGATATAACTAGAATAAAATAAAATATTTTTTTTTTAAGAAATGTGGTAAAAAATAAATCATTTTTCGTGATAAAAAAAATAATAAAACGTAATAGCATATTGTGTAGCATGGGCGGGAAGTAAGCTATTTCACTCACAGAACTGAAATTGGCAAAATTCCTTCTACACGCGATCCACACATACTGTTTTTTGTCACGCCTCTGCGTTCATCGATCACGGAAAAGGTAATGCAGAGATATATGCAACAACCAGACTATATTACGAAAAACAATATTTCATGAAAGAAACGATTTGGTTTTATTTATTTTTAGGGTCATGCATCATTATAATATGAATATAAGATGTAATCAAAAGTTTATGTTTTATAAGGATCGTGGTATAGATTCCAGTGTCTGGTATAGTGTAAAGAATACTCCCAGCACTTTTGGGGATTTCCATTTTGCCGCCTGGACTTTTTTGGGATTTCCTTTTTACGCTCCGACACTATTAGGATTTTTACTTTACCACCAGATTGGAGGAAAAAATTTTAATTTGCTTGGAGTAAGTTGTTATGATTATAACCCCTTGATATTTACAAAAAAATTACAAATAATAAATAAACAATGCAATTAACTTTGATATTATATCCAAGGAAATAATATATATTTTGATACTAGTAATTATATATAAGTATTATTATTGGCACTGATTAATATGTATCTACATGTATTGTTAAGAGCTTTAGTCCAAATTAAGAAAACAATCCAATAATATTGTATGCACGCTTCCCTTCCCCGAAATTTCAGTTTGCGCAGGCCTATGAGTGTATTAAAAATTGTAAATATGTTGTTTAAATCGATTTGGAAATACATCAGAGTTCTAAACAAAACTCTATGTAATTTTGCTATATTAGGCAGGTAGCTGATTCTGGATGGCGTAGCCTGTGACAAACTAAATGCCTTTGGATTTACATATTTCTTCTTAAAATCTTATGAAAATCGGTCAAAAACTGAGGATTAGCTGTATTTTTTTTTATATATTTGACATTGTCGAGTGTTACTGCTGTGTAGCTACTCACCTCCCGCATTCAAAAACCATGTAAATAAATTCAGCACATATGCTCATTGTAAATATTATATTACAGATTGTATATAATTTAATAAATGTTAAAAAAAAAAAAAAATATATTTGAGAAATCTCAAAGTGAAATCATCCATTACAAAAATGATAGAGAATAATATTTTTGAGGGTACGACATATCAGTTTGTTTAAATATTGTCACAAAACAATTATTTAATTTAATTTTACAATCATTTTTTTGTTGGGATGCATCAGTTTGTCTCTGGTGTATTTTGTGAGGAGGCATTCAGTTAATAGCGTTATGAATTGGTATTATTAAACATAGGAAATAAGAAAGGATGTAGTAATTAGTAAACAAATAAGAAATGTAGTATTTAGAAAACAAATAGAATTATGAACTTAAATTATGATTGTAAATTAGTGTAAACAGGTACAATCCCGAAACTGCGTGTAAGCACTTTTTATATAGGAGGGATTGTCCTAGATAAGTTTAGATATAAGGAACCAAAAGATTGAAAGACAAGGAGTGGAGATTGGACAGTGCTATTGTCTGTATATGTTCAACTCAATAAACTTCATAACTAAAAATACGTGAGTTTGTTCATTTATTTAATAAATCTATATTCAAACTCTACAAGTACGAGGCCTACGGTCAACCGACTTGTAACAATAGGTGTTTAATAGTTGTAGTCGCAGTGTTGCATGGGGTGCATATACGTTGATCCTTTTTCCTCATTAAATGTTCATGAGTGTATAATGTGTGGCCGATTCGTAATCTGTTGATTATGATTTGATGCCTGCGTGGGAGTGACGTATAAAATAAAAAATACTAGTGCCAAACACAGTGAGAGCATCATAACTTCTAGAACTTCTCAATGAGACGAACCTTCTTCAAAAAATATAACATGAACACTTAGATATATCACATACAAATTATATATGATGCGACTTATTGCATCATATAATTTTTATTATATACACCTTATTCATTTGTAAAATTTAAATAATTTGTAACATGTATCTGGAAACGCCAAGGTAATTGAGGCGTATTTTTTAAATATGAAAAAAAAAATTTTATTTTGAACCCTGAATATAAAGTCAAATAATAAAATATAAAACCCTCAAAAAAATGATCTTCTATAATTTTTGTGATGGATGATTTTACTCTTAGATTACTCAATAATCATTAAAAACGATTTTAGATGACAGTGTTGTGTATGGGTCTGAAAGAGAAAATAAATATTACATTGACATCCTCTTAAGAGTGGTATTTGTCTTTCTGTATTTACATTAAAAATATGCCCAGAATTAAGGAAGCAAATCATAATATTAATTACTGTAATTGATTTCATATAATTATTTTATTTTAAGATTTGTCTTAGATTCTAAGCGGAACGATAGATTGTAGCCACATATTATGTGGTTCAGTATAATAATTGTAAAAACTCACTGGTTGCTGGGACAGTATTGTCGTACTCTTCTTTTACATGTTTTTTAAATTGTTCAACATCCTCTGGGATATTCAATTTTTTAAGACAATCATCAGGACACGTGAATCACCACAAAATTGCATGAAATAAAAATGAGTTAATTAATGTATTATATTATTATTGAAATAGACGTTATACGGCAACTCCATATGAGGTAACACCTGCTATGAGCTCTAAGATTTTATACAAAGTAAAAAGTTAAATCACAAGAGAGGAATAATACGTAGTTCGATATCCATTATAGACTAGATCTATAAGTAGGTACTCTATCCAGTGAGAGAACACACCAGTATTTATCCTGCGATGTTCGTATATATTTTTACGACATTTCATTTTTTAAGTGATTTATGAGAATTTTTAATATATTATGTACGCATATATACGCCATATTAAATACGTATAGCAAATTTTTCGTTCACTAGTTTCAATAGTGTGCTGTTGGCAGTGGTGGCTCATGCTATGGGGCACACGGGTACGTGACCCACCTACAAAATTGAGAAGAAAGAAGAAGAATATATTATATTAAATTAAAATTGAATAAAGTATAAGTATTTCTTCCATCATAATATAGTTGGTACTTGGTAATTTGGTATACTTTTTTTTGTACCGAGCGAATTTTCTATGGAGATAATACTTTCGGCCTTGTGATTTTTCTCCAAATTCTTCGAAAAACACTAAAAATGAAAAATGAAACGGCACGTTTGTTTATATTTTATTTTGCAAGTCATGCACGCTGGCGGCGGTGGACTCACACACTCTCTCAATTTTTTAACTTGTGATACTTCACAGACTCGTATCTTGCTTGAAAATTGAAGAATCCGTCCTCTTAAAAATTTATTAAAATGCATAGTAATATTATAATTATAGAAACGAAAAGAAAAAAACATAGAAATTATAATTTACATACTTAAAATAAATACATTATTATCACTATAATATACTACTTACCAAATTGCTTTGCAAAACAGTAGTTTATAAATCCAAAATCGTCTATACATGTAAATTATCAAACGTTTATCGTTACTTTATGATACATACTGATTCGTTAAAATACCGAATTAAATACTAATTAATTGATTAATTACAATAATTTTTTTAAGCTTTTACATACCTGAAAATCCAACTTTCGATAAACTTTCTGTTAGTCATTTATAACATACAAAATATAATATTAACAAAGTTAATTTAATGTTTTTTAGTCAAATAAATAATAATGTAAAATAATTTAAGTAAGTTCCAACTCGCATACCTGTAGGACAATATATATATACTACCGTAGACCAGGTGTGTGTTGTCAGAAAGAAAAATAACGGAAATTAGGTACTTAATCACTCTTCTGTACAGTATAGATGTCATGTGTACCTCGTCAAGGAGTACATCACTTTAATTGTTGTATTAAATTTTAAGGTTGTGTTTAGCGATTCTTGGTGTTGTCTGTCAGCCACTTTCACATATTTACTATTGTACGATTGAGCATACTATACCTGTTTAGCAACACGATTGGGCACAGAATGTTTTATGCAACGTTGCTACATCGTGCTATTTTATTTGATTCGTACCATACTTGGATTTTATTATTTTCATAACTATTATTAATATTATTATTATTATAAAACAGATTTATGAAATATGACTATTATTGGCTATGAAATCATGTTATGTTTTTAATTCGTACCATATTTTGAATTATTATAATTATTTGAATAAATTTTTTTGTAAAACAGGTAACACGTCTATGGTCCTTATACTTATAAACGGAGCATGGGAATAGTTCCAGCTGGCCGACGTGTTTCCCCTGTTTGACGATTACTCAATTATTACTAGTTTATTACTATATTACTAATTTCAGGTTGGGTGATCGGTTATTGCGTTTTAACAATATTATTGTAGGATAATGGATTGATGAATAATATACAAAAACTATATTGTTTTTGAATGAATAATTTATTCATCTATTGAATATATTATGATTTATTATTTATTAATTATTATTGTAATTATGCTTTTTAAAAATATACATTTTTAGTTTTGTGTTTTCATAATATATTGTATAAATATGCTAATATATATATTTTATGTTGCCAGAAATGACAATACTGCTATCATGATGATGTCTGTGATTGCTCGACCAAACCCCACAAACCTATAATGCTCTGTCTATGAGTATAGGTTAGGTCTATGTATAAAATTTAGTTCAAAATTGAAAATGGTAACATTGCAAAGTTTTGTATGCTCAATTATGTAGCTTTTCTTTTGTCTTTCTATATTCTATGACACGCTGACAAATTTGCACAATAGTGTTTTATGCTTAATCGTGTCGTAGCCCGTAAGTAGTATATGGGGCACTTCAGGACCCTTTCATAATTATCAGAATAAGATCACAAAATGAAATAAATCAGAATAAGATCACACTCTCATAATAGTTCAGAATAACATCAGAAATAAAATAATTAATAATAGTTCAGAATAACATCAGAAATAAAATAATTAATATTAGTTCAGAATAACATCAGAAATAAAATAATTAATATTAGTTCAGAATAACATCAGAAATAAAATAACTTATATAAGTTCAGAATAACATCAGAAATTAAATAACTTATATAAGTTCAGAATAACATCAGAAATTAAATAATTATTATAACATCAGTAAAAGATCACAAAGAAAACAATGTGCAAAAAGATCAGAAAATCGAAATGCAATAATAATTGAAATATTTTTTTTACAAAACTTATGAAATATTTATTAAGAAAATCTAAATGCAATAATAATTAAAATATTTTTTAATAGAAACGCTAAAAAAATTAATACCAGATCAAGATTAGAACTTAAACATGTTCAAATTAAAAAAGGTGGATTTTTACCAATAGCTATTGCTGTGATTGAAGGTGTAAGTGCTTTGGCTGCAGGTGCAAGTGCAGTTTATACTGCAATAACTGATGCTAAACATAAAAAAAAATTGGAACAAGAAACAATTCGACATAATAAAGAAATAGAAAAAATTAGATCACAAGGTTCTGGCTTGAAAAAAAAAAAATATATATAGAAAAAAAAATTAAAAAAATGAATAAATTTGAAATAAAAACATTTAGAAATAATATTGAAAAATTTGAAGGTATTTATACACGGTTTTGGATTAAAGAAAATAATATAAAAATTATAGAGGGTGTTTGATGTTAAATGAATTACCTACAACACCATGGGAAAATGAATGTGGAGTATTTAATTTAAATGATTCTACACAAAATGGTTCTCATTGGGTTGCATGGAAAAAAATAAACAATACATTTAAAATATATTTTGACCCATTTGGTCATATAGTTGGTGAGCCACCGAAAGAACTTTTAAAATATTTGGGTAAAGATAATCTTTTTTGTACTGTTTCCCAATTTCAATATTATAATGATCCACCTATATGTGGTCATTTATGTTTAGAATTTATTGAAAATTATAAAAAATTTATTTAAATATCATATTTTTTTAATAGAAATATTTCTATTAAAAAATAACAACTCGTTTAATATGTTTTAAATTATATTTATTTCTAAATAACATAACAATATATATTTAACAACGAGTCAACGAGTCGTTGTTTTTTTTTTTACGTTAACGTTAGCGTGTTTTATGTTAACGTTTTTTTACGTTAACGTTTTTTTTTTATGTTAACGAGTCGTTGTTATGTTAACGAGTTGTTGTTTTTTTTACGTTAACGTTAACATTTTTTTTATGTTAACGAATCGTTGTTATGTTAACGAGTCGTTGTTTTTTTACGTTGACGTTGACGTTGACGAACTAGACTGACTATTTTTCTCAAAATCGAAAATTTAAATCGAATATAATACTTACGAAGTATTATATATTTATATATTATAATACCTATACAGTGTTGTATAATAATAATAATAATAATAATAATTATATATATATATATATCAACGTTAGACTGATTATTTTTGAACATCCGGTATTGAATATCTTATCATAATATATAATATGTATAGTTTATATTATGATGTTTTTTTTATCGAATTATTTAAATAGTGTTTAAATAATCATTATACATGTCCAAGTGTTGTAGCTCAGTGGGTTAACGCGTTTGATTTAAATGTGTTCTTGGTCGGATTGAAACTAGTGGGAGAACGTGTGGCGCCCATATTCACCTACTAATTTCATCAGGCTTTGAAGACGTTTACGGTAGATTGTATAGGTGGGTGCACACACCTATGCAATCTACTGAAAAACTGTCGTTGACCTGCGAATAAAACACTTGGGTAATTTCACTGTCCCACGATAGCTTTGCAGATATCTGTAAAAGAGTTCCGGCCTCCTTTTTCCTAACGGGAATCTGCAAAGCTGGGAATGATTTTGTAGATTTTTTACATTTTTTTTCCATATTTCTATTAAAATTATTAAAAAATAACACGATCGTATAAGAACTATATTTCATTTAATATTTGATATTATCAAGTCGGATCAACACAGATATGTTTTATATGCTAATCTACACTACATATTAAAAGTTTACCCCCCGCTTCATATTTTTCATTTAAGTATAATTCCGTTGCTATTTATGTTAGAATCTTCATTTTTACATTAAACATTTTTGATTTTAATTCTTTATAAGTCCCCCTCATAGTATCATAGTGTAAAATCGTTTTCAAAGATTTTTGGATTTTAATTAATTAATTTCATAAGTTTTACGAAAAATATTCTTGAAGGATTAATATAAGTGAATAAACTCCTGATTCACTTATATATTTATCTAGAGGTCTCGAATTTAAATCTTCAATCGATTCTGATGCTATCCACTTTTGAAATTGTAGATTTTTCATTAAAAGTTAGAGGCGTCTTGAAGACGCCCCTGTGCATCGTTTTATATAAATTGTAGATTTTTCATTATTAATATCATTTTCAAAGATTTTTGGAATTTAATAACGCGCGCCCCATTTGGGTGAGCGTTAAATATCATATTTTTTTAATAGAACAATTCTATTAAAAATTTAATTAATTATATTATTATATTCTAAGCATTTTGTGATCGGAATCTGTACCTCCCATGCTAAGACAACATATTTTAATATTTCTGAAATCTTGAACAACACAAATATCATGGAGATATTTGAAAAAATAAGTACCGGTTGTATTTATTAAATCATTAGCTATTTTACAAATTTCAAGCCATGTTGGCGATTCTAGTATTTTAGTAGCATAAGGTTTTCCATTTCCAGAAATATTGTGTCCATGATCGACAATTAAAATATTTCCTTTAATTGGAATTTTATTTAGATTATATTTCATAATTTTAATATTTTTATTATTAGTAGTATTATAGTATTCATATTTACAAAACTTAACAAAGATTTCATTATTTAATATTGATTTCTCTATTTCGTTTTGCATTTCATTTTCTTGTCATTTATTAAAATTTTTGATAGTTGTATCCATTATTTTATTCTACATTTCATTTCCTTTAACTCAGGTATTCAATTTCTTTTTAATACATTTTTGCATTTAGATTTTTATTTTTAATAGAACAATTCTATTAAAAAATATTTTAATTATTATTGCATTTCATATGTTTTGAGAAAAATATTTTTTAATTATTAATATCATACATTTTGTGAAAAATATTTTAATTATTATTGTATTTAATAAGTTTTGTGAAAAAAATATTTTAATTATTATTGCATTTCGATTTTCTGATCTTTTTGCATATTGTTTTCTTTGTGATCTTTTACTTATATTTATTATTTAATTTCTGATGTTATTCTGAACTAATATAAGTTATTTTATTTCTGATGTTATTCTGAGCTAATATTAATTATTTAATTTCTGATGTTATTCTGAACTAATATTAATTATTTTATTTCTGATGTTATTCTGAACTAATATAAGTTATTTTATTTCTGATATTATTCTGAACTATTATGATAATTATGAAAGTGTCCTGAAGTGCCCCATATACTACTCCCGTATCTACCTACCTACGTATATTTAATCATCATATCATATTAATTATAATGCTATAATAAAAATGTATTTCACAAAAAGTAATAAGGTGAGTTGGATTATTGTTTGCCGAAAACATCTCATTTACTATATTATCAATTATTTTAAAAGGATTCAAAACAGTAATTTTCTGTTTCGTCTAACACACGCATGACAAAGATTTTAGACGGGTTCTTTGTCAAACATACCAATTGATCTAATGAAGTGATAAGAATTCTAAGAAAACATTTTAATTTGTCGTCAATTCTTCTTGAAATAGACTTTTGACTTTTCCACATTTTTTTTTTTTGATTTTAACTTCTCCAGAAATTAAAATACGACAATTTTTAAATACTCTTTTTGAAATAAAACTTCTTTCTTTAGGTGTGGGTAAAAAAAAATTGTAATGAAAAATAAAACGACACCTTTGATGCTAATGTTCTTGGAAACTCAACCGATTGTCTTAATTTTTATTTTTAATGAAAGATTATAGGTATCACAGAGAAGGTTAGGTTAATGTAACCTAACCTAACCTGTGGAAATAGCATTTGTCTAAGTTAATTAACATAATTGTTATGTAATTGTATTAATTAAAATAAACGTGTACATTGTACACCTATGACCTATATATGTATACATGTTTGTTAATCACCATAGTAACGAATAAAGTAATAATATTATAAGGGCTACGCTAACCGCTCAACATCGTTTTTAATATACAATGGTTTATCATTGTATGCAAATATAACACATCCATTACAACTACTGTACAGTAGATCAGTACCAACTTGTCCACCTTTTGAGGTAAAACTTCTTTCTTGAGGTGTGGGTGGAAAAAAATCGTAATGAAAAATAAAACGACAGGAAAAATGAAACTACACATTTGTTTATTTATTTATTTTGCTATAGCCATGCACGGCGATGGCGGCATGCACGTTTATTTTTATTGTATTGGTTTTTCTCACTCTCTCCTTAATTCACTTATAACTTCACTGGCCCCAATACTTATGAAAGATGTTGTACTCCCCCAGAATGTAATGGTTGGCTCGTACACTCTCTTTTTTTTTAATATGACATTTTTAGGAATTAGAGGGATAATATCAAACACGTGGGAAAGTCGATTTCAACTAGACTTGACGACAAATTCAAATCGGTTTTCATAATTCTTATCGCTTCTATAGATTAATTGGAATGTTTGGTGAAAAACATGTCTAAAATACTATGTCGCGCGTGTGTTAGACTAAAACAGAAAATCATGGTATCGAACCCCCCCCCCCCCCCTTAATAGTATTATTATTTATATTGTAATATATTATTATTGTTATAAACTTTTAAGACTTACCGTATAACGGTGTTAAATTCGAATAGGTTAGTGTTATAAATAGAAAATAATCAGTAGTTATTTTAAATAAAAACCCGTGATTATTAAATATTATTTATTACATATTTCAGACTTTGGACCGTATCATATTTATAGGAGTAATATTTAAGCAATTCATATGACATGTACACTCAGGCTATGTTTATGTGTGAGTAGTAAATAACATTAGTGTGTTTCCGATAACCACTGTCACGCCGCGTCGTGCACCGCTCGATATAAGTCTCGCACACGTACGCACATATTAATACTTCGCGAAAATGAAATATATTCTTAAAAACTACTAAAATTTAAACATACTTTATGAAGTTTAATTTTAATTTCAAAATAATAGTTGAATTCATAAGGCTCTAGACTATGCTCTTTCAAAATATTTTTTTTGATTTAAAATCTGATCTGCCCAAAATAAATACAAATGTAATGCAATTTATAAAATAATATATTAATTTTAAGGTGCTATAAAATAGAAAATTGAAAATTGACTTCTTAAAATACGCAGATACTTTGTCCAATAACATTCATACATAATACATTATTAAAATCGGATATTCCAAAGTAGTTATGAGCAATTTAACACTGCTTATAGGTCTAAAACGAATGAAAAATAGGTGTGCTTCGATTCCCATTAAACAACATTTTTTTTTACGCAACTTAGAACTTCACCGCACCTGAGCTAACACCAGAATTTAATATATAGTCACGATCACATCAATTTATTAAATCGTTTGAAGAAAAAATGAAGTTCGGAGGAAAATTTGAAAATGTTTACGTACCTACCACCTGACCATTTTTTTTGCTTATTAATAATGTATACGTTTATGTTATAATATATTGTATAGAATTGTATTTCATTAGGAGTCACAAAATTAGATAATATAAAATAAATATATATATAATTTTTTTTTTTTTTTTAGGCCTTTGAGACCATCTTGCCATAGAACAAATCCTTTCCCATTCTTCTCTATTCTCCGCTACTTCCTTCCAGTCCCTGTGATCTTATTCCGCTCCGCCAGCACTTAGGAAATCTTTTTCTATTCCATCTTCCCAGCGTAGCCTTGGTCTACCCAGTGGTCTTTTTCTCTTTGGGTTTTCTTGGAGTACCCTTTGAACCATTGAATCTTGCTTCCTAACTGCGTATCCTGCCCATTCCAACTTACTCCGTTTGATCTCGTTCATAATATTTGGTCTATTGAAAAGCTCCGTCAGTTCTTGATTATGTTTTTTTCTCCATCCTTGAAGCTCTTGATCATATATAGGTCCATATATTTTACGAAGTACTTTCCTCTCAAAAACTGCTAATCTTTCCTCCTCAGTCTTTCGTAACGTCCAACATTGTGAACCATACATGACTATTGGTCGTATGATTGTCAAATACAGCTGAGTTTTAACCTCTTTTGACATGACTTTCGAGCTTAGTAGTTTGCCTAGTGCATAGAAGCATTTATTTCCCATTTTTATTCTTTGTTTAATTTCAATTTGACATTCATTCTTCTGCGTTACAATCGTGCCCAGGTATTTAAAATCTTCTACTCTTTTGAACTCGTACTGGCCAACTGTTATGGTTTCGGTTTCCTGAAGGTTATCTAGTTCCCTACTAACTTTCATGTACTGCGTTTTCTCTATGTTGAGATGTAGCCCTACCTTCTTTGCCGATTCTATTAACCTGCCACATAAACCTACCACTTTTTGTTCGTCTTCTCCTAGCAAGACTATATCGTCTGCATAGGCGAGCAGACTGAAGCAAGTTCTATCCATTCTTACTCCTTCATCTCTTCCAATATTTATTTCTCGGACCACCTTCTCTAATACTAAATTAAAGAGTACTGGCGACAAGGCATCCCCCTGCCTAAGTCCGGTTCTTACCTCCACCATCCTCGATGTCGCGTTTCCTACTTTGACTTTGATTTTAGTTTGTCTTATACTAGCTTCCACTAATTGTACTATTTTCCTTGGGAAATGAAAATGTTTCAGAATTTCGGTTATGCTAGTTCTATCTATACTGTCATACGCTTTTTGAAAATCAACGAAGATAACATGGAGTTTCTTATAATATTCCCAGCTTTTCTGGAATAACTGCCTGATTATAAATATATGATCTGTCGTTGACCTATTTTGCCTGAATCCACATTGATAGTCCCCCACCACTTGTTCGGCCAAAGGTTTGATTCTATCCAGGATGCAATATGATAATACCTTATATGTTGTATCTAGCAACGCTATTCCTCTATAGTTACTACAGAGTTGCTTGTCGCCTTTTTTGTGTATTGGGCATATGTATGCTACTCCCCAGTCTTTCGGTAAAATTTCCGTCTCCCACACTTCTTTTATCAACAAGTATATACTTTCTATCATGGAGCTGTCCGCATGCTTTAAAATTTCCCCTTGAAGGTCATCTTCCCCGGGTGACTTGTGATTTTTGAGCCTTTTGATCTGTTGTTCGATTTCTTCCTTTGATGGGGGTGGGCAGGGATCATCATTGGGTTCGTTGTGTCCATATGTAAATTTATCAACTGGTGCTTCACAATTGAGTAGCTTTTCGAAGTACTCTTCCCATTTCTCCATTATTTTTTCCTGATTCGTCACTAGGCTTCCATCGTCCTTTTTCAGAAATTTTTCTTGTCTTCTATATCCGCCTTTAAAACTATTTACCTTGTGATATAGCTGCCGTGTATTGTGTGACCTATAATCCTGTTCTGCCTCCCTCATTAAATTTTGAACATTCTTTCTCTTTTCACACCTCAAAATGTTATGTACTTCTTTCCTTTTAACTCTACAGATTCTTTCCTCCTCCTGATTGTTAGTATCATTTAGCCATCTTTCTCTTGCGATTTTCCTTCTTTCCAGGGCTTCTTGGCAGATAGCATTAAACCAGGGTTTCTTCGTTCTATGGGCTTTCCCTAAAACTTTCTCCGACACATTTCCAAGGGTATGTTTAATTATTTTCCATTGCTCATCTACTGTTTCGGGGTTTGAGTTTAATTCTCGTGCCATTTTCTGTATGTTCTCTTGAAATTCTCTAGCTTTCCTACTATCTCTGAGTTTTTCTACATCATACCTGACAATTTCCGATTTCATATTCCTACTGATTGTTTTTAGCTTAACCCTAAGGTTACTAGCCACTAGGAAATGGTCTGAGTCGCAGTCAGCTCCTCTGTATGTTCTTACATCCGTTATGTTATTGGCAAATCTCTCATTTATTAATATATGATCTATTTGGTTTACGTGCCTACCATCAGGTGACACCCACGTCCCTTTATGTATGTTCTTATGCGGGAACATTGTACTCTTGACTTTGAGATCTTTCCCTATGGCCATATCCACAAGTTTTGTGCCATTGTCATTAGTCATGTCGTGTAAACTGTGGGTACCAATAGTTGGTCTATATGATCTCTCTTTCCCTATTTTGGCGTTCATGTCTCCTAGTACAATTTTTATTTTGCTATTACTTATCCCTTCTAGTAGTTGTTCTATCTCAGTATAAAAATCTTCTTTTTCTTGTTGTGATTTGTCCTCCGTGGGTGTATGTACGTTAATGAATACGATATCAAACCATTTAGTCTCTATTTTTAGCAACGCCAGTCTTGGGTTAATTATTCTAAAATCCTTTATCGTTGGTACTATATTCTTACGTACCGCAAAACCAACTCCGTATTGTCCTCTTTCATCACACCCCCCGAAAAGGATTGTCATATTACCCATGTCTATACTTCCTGCTTCCTTCCATCTTATTTCCTGCAGAGCTACTATTCCTAGACCATATTTTTCTACTTCCTTAATCATACTTTGTGCAGCACCGGGTTTGTAAAGAGTTCGTACGTTCCAAGTTCTAAAAGTAAGTTCCGTGTTTCCGTTTCCATGTCTTTTTCCATTAAATCTAGTCCGAGGCTTGTTCTTAGGGTCCTGAACAAAGCATTTTTACGAGGCAGGGTTGTTAGCCCTGCGCTCAACCCCCCAACCTGGAGGACCAGACTACCCCAACCACTTAAGGTCAGGGTACGGCTACTGCAGTGTACTGGGGGTACACTGGGCGATGGGAGCGCCACTTTCCCTACGCCGAAATATATATATAATAAACTAATAAAGTATTTTATGCACAAAAAGAATATAAATTAAATCAAATTAAATATGTAAAATTATTATAACTATTATGGTTTACTTTTTACTTCAATGAGACGATTTGTAATATATGTATATATTCTATATATGTATATAGATATGAGATACTCATGGGTACTTGGAACTTTTTAAGTAGGTATGGATTATATTTTATACATATAATTACATTTTTAAATGCAATGTTTACGGCCAAAATTAATTAATCCTTTTACTATGAGTAAGATAATTATATTATTCATGGGCAATATAAATATACCTTAAATATGTATTTAAAGCATATACCTAGGTAAAATTTTACTAAGTGATACGGGCTAACAAACTGTCTTCGACCAAAATCGTTTTTCATAATATAATATCATTGAATTCAATTGTTCTAATTTAGCACATCCAATACACATTACAGTGTCCCATACGACACATAATTATGGAGCAATAGGTACCACACAAAATCCCTCCCCCTAATAACTACTAAATGTACTTTGAATTTTTATCTATCACGGGCAGAAAAAAATATGAAAGAAATAATATATACATATTATTATCATTGAAAAATCAATATATTTCTCGGAGTGATCAGAACCTTAAAGATTGTTCTTTATTAAAAGTGTGATATAAATGGATAGAGCTGAAGTTTGTTGCATTATTCAAAATTAAATATTTAAGGTAGACCAAGTTCTGCTATATAATGTTTATTTTGTATACATAAATTGTAAAATGTATTATATTCTAGTATAAAGTTGCTTACCTTCGCAATCTAGACACAAAAAATAACTGAATTAAATAAATATAATGACATCGAAATGTAATGTATGTTCGTTGAAGAAATATGCGTATTAACAAACATAGGTATCCAACGACCCAGCAGGGTCGCTCTAAGTATAAAAAGGTGGGTAAGTGGATGTCGCTCCGCTGTACATTAGATTACAAGTTGGTCACTGTAATGGATGGTGTTAAATTTGAGTTCAATGATATAATATCATTGTATAAGAAAAACGATTCTGAGCGAAAACGGTCCGTCAGCCTATGATATTACCAAGTATATTTGATGATATTATAGTGAACAAAGTCATTTATATATAACCTATTTAAGTGGAACCTTGTTTTAAATTTCTAATCCTTAACTATAAAAGTTGAACATTTTATAAATTTTTAACTACAAAATAATTATTACATTTTAAATTTGATATTTGAAATAATATTAATAATATTAATATAATATAATTTGATATAATTTTAAATATGATAACAGATTTTGCGTAAAAATTCCCTTTCCTTAATTTTTATTTTGTTTTTCACGTCGCTTTTGAAAACTTCTGGGAAATTTTTACTTTTAACCTCCCAAAGTACCAACTAGATTCACTTTCCTAACAGAAAAAATACTATTGAAGAAAATCCAAGCACTTTTACTGTCTTAAAAGGTGATGACAGACACAAAAATAAAAAAATTAAAAAAATTAAAAAAAAAACACGCATCATTGTAAAATCAATACATTCATCGTTCCACTCAGAATCTAAAATAAAGGGGCACCATAAAATACACGTATAGTTGAAATACACGCAAAAACTGCCGGACCATAATTACAGGAAACAACACGATTCACGAAAAAATTTCTTGAGAAAGCATAGCATGTTTGTAGTTAAAGAATAAAGTTTAAAAATACAATAATCTAATTGGAAATTTTACATAGAAGTGGTTGGTGTAGTTTTCAAATCATTGTGAATAATATTAACAGAGTTATAGCCAATTTAACGAAAAATTATTGTAGCTTATTTTCAACATTATATTTGATAATATTCCCCGTGGCCGCATCACAATGCACTATCTAACTCCTATGACAACCAATCAACAAATAAACAAAAAATAATAATACTAATTTCAAATATTACCATCATAATCTGCAAAAATAAAAGAAATAAGAACATCATTGTAATATCAATATTATGTTCCTGAAATAATAAGGTATCAACAAAAAATGAGTGAAATCCCATACTAAAAAAGAAAACCGCTCTAAAAGTAGTTGCTATAATTTTTTGAACTATAGATATTATTTAAGCATAAATAATATCTATAGTTCAAAGACTTAGCTACCTATAAAATGATATCACAACTTTTAGAGCCTTTTTTTTATAATTAGCGTTTTTTTATTACACGGAGTATAGTGGATTGTTTTTGTTGGTATTATATATTAGTTATACAGTCTAAAAGACCTGACGAATTGAAAATTAAAAATCTATACTAGTGATCGGCACGTAAAATAAAGTTATGCAATGTAGGTATATGGACAGTAAATATTTTAAAATTTATGAATTTATAAATTTAATGACTGAAAATTCCCAAAATGAATATTTTAGAAAAAAATACCTATTATAGTATTATACAGAGTTATAACAAATTTAACTAGAAATTATTGTAGCGAATTTTCAACATGGTTTATCATTGTATTCAAATACAACACATCCATTACAACTACTGTACAGAAGATCGGTACCAACTTGTCCACCTTTTGAAGTAAAACTTCTTTCTTTCTTTCTTTCTTCTTCTACATTCTACCCATAAAAACGGTAAGTACATGCATAACTAGAAAAATTATCAAATTTAAAAACTACTTGATATTAACTCATATATTATAATATTTGTGATATATTTTCCTAAATTATAATTCATTATTATTTTAATATAAATACAAAATCATCATTACTTTTTAATCCAGGACCACCACTACAACTTACAATAAATATCACAGTTATTGTTATTGAAACTGTAAAAGAAATCATAGTTGGTGTTAAGATAACTACAAAGAACGACCACCAATGTTACTTTACAAAGAATATAATACAACTAATTTCTGACTAGCTAAAATATAATACTTAAGTTTTTATGAATTAACAACTAACTAAATATTTGATGTTTGAAAAACATGTATCTTCTTGAAACATGATAATATAAAACTGCATTGCGCATGACCACAATTTGTTCATTTTTTGTTACATGACGTGTTATACTTTTATATCTAAATTTATACCGATATTATAAAGAGGTAAAATTGTTTGTTTGGGGAAATCTCCGGTGGGTACTGGAGTGGTGCTCATAAATCTTTAAATAGATTATAATCATAAGGATAATTTATAAGGTTATTTTCATAAAATAAAAGTGTTCGTACTTATTTTAGTTTTATCATTATCTTAACCTTTGCCTTTTTTAGAACCTATCCTAACCCACTCAATCTATCTTAATTAGTGGTCGACCAGCACGGAGTTGCCCGATTGCAACCAGAATTCAGGTAGTTGTATTTTATAACAAATATAAGTATCCCGGTCGCTATCTGTGTGTCCGTATTACCATGGCAACCATTTATATTATATTATTTTGAAATTTCCGATGGAATGTTTTGTATATAAATGGTTGCCATGATGATATGTAAAACATATAATTCATATAGAGTTTGTATTTTTAATGGGCAACGACGTGCATTGGATCAGCTTGTAATTAATAAAATAAAGTATTGGAGATATTTGTATATACAATTAAAATACAATGTCTCGTTTATGATTATTACAAATAATATACCGACCTTTGAGAGTCGAAAAGTATTTTTTACAAGACTGTAAATAGTATATGTATATACATACAAATAGTCAAATAATTGTCTACAATAAAAAAAACATAGAAAAAACAATTAATATATCAATAAATAGTAATTAAAATCATCAACCATAATCATCATCATCATTGTAAGTGTCTAGTGTCTACCAAATAAACGAAAAATGTTTGGATTTTAGCCACTGAAGGTTATAGAAGCTAAATCTATGGCTAAATATTCACCTACCGCTTCAGGTTCTAAAAATGGTAATCCAAATATGTATGTTAAAAACTTGCCTCTATTACTATATTTGTCTTTATAAACTTTAGTTTTGATAACCACTGTATAGGTATTTTCCTACCTACTATGTATGAGCCGCAATCGGGATAGGTAAAAAGGTAAAAAGGTTACTTTGGGCCGCAATCGGGTGGCTACCATTGAGTAATATAGAGAGGCCGTTCAATAAAATAGTTGAAGCGCAGTTAGACTCCCTTTTACAGGTTAGCCATATTAAACATGTAACATATTGTTCGTGTATTGTTCGGGTGACACTGAAAATATACTTAATATTTTGTCGACAAAATTAGTTATGTTATAAATGTTGTTTGTTTGGTTAGATCCACTTTAAGTTATGAGTTACCTTTTTGGGTAAACGAATTTAGTATACATATTAATACATTAAAGGTTTTAAGAATTCGAATATTAGTACTTTTGGATTTTGCATTTCTCGATCTATTACAACAAAAACAGCTCGGCATTTTTCAATAATACAAAACAAAAATCCACTGAATTAATTGTTTTTGAAATAAAAATATACAAAATACAAATTAGGAGTTTAGGACGTAGTACGTACTAGCTCAAGTAGGTAAATAATAAACAATTAACATGAGGTAATCAGGTTATCAAGTAAACCATAAACAAATAACAATAAACATTATCAGTGATTCAGTTATCACCAAAATTACTGTAGTAGTCCAGTATAGGGAAACGGCCTCTCTATATTACTCTATGGTGGGTACACACGAATTGCGTCCCGAAATAAAATAATTGATAAGGGAGTAAACGAATTGCGTCCGGCCTTATCTAATCTTTTAAAGTACATTTACTATTTCCGAACCAACTTAATAATAGTTTTCCTATAAAAATAAACTTCTTTAATCCATGTGCCACACACCCATAAGGTTGAAAATGGTTATATTTCTCTTGTAGTATCTTCTAGACTCCTTTCATATTTTTTGCATTATCTGTCACTAACCCCAGTACCTTTTTTGGACCAACATCATCAGGTACTACAGATATTCATTAAACTATGTACTACTGATTTCTGGAGTGGTGCTTATAAATCTTTAAATAGATTATAATTATAAGGATAATTTATAAGGTTATTTTCATTAAATTAATTATGCTCATCATTCATCAATGATAAAATAAATATAGAAAATATTAAAAAGAAATATAAACAAAAAAATAACGATATAGATTTAGCAAAAACCAATAGTAATATTTATCAGTTTGTATAATGATATACATATAATGGCATTTAAATATAATATTTTTTTTTATCGAACAAAAAAGGGTACGTTTTTTGCTTTACAATAAATAAGTAACATACTATACTATAATTTTGTATAATTTAATCAAATCGGTATTTCCCATGAGCGGATACAATTAAACTCCACAATCGCGCAGCCAATTACTTAAAAATATTTTACTTTCAGTTATAAATTGCACACATATATAATAACGAATACAATAAAAATTTTTTTTTTGTGAGGTATTAAATAATGGTGTGAGGGCACTATTTAAAATACGAATATTACAACAAATTTATATATCAATATTAAAGTATGACGAATGATGTCTAAATATGTATCGTCATGGTTGTGATTTGAGTGTTGCAGTACTCAGTACTCGACAATATTTTATACGCGATAATTCATTTTTACATTCTTATATTTTAATTTCATAATATATTTAACATAATCGTATAGGTCGGAGGAAATTAATACTATGCATAGTTAGGTGGTAATTGTATTGCACGACAATGATAATTAACTATAAAAAGTCACAACAGTAAAAATGTTAACTAAATAAGTGGGTTAGTTAAAAACAAAAACAATTAACTAGTTAAGTTAATGCCCACCTTTGCATCATGTATATTATAGAATTATATATTAACATTTGGTTAAAATCTCAAGGATCTCAAGGTTAATCGTTGTTGAAAATATAAAAATTTGCTTGTTTTATATATCATAAATTGTTGTTGGATTGTTGCTAGGTTTCTGCAGATAATATTATGTAGAACACACGATAATATTCAAACTGTGTGTACAACTGTAAATTATTTATTTATTTTGTATTCATTAGGTACCTTCGTCCTACATACCGCAAACCAAAATTGTAGTTTTTTAGCATTACAAATTACCATTGTAGTTTCTTACCGTTAATAATAACCATTACATTTTGGTACCTTTACATGTTGAACATTTTGTGTTATTTTATTCTATTTCTCTGTGTGATTACAAATTTTAAAAATTTTCCGTAAACACCTACTTAGATCTCATAAGTAATTTAAACATTTCACTTTTTCCAATTTCACCCCCCCCCCCCCCCCAACATCTATAAATTTAGCTTGAATATATTGAAATTTCTGAATTTTCAAACGAATTCAGATTAGTTTTTTAAAATTAGAACAAAAAAAAAAAGCGGGAGTGGTAAGTCGTTGCGGGGTGGAGGTCAGGGGACAGGTGTTGCGTAACATTGCTGTTTACTTTATATTTTAAACGCCCAATAGCTTACTTATAAGTAGAGCTGTAAATCACGGTTTTTTCAAAATTATTTTTTTATAATGGAATTTGTAATAATTTATTTTTTAAATTATAGGCCATTCGTTAATTATTCATTTAACCTTTATCCTTTACCTTTGAAGTATTAGTGTAAATATTTAAATATACCAAGTTATGTTACATGACGTGTTATACTTCTATATCTATATTTTATATCTAAATCTATACCGATAATTTAAAGAGGTAAAATTGTTTGTTTGGGGTAATCTTACCTATCCTTGGCTTAATCCTTTACTTATCCTATACTTAACCCACTATATCACTGATTAATAAAGGCTGTACCTATTTTGTATGTAGAATTATTTAACAAAACAATGATCTTAATAGTTATATTGTCATAGCAGCACGGCGCGAGGAGTCGATTACGACACGTAGTCAAACCTCGTTGTCACAGCTCAGTTTCGATGCGTACCTACTACGTGCCTTATACGTGGAGAATATTGGTAAATTACTTTTTAAAAGTAATACAATGACTTTACTCGTTACATTAAGTATTTTTATTTAAATCAATTTCACGTTACCGACATTATTTTTATCACGTTACTTTACTTTTTTATTAAAAAAAAGCGTTACAAATAACGTTACATTTTTTAAAAAATCATTCCATAATTGATATTAAGTAGGTATTAAGTACATTTTAATGACTTAATATTATACAAGAACAAAATGTATAAGGATTAATTTCTGGGATCTTTAATAATACTGTTAATTATGATTTATAATTTTTCTCGAATATCCTAGCACCTAGTTTTTGTCATACATTCTACATTTATGACTTACTTTAATAACTTGGAAAATAACACGTGACTAGATAAATTACTTTTAAAAAGTAAATTTGTTACAATATTGCATTAGTTTAAATAAAATATAATGAAATTACTAAAATGATCAGTGATACCTACAGTAGTTTGTAATATTGGCGTTACGTAGCTATTCAACACTGTCTCTGGGCATCATCCGATTCGCTGCACATGAATTGCGTCCCGAAATCCCTTTTCCACATGAATTGCGGCTCGACCATATTTAACGACTACATGAGGCTAAGACACTATCAACTTTCGATTTTCGAATGGCAATACCTATTTTCGACAACGAAAATCTATGAACATATTGAAAATTATGGTAAAATTATGGTAAATAAATAACAGACTCTAGAATCTCGATACTTGTAAATAAACGAAAATTACACATTGAATTGTGATGAAAATGCTAATTTCAAATTTGAAATCTTAGATAGGTACAAAATTTACAATGACTTACAATTGAAGAATATGAATCGTCTCTAGTAAAATTAATAAGTAGCTGGTTATAAATAATAATAATATATTAATATAAGTATGTATGATAATTAGTAGATCTTAGTGGCCATTAAAAATCTCACAAAGTACAATCTACATTTCAAGAATTTAAGAAAAATGTTAATTCTTTAGATTTAAAATTTACATTTCATAAGATTAATAGTTGACGTTTATAGAATTATTGTTCTCAAAAGTCAAAACCTCCAATAAATATTAGGGTTAAATCTCTTATCTAGTGGTATTAAAATGTATATTGTATAATGTAAAGGTAATCAATAAATGTATTAACATTACCACTCAGAATATAAAACTAGATTAAGCATACTATATTCACATACCAACTACCGATATAATTAAATATGATTATTTTATTCAGTGGCATATTTTATTATTTAGCACCTTTTTCGGCCAGAACGTAAAAGATTTATAGTAGGTACTGTAAGAATTACAGGTCATGAATGAAAGAAATTTTTCACTCTGAGAAAAAACAAAAATACAATAATAGCTACGTACTATTAAGTCTTCGATATGTATCATGCGTTAGTACATTGTTACTATCATAATTAAATATGACATTGAAGGCATTAACAAATTGATAAATAATCAAACTATACATACCATTCTCAAATTTTAAATAATGATGAACTAATAAAAATATTATTTTTCTATGAGATATAAAGTACCTTTGAAGTATTAGTGTAAATATTTAAATATACCAAATCATCATCAGATGTCAGTTTAAAACGAATGCAAACATTTCCAAAAAAAAAAAACTAGTTAACAAAAATGTAATCCCACATCGGCCGATTCGCTCGTCCCTTGGTCCCCACCGGTTTCGCAGCACAAAATCTCGCTCTGCGTCTTGATCTTCGCCGTCCGTCAACCGTGGTCGCTCTTGAGCCGTCTCGGTCTGGCTTCGCCGGCTGGGCAAGGTCGTCAAGCGTCCGAGCAATCGCGCCAGCGGCACTCGTCACCCGTGGGACAGGTCGTGAGAACGTGCAGAGGTGACCAGTGGCCAACAACACTGCATACCCGCACCAATTTGCCATATCGTATCCTCCCCCCCCTTGCTTATTGTGTCTCCGAACCGACGTTTTTTTTTCCTAAATTTACTTCAAATTGTCAAATTGTTCACGTATTGTAAATTTTGATTTTTTTTCCTTTTTGAAAATATTTGTTTAACGATTTTTATTTTTTGCAGTGGGAGGTGAGAGAGCAGTGTACTACTAGTTCGCTTGATGGTTTTGGTGGATTTTTGGGTCCCCGAGGACCCAGTTCCACTTCTAGGGAACATGCGGGTTGTTTAATATTACGTAATAAAATGTGGCACAGGCGGTGACTAGTGACCTTACGTGACGGCTGCTGATAGCCAACTGTATTTTTATATAAATTCCTATATTATTAGAGTTCTATAAAAATCTTTAACACTTAATACATAAAATTCCTAATTTACTAAATCACTAAATCTAAAACATTAATATTAGGTAGGTACCTGGCTATTTACAACAAACAATTTTTTTATGAGCTATAATTTACCATTTGCATTTTTTTTTTTTTATAAAATCAAACATTTGATTTATGTTGTTTTGGTGATGAACTGGATACTATTATTAGTCTTCCGATGGTTGTATGCATCCTCTGGGTATGATAGGTTTAACTAGTGAGTATTAGTACTATTAAATGGCAAGGTACCAAGCAATAGTAATATGCTTATTGATTATAGATCTAACTCGAAAACAGTTCTAACATCACCAAAAATACTTGAATGTTGACAACCGCTTAGCTTAGATTATCCTTCAATAGCAATAAGAAATAATACAATTGGGTTAAGTATAAGTTAATTTAAAACAAATAATACTCAATTTGTAACAAAAATGTTATTTTGCTATTAAATAAATATTCATTATATTTTATTTTGCAAATTTTTCTTGTTAAGTAATTTGTAGTTTTGAGAAATTGAAAATGTTATTTGATGTTTAATTTTCTGTTCAAATTACAGACTAAATGTTTATAAAGCATGATATCATAATAAAATATAGTTAAATAGGTAATTAAATAATTATAACTTACCAACTAATAATAGGTACATAATTGTTCAAACATATTTCCAAGAATATCTTCAAAGAAATTATGTTAAATCTGATAAGCCCATGAAAATATCACTCATACAATACAATTTTTAATTTAATAAGTACTGCAAAATTTGATTGAACCATAAAATAATATTAAAACTTTATTTTCATGTATCTACAGTTATAAGTTTTTGAATTACAACATAATAACAAAATCGCTACATTATAAATTTAGTGAATTTCCAATATTGTAAAAATATGAACTTCAAACGCTCATAAAAATTTAATTTGATTTGCTTGTGGACATTTTTTTTTTGATAAAGGTAGAAAAACTTATGAATAATCTTGTATTTCATTTTCAAATTAGATAAAAATAAATTTTAAAATAAAAATTTTTATAAATTCTTAACTCAAAATAATTTGTTAATTTTCGCGATTTTGCCGTATTTTTTCCAGATTTGAACTTCATATGGTTATAATAAAAAACTATGACTAAGGATTTCTAATATTTTTTAAATTTCATTGTAACATTATAGTAGGAACTTTGTATTAAATTTGCAAGCTTTTTACACAACAAATAAAGTTTTATTGACATTCATTGAAAAAAAAAAAACAGTTAAAAACTGAGCATATCCGTAAACAGCTAAAACCAAGTCAAAATATTTTCAAAAAAATGTTATGTATAGAAAAGTCTAATTTAAACATTCGGGGAAAATTGCATGTATTTACGATCATTTGTTTTAGAGTGACACCTAAAACCAAAATCTATTTTGACAAAAACCGATTTTGCGTAAAAATTTCCGTTTTTCCATAATTTTTATTTTGTTTTTCCGGGCGCTTTTGAAAACAATTGGGAATTTTAAATTTTGACCTCCCAAAAGTACCAACTAGATTCACATTCCCATTGAACAAGATACTGAAGTTGAAAATCAAAGCATCATTTCCAATATTAATCGTATACACAGACACAAAAAAAAAAAATAAAAAAACACACATTATTGTAAAACCAATACATTCATCGCTCCGCTCTCAAATGATTAATGTAAAAAAATATGAGTAAATAATAACTTATCTATAAAAAGATTGTTAAATGAATATTTTTGTATTTTTAGTGCTTAATTGACTACTCACATTAATAAAATTCAAATTTTTCAAAATAAAGTGCTACGTATTATTGCCAACGCACCTTGGTTTATAAGGAACGTAAACCTATACGAAGACCTTCAGATCCAGGAAATCACAGACCACATTAAAACCTCATCAAAAAACTTCCATACCGCACTGCTCAACTCTCCTGGCTCACTTCATTATCAGCTCCATGTACATCCGCCTCAACGCAGACTAAAACGTGGACGTCCACACGACCTTCTGGTTTAAACAGCTCCACATTATACAACAGGTGTTGCTACTTGTAGCGTCAATATTAAGCTATACAACTTGCCATTTATTATATCTGTTATACCTTTATATTATTATTATTATTATCATTATTATTATAATTACTTAAATTATCATATTCAAATGTATTGTTAAAAATGTACCTTTATAATTAATATCAATAGATGTAGATGGCCATGGCTAGGAACATCTTATATTATAATAATAAAAAAAAAAAATTCCTAATTATAAAAATAAGTTATTAGCTATACATATTGTAACCGTTTAAAGTTTTGACTGTCAAAAAAATGCACAGCTGAACCCGTTTGCCGTCTGATTTATTGTAAAAAGTGGAGGATGAATCTTGAAGAAAACGCCACCAGTAGATGGAATTATCCGTCTCACTTACAATTACCAGAAGAACTGTCGTCCGGCTCATCGACTGGTTTATTCGTTTGAAAGCTACATATTGGAACAAAGGATACGCAATAGCTTTGCTTGGATTTGTAGGTAAACTGTGGTATGTTGTCGATAAGAATTTATCTCACTGACTCAGTATCTCAATAACGTAATGTTTATATTATACGTGTAAAGCAATAAATTGACAATAAATTATGTACTCGTAATAATTATATATAAAAAAAATAAAAATATTGATTAGAACAATAGTTATTTCATTTGTCAGGTATTCCTGTACAACCTGTTTAAATATGTGTGATGTGTATGGTAAACTATTTTTTTATTCATAGGTGTATCTATTACGTCACTTCAATGGACTGTATATTGTTATGATCTAGCAATTATTCGGTTAACTGCTTAGTTCATAAAGTTGCAGGTAGCAAGACCTATTGTAGAGGATTTCTTCAAGTAGAGTTGATAAATAATTTAGACTGGTTGAAAAGTTAGTTGTTTATTGAAAATACTCTAAGTACAATTTGACAAGTTGTTGCGTTGTCATTCATGAAGGTGTTCGCCTGTACTGCGGTGTTACACGTCTGATCTACATGCCGTTTCGGGTCTGGTTTTATAGGGCCTCCTGCTCTCCTACTTCCCCCTTAGTCTATCGACTTATCTGCGGATTTCACAGGACGTTGTTCAATTAATCATTGATACATTTCCACGTCTGGTTATTCCGAGAATCGTATTCTGTTATCGTATTTGCAATATATGTTATACGCCATCCGTTACATTCTAGATACTATGCACTACATACATATATATATATATATATATACATAAACATATGCATATTCCATAACAATATTTAATTGTTATATTCACGCATTTATAATTAAAGGTGAGATTGTAGTACCTATTGCAATGAGATAATAAGATAACATTTAATTGTTATATTCATACATTTATAATTTAAGGTGAGATTGTAGTAATGAGATAACAAGATTCGCATTGCCCTCTCGGTATCTTCCCATAGGTTTTCTATTCGCATATATGACTTTGATTTATCTAGTCGAATTAATGTGCCATTGTTTATCTAGTTTTATGTTGCCAAATGTAGCTGAAGGCGGAACGATCACAATAATATTATATTATGTGTATTATTGGGTTCGTTACAATATTATAGATTTATTGAGTTTAACATACTACACCAAAATAAAGTAAGTGATAGCAAATAATTGATTTCGATATAATAACCTACTTATAAGGGTACATTAATAAATTATCTATATAAATGATATTATATAATATAATAATTATTACAGATTGACTATTCTCATTATCAGGGTTGGGATTTTATAGCACTTAAAATTGCATAAATATGCGCTATAATATGACCTTAACTTTCGCTAAATATGCGTTAAAAATATGCAATAAAAACAACAAAATATGAAAAAAAGAAATTTATTAAGTAATCAATAGGTAATCACTTACAAATTAGAAATTATTAGGTATACGTATAGTTTAGTCACTCTGGTCAGAATCCTGAAGGTCTGTAAAAAAATTACCCAATTAATTATTATAAAAAATTTTATATAAAAAGTAAGCGATTTAAAATGTTTACCTTGAGTGTTACATTGAATTATTAAATGCTTGGCCAGATTATCGAATTTGAATTTACGGTGGTTGTCTGCCAACAAAGTCTTGTACGTCGAAAATGAACGTTCGACGTCCACTGATACAATTGGTGCATATTTGAAATATACAATATGGCTACATGTAAGTTCACCAAGTAATTCACCAATATTTGTATTTTCTTCGCCATCCAAGATATTTGAAATATGTTTTAATTTAGACAAACCACTATTTTTTTCTAAAACGTTTTTTAATTTGAAATATATATGTTTACCATGTTCACCATTTAGTGTTTTCAGTGTTTCTTCGATATTTTCAATAATATTTAATGATGTAGCTAAGGACATATTTTTCGCTTGCAATTTATCAATGGCTACAGATAAAATAGAAAAATTTGATTTAATGTATGCCAAGTTATTTTCAAGATTAGGGTTGTCTAAACATTTTTTTGCTTTTTGAATACTAATCGCATCTTCTTGGTCGAGTAATCCAATAATATGACGAACAGCTTGTATATTCTCGCAATAATAGGTAGCTGCATTAAGCCAGGTTCCCCAACATGTAATAACTGGTTCTGGCGGCAACTTTACTCCAGGAAGTTCATTTTTAAATAATTGTAACCGACTCGGAGCTTTTTTAAATACTTGTTTAACACTTTCTATTAACTTATCCACTGTACTGAAATGAGATCTAACCTGTTCTGCTACTCTGTGCAAACCATGGGCTGCACACGTCACGTGTAGCATTTTAGAATAGAAAACTTGGAGAGCCGTCCCTGCCTTTACCATATATGGTGCGGCGTCTGATACAAATAAAAGAACATGTTCATGTTGTACTCCGTTCGGCCACAATATACCCATTGACTTGTTGAATAGCTGACTGATAGAAGAAAAATTTGTTTTTCCTAGTTCTTCAGTATGAAGTAAAAATACGACACCTTGACGGTCGGCTTCAAGACTGCCGACAATCACATTTGCTATATACCGTCCTTCGACATCGGTTGTTTCATCGATGCTGACCCATATTCGCTTAGAAGATAATTTAGAACGAATGTTTTCCATAGTCTCGTTATATATATTATCCACGTATAACTTTCTTAACGTGGTTTGATCTGGAATCGGATTTTTCATGTACGTTTCAAGAAATTGTCGAAATATTGGATTAGATAATTTATTTAAAGGAATGTTTGCCGCTATAAATGCTTTACATAAATCGACATTAAAAGAGTTTTTTTGGTAGCTCGTAAGAAACTGTTGTTTTTTTTCAATTTTATTTTGATGGCGCTTCGTTGCTTTATTATGTTTATCTGTTTTTAAGTGCTGAGTTATGTTAAATTTTTTTTCACTGTTCACTTTACACTCACATAATTAACAAAATAATATATTGTCATCTACCTTAAACACTTCTTCGCCGAACTCCGATACAAAATTATTGAGTTTACACGAAAGAGATGATTTAACTTTTGGCATTTTAAAACAAAGTTACTACACATAAACGGCGAAAATACAACGTAACACACGAGTACAGGCACACGAGACGACTAATACAACGTTGATAATCGGCGATAAATAATCGCAGTAGAAATCGACAAAAAAAACCCAACAAAATTAGTAGATAACAAAAATTAGAACCAAATATCTAATACGAAATTATCGTAGTATTATATAAAACCTATATATTAACGCTGTACGGCGTTGCATCATCGTAATCGGCCTATTAACTTAATCTATAGGTACATTTACAATTTATTTGATAATTCAATTGACAAAAATCTAAAAACACGTTTACTATAATATAATTTCATAAAATTTTGACAGATTTTGATTCAAAAACAGGTAAAAATGCAAAAAAGTCTCAAAAAATCCCAAAAAAGCAATAAAAACTAAAAAATCGTAAAATATGCAAAATAAAATTTTTAATTTGAGTTCTCTGTATCATGAAACACATTTTTAGCTTACTCTGCTATTTTTTAAGCATCTCATAAGAAATATGCAAATGCTATAAAATCCCAACCCTGGTGATTACCTATTGATTACTTAATACATTTCTTTTTTTCATATTTTGTTGTTTTTATTGCATATTTTTAACGCATATTTAGCGAAAGTTAAGGTCATATTATAGCGCATATTTATGCAATTTTAAGTGCTATAAAATCCCAACCCTGATTATAACATTGTAATTTTGTACTACGTTAATAAACATTCATCATACCTAGTACATCACGTATTTCATTTCTGCGTTGATGTATATATCGACGTCGGTTGGGACGTAACACATGTATATATCGTATTACATATTTACTGAAGTATTAGTAATAAACCGTTGAAAATCTGAGGTTTTAAATCACACATTTTACAATATATTATATTATAAACTACATTGTAAATACTATATTACCAGAGTTTTCAATACTTCCATCAATAAATAATACTTTTTTTTAACTTTGATACTATTGCGATCAGAACTTGTTTTGTATAATAATTGTGTATCATTGTTAAATGTTTCAACTGTCCAAGTCCCAACAGGAGATGAAATGACCTGTTCTCTATTTTCAATAGATTCATCTAATAAAGATACATAGGTATTTTCTTTTTAAATTTTACTAATTTAATACATTTATTAATTTGTTGTTTTAATTTTTTTTTCCTTTTTTTATTATATGAAATAGTTTATAATTTGTTTTATGTATTAAATTTTTATATAACTATTCAAATATCATGAAATATTGTGAAAAAATATTAATTTGGCCTTTGTCAATATGATCTTTGTCTGAGTTGTATACTATATCATTATTAGAGTCAGAGTCATCAGAAATATCAAAAATATTTTTTTCCTCTTTTGAATGAATTGATTGAGAAATATCTAAAAAAGTTTTTATAAAAATAAAACTACAAATTAATTAGTAAAAAATTTAAAATTAAAATCTATTACCATTATAATGAGGAGGACAGCTTTCAGAAGATTGTATAATTTTGTTTTTTTTTTAAGTTTTCAACTTTTAATTTTGTTGATTTCACAATTGTATAATTATAAATTAGGAGACAACTTTTGATCTCTATTAGGGTATTTTTTCTTCCTTCTTCTCATCCGATCGATAATTTCATCAGCACTTGACAAGTCAGATTTTTGCATAGCCAAGGGTAATTTTTTTTTTGCTTCACTGTATGAACCTGAAGATTTTGCAAAATTAATTAGTTTACAATTCACTAGATTATAATAATTTTAATAAAATAATTTCAAAATAAAAATTTCTTAGCTATTAACTTTATGTCCAATTTGTCTAGACTTAAAAAATAAGATGTCATTTGTATTAGGTTTAATTCGTTTTTGGATATATCTCTTTGCTTGCTTAGAAGCTTTAGGCCAAGCACGAGAATTATTTTTAAACCAAAAGTTAGGTACCACTTCAATACTAGTATCATCACTAAACTCAACAACAATCCAACCAATTTGATCATCCATCTAAATTTAAAAATTTAAAAAAATAAATTTATAAAAAGTATACAATATTTTATGTAATTATATAATATTATATACCTGCTATTATAAATATGTTAGTCCAATCAAATTAGGTTTTCAGCTCGGAAAAATTCCCACCTAGCTGAATTTTGGTACACGTCTTTATTACATTGTTGTAAACAATGTGTAAAAAGTCGACCTCCATATCATGTACGCGTTAAAGGTTATTCGAGGTCAAGGGTCACGGAATTGACCTTTTTTTTAATCTCTTTTTTTATTGGTTGTAAAAAAATAAAATTTTCAATACAAATTGTAGAGGACGCAATTATCTACAAAAATGGTCTTTTGACATTTTCACTTCAAGTTGATAGTTTTTCCGTTATAAGGCCAACAATGTGTACACTTTTAATGAAATATGATTTTTTCGATAAAAACAAGTAGCCTTTGCGTTAATATCTCGCTTTATACTGTTTGTACGATAAAAAGTCTCGAACAAAAATTGTAGAGGACAAAATTATCTACAAAATGGTTATATATATATATAAAGCTTCTTGCGGTATACAAATTTTAATGTTTACCATACAACATTACAATAATATAATATAATATTATATCATATTATAATAACGATGATAAGAATGCATTCGTTTCCACACCACCATTAAGGTAGAAGCATGATGCGTTTTTTTTCATGGTTTCCCCCGTAGGCCTAGTCCATGTAGTCAACAATAATTGTTAAATAATTATTATAGGTATCATAGTTATCTAATCGTCAAAACAAAGTAATAAATATAACATTTAAATTATTATTAATCATCAACATCGCTCTCGTCTTCATGCATTCTTCTTCTTCGTCATTTTGATCTCCTTCATTTTTTAAAAATTATATGTATTGTCTTCTTCCGTTAAATCCACTGATAAAACTTCAAGTGTGTCTATATTGTCATCTAAAGCATTGTCGGAACTTGAATTGATACATGACTGCCCACGACAATGTCCACAAATAATTGAACATTTGATACCAATTTTTTTGATCGGGTGCGAGTGGTAACAATGTCATTATAGGCTCCAAAACATTGTTATTCATTATCCACCCCCAGTTTTCCAGGTTTAATTTGTTACCCAACCAAATTTGTACCTGGTAATAAACTTGAAGCAGATGCTGTTGGGTGGCGCTATTTGTTGGTGGTAGAGATGATAATTTCACAGGTTATTATTTCTAGTTAGTTTAGCAAATGTTATATATCTGTAATTATCTATGGAGACCACTTGTTTTTGGGCACCACACATTGCTAAAATAAATTTAATTCCATGTTTGAAAATGTCTTGAACGGCGCAATTTTGATTTTTGAACACTGCTGCTAAACTTTGAAGGTCTGGACGATTTTCTAATAGTTTCAAAACTTTTACCTTTCCTTTATTAAACAATGTAGATGTCGTATCACATCCTGTAACAGCGTGCAAAAATAAAATATGTTTTCTACCAAAATTGTAGTGATCCATGCTGTTAGTAGATGAGTATATTTTTGTGTCAACTTTTCCTTCACCGGGTTTTAAAAAAAAAAATTGTTTTTGCGACGGAGTGCGTGCTATTAGTATAACTAAATGATCTACGTTGTTGTGAACCCCTGTCTGTATGCTATACACACTATGATATATAGTAATAGTATAATATAGAATAGTGTGTAAGCATATTAATATGTGAACAGGCAGAGTCACACGGGCTAAGGGAATTCGCTGTGTGGACAGTTTTGAGCCCGAGCGAGCCCCTACCGTGTCTCGCTGTCTGTATAAGAGTCAGTGTAAAACTGTCAGACTATCGAGCAGAACCTCTGTTAATCTTTTAAGTCTAATTATTTAAATCTAAGTATTCTGTACAACTGATTATATTAATAAAGTATTAGTGATAACTCCTACACCACGTATTTCTTATTAGCGAACAAACTCGGTTTTGGGGACGTCCATAACATTTTTGGTGGCAGCGGTGGGATCCGTAGATTCCAGTTCGTTAAACAATAAGTTAGTAAATGTCGTGTGATTTCGAGTTAAAGTAAATCTATGCTTTTAATATAATTAAGTGAAGAAGAAAATCCGAAGTGTCCAGAAAATCCAAAACATCGAGGTGTACAGGAACTCAGTGTACAAGACAAGGAGAGGGAACACGCAGTAGCGTTGACCGAACGAATGGTTAGTAGCGCACGCACGCACGCGAACGCGAACCCGTATACGAGCATTAACGCCGCCGCGTCCGTTGTACGTGTTACCGCTGAAACCGAAGGTCAATTTATTGACACACACAAAAACGACTTATAATATATTGTGGTATCACCCGTATTAGACAATACGCGGTAAACCAACTATCGCCTTACCCTCGTATTCTCTAGTTAATGACACTCTCTAAAGTTAATTAGAATGGCACTGTTAACTCGTTGAGGTACGATGGTAGGCGCTTGTCAATTCTTAGTTCGTTCCTATCTAGTTGAAATGACTCAAAGATTACATATACCTTGGCACTATTCAGTTTAATAAAACTTCATTGACACATAGTACGTATATCCCGGCGCTGTTCCTATAAAAGGTAAGAACGTAAGAATGACTAAAATAATGTTTAACTCGGGTTTTCAGGTCGGAAACACTTTTATTGTATTAAAACATACATAAATAAAACACTTAGCAAATTCAGATCGCCTAGCCCGTACTACGATCGGCGTTTCACACGCACGTCGTAGCTACGTCCTCGCCGAATCACTCAGCGACAACGGGGGGCCGTGCCTGCGCGTACGGCGGTGTTATATAGAAAATATTATTGTCGCCTCAGCACATTATTGCTTCGCTGGCCTGACCTATGTCAATAATTTACAATTTGAAATATTCCCACCTATATTACATATATATAAAATAATATTATTTTGACGACTGTCTGCAATATACGACAGTCCCCGTTGTTTTTTGGAAAAAATGCCCTCATTTTTTAATGCTATTGCTACATAAAAATGTCTTATTACAAAATTAAATACTAAACTTATATAATTACTAGGTTACTGTCTCGGCTTATTCGCGTCGTTGACTATAAAATTATGCTTAAATGTTAATTTAATCTTACTGTTTAATAATTAATTATATAAAAAAAAAAAATAAATATGAATATAAGGTTATAAAAATGTATTGATTGGTCCTTTTGTGGAAAAATGTTTTCTTAGAGATTGTTCACAGTTTGAAGTATAATATTTTTATTTCGTCAAATAGCAATAAATTTTCATTGTTTTTCTATGGTATTTCATTCTTTGATTCTGTGGTAGTTAATTCTTCTTCTCTTCTTGTATTTCATAAGGTAAGTATTTGAATATTATCTTGCTTGTTTTCGTTTTGTCGAATTTGATTTGTAATTTTTATTCTTATATCTATATTTCTGCTTTTCAAATTTCTGTTTGGACTGTGTCTTTTTCGTGTCTTCGTATGGAACAATTTTATTTGCTGTTGTTTCTATAATTTTTGGTTTAATGCTTATTGTCTACTTTGAAAATATTATATTCACCCTTTGTCTCAGAAGATTGTTGCTACTCGTTGACTCGTGAATTTTTGATTATGCTGAAAATACATTCTATTCTTTTGTTTCTTTACTTTTGTAACATGTTTTTAATATTTTATTATTTTTCCTTAAATGTAATTTGTTTTGTTATAATATTACAATAGTTTAGTTAGTATAAAATCTGCTAATGTCTTGCTATTGATTTTACTAATCTGGTGCTAAATTACATATTTGTTCTTAAAAGGGTATTACATATTATAAAATTCTGGAGGAATATTGAAGGTAGAAATATTAAATTTTTAAGGTAGTTAAATTAAATTTGTTCGTTGATTTAAAATCATTATATAATGCAAACATATATAATTATTATATAATTATATATTATATAACGATAACGTGGGTGACAGCCGGCTTGGGAAGTTGACTTAAAGTGGTAGTGTACACTGTGTACAGTGGATTGGCCTTTCGGCCATCGGTGGCCCATGGCGGTGTCCTCATCATATAGTCGTACACAACAACCGAAATGAAAATCCAGTGTCGTGAAAACGGTTAAAAGATGATACCAAACACGAGGTTAGTGTGGTTGCGTGAAAAATTTTCGTCGTGGACAGTGTTGCAATTTGCATGTCCGGGACGTAATGGAGAATGATGGTTGATGATGAATCCGTAGAAATCGAATGAAAGAACGTTGGCGGCCGGAGCGGTCTGCTGGTCTCCGACGGTGGCTTGTTGAGTGGTAGGTAAAAGGTATTACATGTTATAAAATCTTGAGGAAAGTTAAATTTGTACAGTTATATTAAATCTTGTGTTTTTGTTTAAAGTAATATTCAGAAAAATTATTCAAGGGACTTGATAAAATTTATAAGATTTTCGAAACCTTCCCGGATTTCTTTAATTAATTACGGTGGTTGAAATGTCGATTTGTCTGTTTTAAATTTAATTTCACATGGTTCTACTTGTGCGCATCCTAAGTCTAAAGGGTCTGAGGTGAATAAACGCTTGAATTTGTTTATTAGTGTTTGTGTCTTTATACGTTGTTCATAGCTAAGTTCGTTAGGTATTTTTATTATTGTACCTTGTTTATCCGTTACTTCTGTTATTTTTGTTACTATTATTTTTTCTTTATTAATAATTTTATTGTCTGAATTAATATTTTTTATTTCGTATTTATCGCGTTTAATCGTATTTAATTCGGTGGCAATTGCTATAACCATGTTTCTTGGTATATTACTATAGGTATTGGAGAAATTGTATAATATGACTTCGTCATCAATATTTAATAATGTTGTTTCTAAAGTTATTTTTTTATTATTTTGTAGGCGCTCAGTTGGTTTTATTATATATTGTATTTGCTTGTCTTGCATTTTTGTGGACACTTTTAATTTTGACCTAGTCTTAGGAGCTATGGTAATATTTTCGTTAGATATAATTTTAATTTTATTTTTATTAATGTTGGTTGCACTTGTGATGCTTTCAGTTGTATAAATGTTTAAGTTGTGATTTACATTATGTTCGTACCATATCTCGTCCATTTTTATAGAATTATTATCGATTTGTATGTTTTTATTTTTAAAATCGACTATTAGGTTGTATCTAATATTAAAATCGTTTCCTAATAGTAATTTACAATTTAGTCCTTCAACGACCTATACTTTGATTTGATATTGGCGTGTGTTGATTGTAATTATTAATTCTGTTGCTCCTATTTGTATCAGTTCGTTGTTTCCAGCGCCTGTTATAGTTATTTGTTCTTTGGGTTTAGTGACTTGTTTATTTTTTATTAGGGAATAATCTATACATGATATATTTGAGCCTGTGTCTATAATTGCATTTTGTTCGTTGCCGTCTAATTTTATTTTTATGGATAACACTCTTTGTTTTCGTTCAGTATCTGAATCTACGCTTATATTTTGATTGTTGATTTTGATTTCATTTTTGTGTTGAATTAGCTGGTTTTTGGTTTCTATGGCTTTCTCGTCTTCTTGTATAGGCCGGTTCCGATATTCCCTTATGTAGTTTCCGCATATTTCGCAAAACATAACGTTTCCCCCCTCGCTCCAATACTGTTCTTTGTCATCTTGGTCGTCTAGTATGTCCTTGGATGTGGACAAATATTCGCAGTCTTGACAAAATTTTGAGTACCATATTGTGGATTTGTCTGTTTTAAAATTATTGTCGGTTTTATTTTTCTCTATAGGGTTTTGTTGGGATAATTTTAAGCGATCGAAACATTCGTGTAAGAAATGGTCTACATTTTCTTCTATAGTATTAAAGTCGGGAAAAACTGTGTTTATTGTTATGTTATTGAACTGACGAGGGTTATATGTTTCTGTTATGATTCCTGGTGTCCAATGGCAATTTTTATTGAATATCCCTATGTTTTTCCTATTTAATTTCCAGTAAATTATGGCGTTTGTATATTCGGAATTTTCGTGTATTAAATATAAGTTGAAATTGAATTGGTCACAGATAAACGCTAGATCGTCATCTTTAAGATAGTAGCCAGATTTGCAATTAGGAATGCCGAGCATATTTAATAATTCTACTGTCTTTCTATATATACCATGTTGTTTAAGGCATATTCGTAGTGCGTGGGCACCACAGTCACCGTCTCCGGGTACATTTTCCGTTTTTATGAATGAACCCGCGCTTTGTGAGATTTCATTTTTTAATTTATCGTTAATTGTGTTATTGAAATTTTTCCCTAACGTGATTATATTACTAGTTTGTGAACCATTGTTTTTAAAATATTTATTTTGTTTTTCATCGTCATTGTTTGGTAGTAGGCATATTAAAATTTTTATTTGCGTGTCTTGAAAAATAAACTTAATCATAGTAGAAATAACTTTCCAATCCTTCTTGTCTCGTCCAGTGCAGATTTTGGGTAATGCTAAAGTAGTAATATTATTATCAATACAAAATTTCCTAGTGTTAGCTAGTGTTCTGAAAATTTTAGTGTACGCTGGTTTGTCGTAATATTCATTTTTTGTTATGAGATATAGAACCCATTGTCTTCCGTTTTTCAAATAAGCGCAATTTCGGTTATTTTTTTTCTTTGGTCTATTAAATTTTGAACGTTGTTAAATTTATTTCTAAATTGTAATGCGATCCCCTTCGACATAGTAAGGCATTGACTTGTGCAATGGCCGATTGCGATATCATTTCGTAATGATAAAATATTTACCGTCTGTTCACTGTAATCGCATAGGAAGTCGGTTCTATCGTTATTGCTGAGTAGGAATTTTTGAAATTCGTTTAATGGGTTCAAACTACTTATTGTTACGATGTTTTCTATAGCTTTTTCGTCATCGTCGTTTACTTCATTAGTTATTAGTTTATTTGAATTTTTTGATTTGTACCAATTTTCTACAAAATGAATATAATTATTTTTTTCAATTTTTTTATCTCTGTTAAATTTAGAGGTGTTGATTTTTAAATTAATATTATTTGTTCCCCGAGGTAGATATTCCGATTTTTCTCTTAACTCGGGTGTTATTCGTTTTTTGAAAAATTGCAATCGTTTGCATAATGTCCTTTTTCATTGCATTTGTAGCATATTATGTTTTCCCTTCCATTAAATTTTTCCGGTGTTGAGTATCTTTCTCTGCTGTTGTCCCTACTGTGCTGTTTTCTATTTGCGTCATTTCCACGATTTCTGTTGTTATATCTATTTCTGCTTGTATCTCTGGACCTGTCGTAGGAGTTTTTCTTATCCCTTGAATAAGACCTATCTCTATTATTGCTAATTTCTCTGCTGTTATCTCTGTATTTATGGTTATTATATCTATCTTTACTATTTTCTCTGAACTTATAGTCGTTGTACCTATCGGGATAAGGACTTTTTTCCCTATAATTGTTCCTGCCTTTGTAATCTGATTTGTGTGGATGTGAACTTTTGTCTCTGTTGCGTGATCTATCTTCGAAATTTACTGTCTTGTCGTATTTTTTTAAATTGTTCATTTCGGTACATAGTTGATCAATTTTGTTTTTGTAATAACTGTCTATTCCTTCTAATTTTGTATTTAAACGTTTAATTTCTTGGTTACTGTCTTTTGTTTCGGAATTTAATTGCATTACTTGTTTGTTCAAAATTTCTGTGTATTCGCTAAGTCCTGAGCTTCTTGAATTAATTCTAAATTGCATAAGATCATATTTTTTTAAATTTTCTTTTAACTTTTTTAAGTTACTGTTGTCGTGAAGTGAAATTGCGTGTAATATAGGTTCTCTTATACCTATTAGAATGTAAACACAAATATCTTCTTCTTTCATATCCTTGTCTACTTGATTACATAAATATTCTATTTCCGTAACAAAACTGGAAATTGACTCTAAGTCGTTTTGTTTCCTATTTTCGAATTTGTCTTTCAGTATTATAGAGTATCCTATTGGTTGAAATTCGTTTATGAACTCGGTTTTTAGATTTTCCCATGACCAGTTTCTTCCTTTGTTTTCCAAGTTTTGTAAAAATTTGTTGGCAGTATCTTTCAGAAATATTGATAAGAATTTCATTTTTTCATTGTCGTTCCAATTGTTTATTTGTGCTGCTTTTTCGTACTGTCTAAGAAATCTGGTTTAATTATCATTTTTTCCATTTTGTGTTTTGGATTTTTATTTTTTAAATTATTTTGTTTTTCAGGTGTGTTTTCTATTACAAATTGTGAGTTGCTAAAGAAGGTGGTATTTAAGTTCGATTCAGTTTTAATTGGACTTTCGATATCTTCGTATATGTGTTCTTTTTTTGTTGGTTCGTTAGGATTTAAGTTTATTAAATTATTATAATTATTGTCAGAGGTTTGCTCTAAATTATTTTGATATAAAGTATTACTAGTGTCTAAAATTTTGTCTGCCTGAATTATTAATTTATTTGCGTTAATTTCTAAATCGTTAGTTATATTTTTAATGTCGTTAGTAATTGATTTATTTTTTGTACTATTACTTGTTTCAGGACTTGAATCGCTTAAGTTACTTTGTATGAGTAAATCTTTAATGTCGATTTTATCTTTTATTGAATTTTCTTGAACTTCGTGTTTTTGTAATTCGCTTAAGGTTTCTTCAATGTCGTCTAATTCTGTGATCCCTTTATAATATTTTGATAATCTAACCCTTAGATTATCTACGGTTCCTACGCTTTTTAATTGTAAAGATTTGCATAGTTCAATAAGTTCTGATTTTTTGTGTGAATAAATATCTGTAAATTTAGTAATTTTCGAACCTAAGGCTATACGCTCTTCGTCATTCATATCATATTAAGATTTAATTGAATTAAAGAAACATTTTGTAATGAAAGAAGTTGATTTTTATTAATATATTTATACTTAACAATAACTACTTAATTTTTGAATAATTTAAGAATTAAAATTAAAATATATTTTTTTTTGAAATAAACTAAATACAATTTTAAAGGGTGAACGAAAATTAAACTAATAAAAAATTATTTAAATTATTAAAAAACTAATCTACAATCCTAATATTAATATTTAAGTATATTACAAAACGTTGCTCACCTTGGCGTATATGTGTAGACGCACGGTTAGCAAAATTGTACTCACGCGGCACAAACGTTTTCTTGTCGGTAAGACAAAAATCGAACGCGTATTTGTTAGTTAATCGGTATACACGCACACAATTACGTTCTGGGTTTCTACTGTACCCAAAACTCTTATAACTGTTATTTTAACTTGTAAAGCACTAAAAATTTGCTCCCGGTTACACTACCAGAAATGTACAATTAATCGCACTTCACTTGTACAAAAAAAAAACAAAAATTATATATTGGTGTACTCACGAGGTACAAGCGTTGCTTTTTCCGTAAGAAAAATTTATCGAACGCGTATGTGTTACTCACTCGGTATACACACGCACAAAATTGCGTTCTGGGTTACTACTGCACCCCAAAACACACACAAAAAGTATATTTTACTTTAACAGGTAAAAACACTAAACTTGCTCCGGGTTTTACTACCCAAAACGTACACAATTGTCGTACTTCACTTGTACAAAAAAATTGGTGTGCCAAGGGAATTTTTCCCAGACCACACGTAAAAACTGTTGTACTTCTCGTATATAAACACTTCGAAAAATTAAATGTGCCAAGGTTGAGGTACCAGGGCACACGCACAAAAAAAAAAAAAAATGTCTCCGCCCGTGAATAAGAACCCCGTTGGGCGCCACTCTTATGTACCACCCGTATTAGACAATACGCGGTAAACCAACAATCGCCTTACCCTCGTATTCTCTAGTTAATGACACTCTCTAAAGTTAATTAGAATGGCACTGTTAACTCGTTGAGGTACGATGGTAGGCGCTTGTCAATTCTTAGTTCGTTCCTATCTAGTTGAAATGACTCAATGATTACATATACCTTGGCACTATTCAGTTTAATAAAACTTCATTGACACATAGTACGTATATCCCGGCGCTGTTCCTATAAAAGGTAAGAACGTAAGAATGACTAAAATAATGTTTAACTCGGGTTTTCAGGTCGGAAACACTTTTATTGTATTAAAACATACATAAATAAAACACTTAGCAAATTCAGATCGCCTAGCCCGTACTACGATCGGCGTTTCACACGCACGTCGTAGCTACGTCCTCGCCGAATTACTCAGCGACAACGGGGGGCCGTGCCTGCGCGTACGGCGGTGTTATATAGAAAATATTATTGTCGCCTCAGCACATTATTGCTTCGCTGGCCTGACCTATGTCAATAATTTACAATTTGAAATATTCCCACCTATATTACATATATATAAAATAATATTATTTTGACGACTGTCTGCAATATACGACAATATCATAATACACGCGCCGCCGCCGCTGTGTCGATGATGCCGCCGAATCAGACGACACTCACTTACGCACGCACGCATCCGCTAACGAAACCGAACGGCTGTGCCGCCGCCGTGTGTATAAATATATATATATATTATAATATAGTGCTGGAAGAATAAAGTCGCCGTAACGTCGTGTTTGTAAACAAATACTGCCGTCTAGTAGTATCAAGCATTGTGGGCCGCCGCGATATATATATCGTATTATCATATACGCTAATATTACGCGCGATCTCAGTTTTCGTCAATATTTCGCACGGGTCGTCGCTATAGTAGTATATATTATTTATATAAATATACTACACGAGTGCGCCGTGTTCATTGACACGTGAAATAAAATTATACTATACTAGTATTATCATAGAAACCCACTACAGGGTGTAGCGGTCCCCGCGCCAGCAGTTTCGGGGCTAGCGAACTTCGATTCCACAAGCGCGGTCGAAGAGGAAAGTCGTCGTTAACAGTCAAGGAATTCGATTCAAGCCAAGCCGAACACCCGTGCAGACCATCCAGAGCATCCCGTAGAAGAAAAAAAAAAAATCAGTAAATATAAAAAAAAAAACCATGGCAAGGATCATTGTAACTGCGATACTGTGAGTAAAAATAAACAAATTTATATTTAAAAAGAAAAAAAAAACTGTAACCGTATCTTGATTAAGTGATAGGTCATTAGTACTGCACTCCGTACTAACTGATAAGTACGTTTTCTTTTTTTTTTAAATGTATGATTCAGAATCATAAATCCGTAGTATTGTATTAATATAATATTAATATCGTAGTTAACCTTAGCAGTGTTGTATAATTGCATGTAAATACACACACTTATGCATGTCAATTTAGCAATTTATTAAGTATCAGTCAAGTAGCTAAGTGGTTAATGAGTGGAAAATCGGAAAACGTTTCGGGTAGGTCAACCCCAAATTCAGATAACGAATCGAGTAATCCAATAGTACCGCCAAGTCCTACCCCTCGTGTAAGTTTACCAATACGATTCTCAAATCCAGAAAATCCGACATCCGAACGTTCTATTGGGAATACCAGTACTGATAACATCTTCACCAGAACTGACGTATTAATAGACCATAATTCAGAGTTAATATATAACGTCTCAGTAACTTTGGGGGAAGTAGATACCGTTTTGGTGGAAACAGAATATCGACTCAACCTTAATATCCTAGACCAATCCATTGAAGAAAATCTTTTAGATCAGAATATAACCTCCCCTCCTCTTAACTCTAGTGACCAAACCATGAATCCAGGTACTCAGGAAACAGCTCAAACACAGGGTGGTACCAGTAATAACCAGCAAAGCAGCATGGTAAATTCTGAAGGACCATCAAATGCAGACACTCAAACGATAACAAATCCTCAAGTAATCGAAGAAAATCCAGATCAATCTGGTGTACGATATTCATTCGGATCAAGAGGAGAGACAATAGGACTGGAGGCCGCTTTAAAACTCTTGCCAGGCTCGTTCAGTGGAGACAAGCAGGAGGAATTGGAGATATTCTTGGAAAAATGCGAGTTTGCGTTAGCATGCGCACATGACCATGTACAGGCTCGACTTCTCCAAGGTATCCAAGTTAGACTGACAGGGAAAGCCCGTCAGGTAGTCAAGTTTAAGGAAATAAGACATTGGACTGAACTAAAGGAAGCGTTGAAATCTGCATTGGAACCGCAGAGGACGACCACTTATCTATTCTCAGAATTGTATTCAACCAGACAGAAAATCGGAGAAGACGTAACTAACTACGCAAATAGGATTGAGCAACTCCAAACACTTATCATAGAGCAAGAGACGAGTGGGCACAGTTGGGAGGTAGCTCAAGCGCTAGGAGCAAGTATCAAGAGGCAAAGCATTCAAGTATTCGTAGAGGGACTAGAACCTCTAAAAGACTTCATCAAGGCCAGGAATCCGTTAACTTTAGACAAGGCCATACAAGCAGCAAGGGAAGAAGAATGGGCAGAAACTCACAAGAAGCGACAAAGAAGCTTTAGGAGCGCCAAAGCAACCCACATGTTTCCACTTTAGTAAAGTTGGTCATATAGCAAAGGATTGCAGAAGCAAGCTGACAACGACAAACTCAAGACCTTCTTCCACAACGGCACAAATTAGAAGCATTGAATGCAATTATTGTAAAAAGCCAGGACACCTGTTGAAAGATTGTCGTAAAAGGAATTATATAAACTCCAAAAAGGAAGGCAACCAGCAGGAAAACCAGCAGCAACCGGCCGCAAGTGGTGGGCGCCCGGTGAGCGAGTTAAAAAACACCGGCAACGCCAAATCCTCTACTTCAAAGCAGAATTAGATCAAGATCATCTAACCTGCTATATCAAACAGACCATCAGCAAAAAATCAAAGCTACTACTAGACTCTGGGAGTGAGCTTAATCTAATAAAAATATCTTCTCTCGCGGATCAGACAATCATGTATGAAGACGTTATATATCACCTGAAGGACATTAATGACCAGATAGTACACACACTGGGACAAACACAACTTGAACTATATACCGAGGATAAAATTATAGTTGCAATGTTCCAAGTAATCCATTCTGCATTCCCGATCCCCAATGATGGTATCCTTGGACGTCCATTTATGGTGGAAAACAAAATCATTCTGAATTATCAGACTAATGAAGTTATCATTCCTGACGGGGCTGAAATAGTGCTACAACCCCGCACTGAAACCCTTATAGGAATAGAAGCAGGGAATCGCGCAGAAGACGAAATCATCATGATCGAATGTCAAGAAATCACGAAATCAGTCACTTGCAGCAACGCCGTAACCAAAGTACAAAACAAAAGGGTGTTAGCCACATTCATCAACCCTACTGAAGAAGCGATTAGGCTAAAGACGCCAAATTTAAAGGAACTGGTCCACGAGCAGTTCAGGGAAGCTTTGATCCATTAGGTACAAGTCACGGATCGACAGGAAGAACCTCATGCAAGCAGTAGTCGACTGAAACAACTGGAAGGAGCACTTAGAACCGATCATCTGAATTCTGAAGAAAAAGAATCATTAGTAGCCATCTGTCAAGACTACTCAGACATATTCTTTTTAGAAGGAGATCGAGTATCAGCAACTACAGCAGAGACGCACAGGATCAAAACCTCAGAAGCGGTTTCACCGATTCACGTGAAGCCCTACCGGTTACCACAAAGGCATAGACAGGAAATTACGGACCAGATGGAGGCCCTCGAGCGGGAAGGTGTGATTACAGCTAGTGAATCACCTTGGAACGCTCCACATTTAGTAGTCCCGAAGAAACCCGACGTCAATGGCCAGGTTAAATACCGTGTCTGTGTGGATTTTTGCCGACTGAATGAGGTCACGATAGGAGATGCTTTCCCACTTCCAAATATTGTGGATATTTTGGACCAACTAGGCAGGTCAAAATATTACAGTACCTTGGATTTAGCCCATGAGTACCACCACATTTTGATGGATCCCTCCGACCGTAGCAAAACGTCGTTATCTACAGACCGGGGACATTTCGAATTTGAACGAATGCCATTTGGTTTGAAGGGAGGTCCAGGAACCTTCCAGAGGCTCATGAATAAAGTTTTGATCGGTATAAATGGAATCAAAGCATTCGTATATCTAGATGATATCATCATCTATGCAAAAGATCTAAATGATCATTCACAGAAAATCACCGAGATTTTTCAAAGACTCCGCCAATATAATCTCAAACTTCAACCACTGAAGTGCGAATTTCTCCGAAAAGAAGTTAATTATCTCGGACATCAAATCACTGACGAAGGAGTCAAGCCAGATCCTCAGAAAATAAGTTGTGTGAAACAATTTCCAATTCCGAGATATGTGAAAGAGGTCAAGTCTTTTCTAGGACTATCAGGTTACTACAGAAGATTCTTCAGAAACTACGGGCAGATTGCTAAGCCACTGACCTCATTGTTAAAAAAGGACGTTCCTTATAGATGGAGCGATTTATGTCAAGAATCATTTGAAACATTGAAGAACCTCCTCATTCAAGCTCCAATTCTACAATACCCAGATTTCCAGAAGCCATTTAATCTAACGTGTGATGCAAGCAACTATGCCATAGGCTGTATTCTGTCTCAAGGACCTATTGGAAAGGATTTACCAATAGCCTTCGCATCAAGGACACTAAACAAGGCTGAAATCAACTACAACACTACGGAAAAAGAACTAACTAGTATTGTATGGGGAATAAAAGTATTTAGGCCGTACCTTTTTGGACAGCATTTTAACGTAATAACGGACCATCATGCATTGGTTTGGTTATTCAATATTACAGACCCAGGATCACGTTTAACTCGATGGCGTTTGAAGCTTGAAGAGTACCAGTATACTATTCATTACAAACCAGGAGTGAATAATACCAATGCAGACGCACTGAGTCGTATTCAAATAGTAACTACGAGAGCTCAAACCTCGTTGGGACATCATAACCAGTCAGAACCTCCAGAAACTCAAGGAACCTCTTTACAATTAGTAGATATAGAACACCTAGACTTAGAATCGAAGGGAGAAGGTGATGTTGGTTATCAAGCATTTCTGAAAGCAGATGAAACTATACTGGGTCCTACGAAGAACATTGCCGAGAAAACAGGAGATCTGTTTTCCGTAGATGTTGGAATCTCATTAGCTCATTGTGTATCGGCAGATTTTAAATCGAGAAAAGGAATTGCATTCAAATTCCGAAACCGATTTGGAAAAGTTAATGAACTCCGTCGACAAAAATGCCAAATAACAGAGATTGCAACAATCAATGTGAACAATCATCAGGTGTTTTATATAATCACAAAAAAATTTTTCTGGCAAAGAACAAGTTATGAAATTCTCTTTCAAAGCCTGCAGAACCTCAAGTCAATCTGTGTCAAGTATAAAGTTACACAGCTCGCTTGTCCACTTCTAGGGTGCGACTAAGATGGACTGAAGTGGGAAGTCGTACGAAATATATTAAGGTATATCTTCCGTGACTCTCTTGTGTATATTCAGATATACACCCACGATGAGTTAACGGCAGATAGCAAACTGCAGATCATCCAGGAATTTCATGAAAATCCTCTTAGTGGACATCAAAGTGTAACGCGCACATACAACAAAATTGCACAACAATACCAATGGCAGGGCATGAGAGCACAAATCCGGAAATACATAAAGAAATGTCCTGTATGTCAGATCAACAAAACTCCAAACCAGATCATCAGGGAACCTATGGTGATAACAACTACTGCTTCGAAACCATTCGAAAAAGTATTCATGCACATCGTAGGGCCTCTCAACAAGTCTTACCACGGGAATTCGTATATATTAACTCTGATCGATGATTTTTCAAAGTTCACTTGGGCGTGTGCCATGAAGGATCATGAAGCAAACACCGTCGCACAGCATTTTGTTACTCAATTTGTATGTCTGCATGGACAACCAGAATCTCTAGTGACGGACTGTGGAACCGAATTCCTTAGTAAGGTTTTTAAAGAAGTATGCAAACTCTTGAAGATCTCTCAAACATCAACTACTCCGTATCATCCTCAGAGTAATGGTAGTTTAGAGAGAAGTCATAGAACCCTTGGTGAATATTTGCGGAACTACTCTGGAAAAAATCCTCAAAACTGGGATGTATATGTTCCTTATGCCATGTACTGTCATAAATTCTTCAGTACACACCTCCACAGAGGTTCAACCACATGAAATCGTGTATGGATATCCGTTATCAATACCAAATTCTCTAAGTCGTAAGCCAGAACCTCAGTATGACTATCAAGACTACCAATATGAAATGAAACGTCTTATGCAAGAAACGCATCAGATGGTAACAGAGCAACAAATGAAATCAAAACACAAATCGCAACAGCGATATGATCGTACAGCAGTACCATTGCAAATCAATGTAGGTGATAAAGTCATAGTGCAAGAAAAAGCAAGTAAAGGAAAATTAGCACCTAAGTGGTTAGGACCATTCACAGTGGTGGAAACTAATACAGACTCTCCGAATGTGATCATATTAAAAAAAATAAACATGTAAAATTGCACAAAAATCTATTGAAGAAATTTCATGAATGAAATCTAAATTGTGTTTCAGAATCTCACTGTTATGTTGTGGACTTTCAAACTCTCAGAGCGGACGTTTTCAAGTTACTTCATTCCAGCACTCATCAGGCTAATACTTTGAAGCAATGGGACCTCTTCGCATATCTTACACAAATTGGGATTTCATCACTTACGTAAATCTGACAACTTATTACATGAAGTACCAAATACTCCAGAAATTCCATGATCAAACGGGAGACGTTTGTATTCAACTGAAAAAAAGAGAGGACTCGATCTTAACTAGTGCGTGTACGGATTTCATACAATCCACGTTTCCGTTCATGCAAGAAATTGAATCAAATTTCAATTCTGTCATATGAATCCTTGGGTCAAACCACAGAACTTCTGAACATCCAAATCGACATCCCCGCGGGTTGATAAATGCAGCAGGAAGGCTAGCAACCATTCTTTTTGGAGTTTGCTCTGATCAAGATGCAGAATTCTTTTACAAAAACATTGAAGATCTAGCACATTCCGAGGATAAACATGTTCATCTATCACAGGAACAAATACGCATAGTCTCTTCAGTCATGAATAATGTTAATTCTACCATGCATGAACTACTAGCAGATGATCAAAAATTGCAGCAAAATATAAACAAAATAGAAAAACAATCCAGGCGTTCTGTGGCAACAATCAATGTATTGGAAATACAAAACACCTTCCTGGAGCACACTGCAATATTGACAGTTTTTCTAAACCAATTCGCTTGGGAAACTCAAAACCTGCAATCCATTGTCAACTCAGCATTAAATGGATTGATGCATACAAATGTCTACCCCCCATCTCAATTGATTCACGAACTTAAACAAATACAACTGACATTACCGTCTACACTAGAGCTACCGATAACTGAATCTCATTTATCAATTCCTGAATTATTCAGAACATCCAAGTTAAGCGTAGTGTACATCCAACAGAATCTCGTATTTGTGACCCGTATACCCTTATTGTCAAACCTTCGGTTTAACCTGTTTCATAATATTCCACTTCCGATACCTACAAATAAAGGTAATATAGTAATCATTGTACCACAAGCTCAGTACTTGGCAATAAGCGATACTAATGAATATCATTTTAGTCTAACCGAAAATCAGTATGAAAAATGTGAAACATTGTTCTCTTTTAAGTTATGTGTAAATCCTGAGGCAATCAGTAAATTTATACACCAGGAAAATTGTGAGGTATCTTTGTACAATTCCCCGTATCAAACGATAGGAGCGTGTAATTTCAAATATCTAAGCCTAAATACTACAATGTGGCATAAGCTTTATCTGCAAAACGCGTGGTTATATTATTGCATTTCGCAGGTAGAGACAGTAACATGCTCACAAAACTCTAGCAGAATTCTACTAACGGGTACAGGAAAAATTCAAATTTCCAATAATTGCGTTATATATACAGAAAATCTGATCTTAACACCATCGAGAACCCTATCATCAGAAATTCATAAAGATTTCGTTCCAGAAAATCCAAATCTGCACGCAATGTTAAAAATACCAGAATTAATTAACAGTCATGTCCCCGAGCAAATAGATACAAATAAATATTTTAAAAATTTTGATCAGTTAGCTGAAGATGCCGAAAAACTGAAAGAATTATCTAAAATGTACAACGATACCAAAATATTTGTAAATCCAGACCATCATTTTATTATAGTTTATATTATTGTCATTTTGATAATAGCAGTAAGTCTGTACATGTTGATTAAATATAAGTATAATCTACCCCGACTCTACAGACCGGAAGTAGCAGAGTGTGTGCAACCCATACACTCCTCTACAAATTCTAAAAGCTTCAGAGCATCGGAACTCACGGATGAAGTGAAACATGGTGATCATTAGACCGCCATGTTTCATGTAGTTCGGGGGGTGTTGTGAACCCCTGTCTGTATGCTATACACACTATGATATATAGTAATAGTATAATATAGAATAGTGTGTAAGCATATTAATATGTGAACAGGCAGAGTCACACGGGCTAAGGGAATTCGCTGTGTGGACAGTTTTGAGCCCGAGCGAGCCCCTACCGTGTCTCGCTGTCTGTATAAGAGTCAGTGTAGTACTGTCAGACCATCGAGCAGAACCTCTGTTAATCTTTTAAGTCTAATTATTTAAATCTAAGTATTCTGTACAACTGATTATATTAATAAAGTATTAGTGATAACTCCTACACCACGTATTTCTTATTAGCGAACAAACTCGGTTTTGGAGACGTCCATAACAACGTCCTCTCCAACAATAATAGTTTTCATACTGTATAATAAGTACGTCAGCATCGTCTTGAGCTTGTTTTGAAACTATATTAATATTTTCTAATTTTTGTATCAATGAAGAAATAAATCTGTTTTTATTCGATCGATTTGAAATAAACTTTTCTTGAGTTATAGGCACTTTCATTTTTTCATTAAAAAAAACTTCAAAAGACCCACTAAATGCCTTAGATCGTCGAAACTGTTACATCGCCTTTATATTTTTACTATTATCGTTATATCCATCGAATACAACAATTACATTGGACCCAAAATGTTTTTTTAAATATGCAATATATTTATTAAATATACATTGAAAAGTATCATCTTGATGCCATATAACACGATGCAAAAGAAATCAACCGTCGATGATATAGGTAGCGTTGATATTGCATAGTTATAATTTATACTGGTATTGATATTTACATCTATTTTTACTTGTTTATATTGTATATACAATTTTATTTACAAATTATAATTTATTTAAATGTCTGTATAAATAATAGGAAAAAAATAATAATAAATGGCTATTTGTATCCCACTATGATGAAGCACCATCATTTTTTTTTTGATGTCAGGTATTGCTCAGTATTTGAGTTGATTAGATAATTTTTAACTTCAAATATTTCAATTATTATAGTATTAATGAGATCTTCAAAATTTGGTAATAAAACTTTGAACTTTTTACCAATAAGCATGATAACACCATTTTTTTGAGCAAAATTCATGCATTTGACAATTTCTTTATTTTTTGTTACTATAAAACTATCACTCTCTTTTTTAATTTTGATGGTTACACTTTTGGATATCATTATGTGTAATATTGTGGACATATTAAATCATCAACAAGTGGACCGTTATCATGAGCATATTTAAAAACTGGTTGATTATCCATTAATGTTGATATTGATTACTTGAATCATTTAGTATGCATTGTTCGTATTTTTCATAATATCTATTAACTATTTGTTGTAATGGTTTTTCATTTTTTCTGAGATTAGATTTTATTTCTTTTATGTCATTTTCAAAACCAAATGCTGAACAATAATCAAGAGGACCAAATAAATCATAGTCGTCACATAAGTGTAATAAGGCATGGATATTGTGTGATACAAAATATTCTCCATAAATATCTTGAAAGTTCCTGACAAAAAAAAATCCAATAGCTCTCTTGCATATTGAAGTAGGCATTTTCGACCAGGACTTAATAAAATTAACATTGCAATGTCCAATACCATAAAGTTGGTATAAATTTCTTCACGTAAAATAGTTTTTAACTCAACTGGTCCTGTGTATAGTAAAAATAAACGAAATTCAGTAGCTTTCCAGTGACAAAAATCTTGAAGACATCTGCTCTTTTGATAAATCTGATGTAATATATGGATTACAAGCTAACAATGAAGTTGATATTTCGTTTATTTTAGAAAATCTAAGTCTGACATTTAACGGTCCTTTAATTCAGAGGTTAATTAGTTTTTTTACAAACACCTAAGTAGACTAAATGCATGTAGTCTAGTGAAAATGAAGTTACAGAGTTAAACCTTTGTAATTCATTAAGAATGAAAGTTTCATTTGAACTGTTGTAACGAGACAAAACCGGACGCCCCGCTCACGTGGCGCAATCTCGTCACTAACCATTTATTCTCACGTACCTAGTACCGCGACGCGCTCTTGCGCATCAATAACGCATTACGCCCGCTGAACGCAGCAACATCAATTCACGACGCAACCTAGAGCGCGTGAAGAAGCAAACTTGCTTTGCGAAGGCGCGCCGCCCGAGTCAATAAATGCATGTTCGTACCGAACCCATCAACTTAAAACCCTTTTGAGGACATCATTGAAATCAGTATGTTCCGAACTATCGGTAATAGATTTCCATGGGTTTTAAGTTAAAGAGAAAACATGACAATCTTCAAAAACCTATTACATGTTCTATGCATCCCGTAAAAGTCATGACTATGATAAATACCAGCCAGAAACACGGCAAAGACACCAGTTTCCCCGCTGAGTGCGGTACATTGATGAGCCGGACGATAGTAAAACATCGTTATACACGGACGCCAATTACCAAACATATAACAGCATTGCCCCCAGACTGAGTAAGCCGGACGATATTAAAAACATCGTTATACACGGATGCTCAATAGTCTGTCCCGGCATTCCCTTTCCGCCCCGAACGACCGTGTGCTGTGGAAAAGTGTGTTGTTGTTGTAGTTGTTGTTGTTGTACGTGGACACTCTGTGAGACGACCAATACCAGACACCGCAGTAGTCAATCCGTCAGTCGAGTCGAGAACGCCGAGCCATCGCCGCCGCCGTCCGATCATTATACTTCACTGAGTAAGTCGAGAACGCCGAGCCATCGCCGCCGCCGTCCGATCATTATACTCCACTGAGTCAGTCGAGAACGCCGAGCCATTGCCGCCGCCGTCCTCATCTACACTCCATTCTCCGTCCACGCCGGTAAGTCACTATAAAGTGCTACCGTGCCACTGTACGAGCCGTTGTTATTGAAAGTACGCCGCCATCGAGAGCAGAGCATACTTCACCAGCTACCGAACAAAACTGTGAGTTCTATGTTCACATTCCCACCCCTTTATGTAACCCCATTAAATATTTTTATTGTACACTCTGATGAGTATAATTAAAATAATTTATAAAATATTGTTGTACAAAACATTTGAATTATATAAAACTAAGATGATGAGCACATTGGTTCAAAACATGATATTTAAATAAATAAAAACAATTTATTACCAACCAATTGCGTTTCATTACACACAAGCGTCTAGAGACAGAAAACGCCGAATGGCTGCAAGATGGCGGCCTTATGCTCTTATCAATCGTACCTCTTATCTTCACAAATATTTATCAGTATTATCACAGTATACTTTTATTATGTGATAAATTATATTATTATAATATTATTATATTATTATGAAATATTAAGTAATAAGTATACAATATTGTTATTTGTTAATCCTCATTCCTAATTAGAATATTTCTCTTTTATTAATAAAATATATGATATAAGCTTAAAAGACATGTAGAGTTTTTAGTGATTTTAGAAACTTCTAGAATTTTAGAAACATCTCACACCTACCTAATTAAGAACCCTATTTAATTGCCAAGTTTGTGATGCTATTCTTTGGCTATTGACAAAGAAAGTTACATACCCCTGTTATGGAGCTATAACATTTTCCTAATAAATGTTTTATAAATAGCTGTATGAAAGTATACAGTATAGTATTTAATTATCTAATTTATTACCAAGATTAGAGCCCTACCATGACAAATTTATCAGTTTTATGATTCCCAAATCCTAGGACTTGGGAGTATAGATCTATCAAAGGTACGGTACAAAGGTGTATAGAAGTACAAAGGTATCTTCACTACACTTGTTCTAAATTATACACAGAGAGTTCAGTAACTTTTATAATTATTTGACACTTGAATACTACTTTATTACAGTTATATGCTATTAAGTTATACATACATTTTTTTATAGAGTAAGTTAAAATATATTACAGTTAAAATTAGTAAGTAAGTAAAACAAAATTTAAATTTTACTAGGTTTTATCAAACATTCAAACATGTCTGAAAATACAGTTACTTGTACTGAGTGTGGAAATCAATTTAAGTTCTTAAAAAATCTTAGAGCTCATATTAAAAAAAAACATCCCTTAACAGATATTGACAGTATAGCACCAACCAAAAGAATAAAAAACAAGGAATTATATGTGTTCTCCTGTAACGAATGTGACAAATCATTTTGCCATATAAAAAATCTCAATGAACATAAAGCAATTGCCCATTCAATAGAAATAGTTAAACCTGATTTGATGTATCCCATAGAATGTCTTGAATTCGAAAATATTGAAAATTTTAATTTATAGAAAAATGAAATGGAACATAAATCTAAATCATGTTACATAAAAAATTGTGGATCTATTGATAATGATCATAGTAATAAAACATTTATATACTATAAATGCTATAGGAATGGAAATTATATTTCAAAAGGTACAGGTCTGAGGCACTTAAAAACACAAGGTTCGAATAAAATTAATGGATACTGCCCATCTCGTATTGATGTTACTATATGTAAATTAAGTAAAAAATTTACAATTAAGTTTATAGCAAATCATACAGGCCATGATAATGATTTAGGACATTTACCATTAAATAAGGATGTTCGAGATAACATAGCAAGTAAGATGTCTCAGAATATACCGTTTGAACATATTTTAGATGAAATACGTGATAATATTTCAAATAATTCTTTAGAAAGAATACATCTCTTAACAAAGAAAGATTTACATAATATTCAAACATCATATAATCTAAATAATAAAGCTATATTACATGCAAATGATGCAATAAGTGTTGAAAGTTGGGTTCAAAATTTAAAAAAAGATGACAAATTTAGCCTTATATACTATAAGCAACAAGATGAGTTAGATCTACAAATTTCAAACTTAAAAAAAGATGATTTCTTGTTAATTATAATGAATAATTATCAACTGTCTATGTTGGAAAAATATGGACATGATGTGATTTGTATAGATGAAACTCATGGTATGAATTCCTATCACTTCAATTTAACAACACTCTTAGTACTTGACGATATGAGAGAAGGTTTTCCATGTGCCTTTATGATTAATAATCGTATCGATGAGGCAGTACTGACAATATTTTATTCTAAAATAAAATCATTAACAGGACAATTGCAGCCCAATGTATTCATGTCCGATATGGCTGAAAGTTTTTTCAATGCATGGATTGTTGAAATGAAACGTCCAAAACATAGAATATACTGCACTTGGCATGTTGATCGTGCCTGGAGAAAAAATTTGGTTAAAATCAAATCTAAAAATAAGCAATGTGAAACATACAAACTTTTGAGGACTTTACTTCATGAACAAGATCCAAAAGCCTTTGAAATAATTTTTGAAGAAGCTATAAACCAATTGTCGGCTAATGATGACACTGTTGATTTTGCTAATTATTTTGTTAATAATTATGGTACATGTATTGAATCTTGGGCTTACTGTCATCGTCTTCATGCAGGAATTAATACAAATATGCATATCGAAAGAATGCACCGGACTCTGAAACATATATATTTAGAAGGTAAAAAAGTTAAGCGACTTGATAAGTCTATACATGCATTATTGAAATTTCTTAGAGACAAATCTATAGACAGACTTATTGTACTCCATAAAGGAAAACTTACTTTTAAAATTAAAGAATTAAGAAAAAGGCACAAGAATAGTCTAGAAATGTCAACTAATAATGTGCTTAAAAATGGAGAAGATTGTTGGAATGTGATGGCAAGTGGTCACGATGATATGTACACTGTAAATAAATTGAAAAACTCCTGTGATTGCCAAATTGTTTGTGATGAATGCAAAACTTGTATTCATTGTTTTTCATGTACATGTATAGATAGTGCAATTAAATGGAATTTTTGTAAACATATTCATTTGGTTTGCCTATCTGAAAGATCACAAGTAAGTAAGATCACTAATAGTTATACAAAAAACCTAAGTTTGGAAGACAATAATAAAAAAAATGAGACTGTTAGTATTGTATCTCAACTGAATAATACAGAAGTAATACATGAAGTAGACAATTTAGAATATGAAAAACAAAAATTTAAAAACATATTCAATACAATATTACATACTGTTTCAAGTTTAGAAGAACTTGATGTATTGAAGAAATGTTTGTCGTCTGCACAACCTACATTATTAGCATTAAGAAATAATATGAATAAAAAGCCTTTTAAAAAAATGTCATTAAACATTTCACCAAAAAAGAAAAAATTATACATCAGCGTCGATTTTTTTCTACTAAAAAGATAAAAACACACAAAAAAACTTCAACTATTTCAGTACCGAACAAAATCGAAAAAAATAATATAAGTGCATCCTTATTATTGACGAACATTGAATGTTGACATTTCCTTATAATTATTGTGACTATACAAGACATTGTTTGTTGTGTATTTTTATTTATTATTATTATATATATTATTACTATATTATTATACTTAACAATTTGAATATTGACATTTAATTATAATTTATAACTATTTACATGATTTTTTTATAATTATTTTTATGAACGATGAATGTTTGTAATATTTCATAATCTCTTGAGATAATATCACATACTATTCTGTGATAAAACTGATAAATATTTGTGAAGATAAGAGGTACGATTGATAAGAGCATAAGGCCGCCATCTTGCAGCCATTCGGCGTTTTCTGTCTCTAGACGCTTGTTCATTACACTGTGATAATCTTCATCCTCAGTATTCAGATATGAATAGTGATTTTTTTCAATTGATTTTATTTGAGAGTAGGGAAAACATACTCGATTACATACATATTCTCCCTCAATAGTGCAATGAGTACACAAAAAAAACCCTGAATGACCTTTCACTTTTAAAACGAATGCCTTTGCAGGAGAATCACAACAAAATAATATAATATTTACTTTAATATTAATTCCATTCATTATAATACTTTAGGTTTCTAAATGTTTAGCTTCAGTTACAAAATCAATTAAATACTCATTACTGTCTTTTGGTTTTTCAATTCCCCAGTATAGACCAACAAGAAAAACTAATCATTTTAGTGGGGGTTCAACTAAAATGGAAGCTAATATTGGCCGAAATTGTGAGCTGCTACTTTTTGAAATTGGTAATCCATAAATTCCAATAGCAATTTTAATATCCTATACATTTGATGGGACATGTAATTTAATTCCTTTTTCCAAACCAAAATGATGATAAATTCCAGGACTGACAATTTGATTTTCTTTTGATTTACAAATAGGAGTATTTAAAATTGTGCGGCAATCAATTGGTAAATTATTAAAACAACTATGCATTTTTAAACCTTTTAACAAATTATTAACTACACTTTGAGGAATTTTAAAATCTATTGCCCAAGCAGCTATAAATTCCTGAATTGAAAATTGTTTAAACGAATCCATGAATAATTTCTCTGTATTTGTTGACTCATTATAAATATTGGTATCTGATAACGGTACATTAATTGAAGCATTTGATGGAAACTCATTTGAAATTTAAAATTGGTCTTTACAATTGTTTGTAGCCGAGTTATCATTATCAAATAAAGGCATACAATTTAAATTATTTATTTCCAAGATATTTTCTAGTGGTTTGTATTCCAATGGATTTGAGTGTGAAAGCATTTCCTCAACAACTTTTATTTCTTCTCTTAGTGCATACACTTTCTATTATTCTAATAAACATAGTGTAATTCTATAGTCACTACCAAATACTAATCCAAACCTATCAAAACCAAAACAATTACTATATAATAGTACATATTTGTATTACCTGTACAAAGTAATTATATACTTTTTGAAGTATCTACTAATGAAATAAAGTAAAACATACATTAAATAGTTGGTATATAACAAATATATATATATATATATATATTTTAGTACCAATAATTAATCAATTTAGTTGAGTTATATTAAGTTGAATATTATTTAAATTAATGTATTATATCTAAAACATATATTATGTAATACAAATGTTATTATTTGCCTGTTGTAGGTACCTACCAATATAGTATACCATTATATATAAACATATATAGGTATATAATATTATTTTTTATGTAGGTATATCATAGACATATTATTTATGTTTCTTCATTAACCATAATATTAATATTAAGTAATAGAACATATTTGAAGAAGAAAAATAATACAATAAAATTTAGGTATAAATAACAATATAGTTTAATACTACTATACTGTAATGTTCTCGACAGCTTGGTACCCACTATCGTAGTTCTAATAGCAGATAAGTGGCTGCCGAGATATTATAGTTGCGGGTCGCAGACAATTTGTTTGATGTTGTAGTCGTGGTTGATAATAAATAAAAGACAGTTGTTGTTTTATTGTGAATTTTATTATATTGTTGATAATTTTTCTAAGTCCAAAATATGCTCGTACAGAGTGGCGTGAAGGTGCTTGCACTAATGGGTGGTAGTACACGTCTGAAAACAGGCCGATTCGGGCTCCCTTTTATATGCAGTTCCCCGTACCCCTTGCCTATAGATACTGTATCTCGGCTCACGGATGTGGTTTGTGTGAACATCGTTCCAGCCCACGCCTTTCATGACTTCCAGTATAATTCTGTGTATTCGGTTTGAGATAATCACTAATATTTTTTATATTGGATATCGTCACGTACAGCGTATAGCGTTGTAATCAAAATAATCATATAATATATATTTTTATATTTGAACATCTTCCGTACCCTTACCATAATTATGGTTCAGTGAGTTCCTAATATCTACCGTCTCTTCCCCAAGACATTAAAATGTAATATACAGAAAGAACCCTTACCTCCGTTTCTATTATCCGATGTATGCCGAATTACAGTATCTAAATTATAGTATAGTATAGTTATGTACCTGTGGGATTTGTTTTATTGTTAAGTAGTAACTTGCTTACTACATCTCCCCCTTTAAAAGTTGATTTTTATCGTCTAAATGAGAAAAATTAACTCAAACTTCCTCCATTAGTTCAAGCACTTTCCTATGATTACAAATTTTACATATATCAATTATTACATTACATTCAATTATTACATGTTTACATTTTATGTTTTACATCAATTACATCATTATATTTATATGGTACATTTCACCATATTAATTATTATCGACAGAATACAGGTTATGATTCACAATATTACAGTATATATTTTGCTTATTATCTAGGTTAGTATCTTATGTGATTAACAATATATTCTTTTTTTTTTTTTTTGTGTTTTTGTTTACATCAATAATCTTATCTTAGTGTTAATATAATATGTGTAATAATATTTTAATATAACATGAATTCTTAAAATCTATTACAATATATATTTTTTTTTTTCGTGCAATATATATATATTATAAAATAGTGGTGTTTACTATATTTTATTTTTCCATTACCATGTTAATTATATTTTAAATAAGTTAGATTAATATATTTCTTATTCCATCACCATGTTAACTACGCCAATATATGCTAATATGGTCCTAACTTTCTTTTTTTTTTTTTTTTCTTTTTTTTTTTTCTACGTTTACGTTTGCTTCTATATATATATTTTCCATTAATCACTATATCATTATATTTTATGCCTAGTTAATATTACTATCCCTATACTGTAATTAGATTGTATCTTTTTACTACAGGTCCAGACCAACAATAAACTATTGTATTCAAGTTTTATTACATGATCAAGACTAGTATTAAATCGATTCTATTCTATTCTATTTTCGTAATGATCTCATCTTGCTAATTGAACCCGTGTCGCCAGAGTGTGCTGCAAATCAAAGCATCCTCCCGCGACACTGGCTAAACTAATAAGATTTTGTAATTTCTTATTGTGAGTTATTATGGCCATTTGGTCCCTTGGTGATCCCGTTAAAAAAATCTGCTATTCACACGATTTTCCCAACCAATCACCAAACGATCAAATTCCAACATTTTTCTTAAGTGGTCAAACCGTTCGGTGCATAATAGTGCACCATTTGTCAGTCTCCAATAAAATAGACAAAATATGCCCCTATTATTTACCGCCCGATTCCTAATGTTATTTCTTTCTCTTTTGTTTTTCTGAAATTAATGAAATTAAAATTACTATTTGTGGTATTCTGTTAGTTAATTATTAATATCTAGCGTTACTTTTTTTTTTTCCTATATATATTTACTTTAGTGTGTTAATTAAGCTACTTTGTTATTTGCTATAATAAAATTTATAAATTCGTAAAAAATTATATTTTTACAACGTGGTGCTAGGTGCGTGGTATTGTCTATATAGGTTGGAATTGTTTCACCAAATTTTGGTACCCATATTCCTTAACCATTCTGTTAAATATGCATTTTGTAAATCTCACATCAGTCTTTGGGTCGTGAGCGTATGTTATTTTATGTTTTTGTGTACATACGCCGCTATGCGCTTCCGTTAAGTTCAATAGCCTACCCCTTTTCTGGATTCTACCTACATTGAATTCGAAAATTCTTTCAGTTATTTTTCCCCTCAATTTTTCTAGTATCATGTAGAAGTCCCCATCGAAATTCAAATCATAGCATCTGATATTTAGAACTTCTATGTGTCCTAACCCTAGTCTACTTAAAATATTCCTATCGTATGATCCCCCGAACAATACCACTACATTTATTTTATCTCCACGCAAAATATAATTTTTTATGAATTCTGGTGTTAGGTTATTTAATTTCGAATTCAGACTTTTGTTAAGTTGCGCTAAACAGGTCGTCTCCACTTCCTTTTTGTTGTGAAAAATCCGCCTTATCGATTTCTCTGCCAACTGTGTTTCACGAACAGTCATAATTCTCATCTGTTCGTGGAGTGGCAGGAGAAGCGGTTTCCCCTCGAGCTTACGAATTTTACATTTGTTTAGGCTGTTTGAGATTGCTCCTGATATTAGTACAATGTCTGTTCTCCTCATATTGGTAAATTCGAAATCCATGACAACGAACTTGACTTCCCTTCTAATTCAAAGTCGATAATATATTTAATGTCATTATTAACTTATAATTAGTGTATTTTATTCTAATTTACTATTTCTAACTACTTGTGTAAATATTTTCTATAAAGTTTCTAATACTTTCTACATATATATTCTAATCATATAATAACCTAACCTAACCTAATTATATATATATTCTATCAAAATATTATTATTATTTTTTTTTTGTTATTTTATTTGAGGTGGTACATCCTCCCCTCCGAGTGTATTTTGCTCGTCTACCTTATTAAACTTTTGTTCAACTTTGATATTATCCGTACAGAGTTTACTTCTACCTAATCGTACCATTTCATATTGCGGACGTCGCAACGAAGTAAGCCTACATTTATACGTTATGTATATAAAAATGATTAACATGACTGAGAATACTATCAAGCCCAATGTTAAATAAAATAAATAGTTACGCGTATCGCTTACTTCTAACTGTCCTGATTGTGTTAATATTTCATTGTCGATTTGTTGTTGCACCTTATCTAACGATTGTGCTATTTCGTGTATTTTTTCGAGTTTATGTGAATCTTGGTTTACCATTATCTTAGGTAGGTTCATACTCTTTATTCTATCGGATACCTTAAATGATATTTTTCCCTGTCCTACTTCGGGTATAAAGTTAACATAGTGTTTTGATTTTATTTCTTGTGTCGGATTTAAAATGATATCGTTTCCGTACGCTCTGCATTTTGAGCTTAACCAAATTAATCCTTGCTTCCGTATTTTTGTAATATATGGTTCCGAGTTTTCCCTACACGCAATAGTCAATGTTTCACCCTTTGTTGTGTATATCCAGGTGTTTGCATGTTTTAATTTATAAAATATGTCTTTCGATAATACTAGGACTCCCGTCTCGCATGTTTCTGGCAAGACATCCGGATTTTTGAATAAAGCTATCTCACATGGATTTTTGTTGTTCGAGTGTACGACTGGTGAAAACTCTGGACATATTGTAAATATTTCTGTTTCCGTACAATGTAAAAGCTGAGTTTCTGTGAACGTGGTATATTGTTCCCTATTCTTTGTAATCGCTACATATTGGAATTCTGGTTTTAAAACAATACTATGATTTTTATTTTTCATTCCGTTTATCATTGTTTCGACCGGCTGTGGTATTGGAAGTATTCTGAACAACGTGAGCTCCAATTCGGTAACCAGCGGAAGTTTTATTACGAATACTATTTGACTATCCTTATAGAACACTGCCATTTTTGTAATTTTACTTAACTCGTAAATTTCATTCGGATTTGTGCCCATAGGCAAATTTAAATTAATAGGTAAAGTTAACTTAATTTGCGTTAAATGATCTGCCATTTCTCGCGGTGTCATTAAACTTGGGTGTATTACCCCTGTCCTAGCCGCAGTTATAATAGCACCTATCGATTGCGTTTCCATTGAATATTGCGATAATAGTGCTGTGAATATACCATGTATTTTATTTGATAAAACTAATGCTTCTAACGTGTTTGTTTTGTTAATTACTTCGTTTATTATATCTTTTTTATTAACTAACTCATTGTATAATTTATTTATTTCATCCGATGTGGTACTAATCCCCTTTACAGTAGATTTAACTACCGTAGTTTGGTCTTTAAGTATGTGTAACATGCGTTCGTTAGTTCGTTCTATTTTACCTATTTCCTCCACCGATTCTTTTGCACATTCTTCGTCACATACCCCGAATAATGTTTTCATGGCCGATCCTACGAAATTTATTAGACCCCGCCTTTTCCTACTTGTGTACGTGGTTGTTTCCGATTGTTCGGTGTACCTACCTATCGATTCGTACATTTTTTCTCGTTGTAAGGAAATTTCTTGAAACATTACTTTAAAGATATTGTCTAGCCTAGAACACATTTCAAGTGTTGTTGCGCTGTTTTTACAAAGATTAGTTATTATACCTATTTCCAATTGTAATTTGTCATGCCTAAGGTCATAATTTTTTAATGGTAAATACGTGATCAGTTGCCAGGTCGCTCCTGTCAACCGAACTGTACCGTAATTTTCATAATACATCAGTGTTTGATTTCTAAATTCTTCCACTTTATATGGAATTTGACCATGTCCTGCCGTAATCAGAGATAACCTAAAACAATATATATATACACATTAGTTTCAAACTTGTTTTATCTTGTTGAAATAATCTCTAATATATATATTATTTCCGTTTCATCTCATCGGCCTGGACAAAATACGCGTACTTATTGCGTCTGAAATTGAACTAATTAATTTATAACCTGTTGTTAGTGAGTTCCGGTGGTTGCTTGTTCGTTCAGAATATGGTGGCAACTCCCACCGTTCCTATACCGCCAACCGTCAAAATTAATTAGCTCCATCCCATTTTTTTTTTCTATCTTTTTTTTTTATTAATTCTTTTTTCATAACTGACTATCATTATTATTCCTAACTATGTACCTATCTTCTACTTCATTAAAAATACTTTCTATAGCTATATTACTAACATTAAGTAAATTTGTAACATTGTTTTCATAATCACTACTATTTATGTTCCTATAATTGTCAATATTACTGTCGCTATCGCTAAATCCGTCTAACTCGTCCATATTACTAATTGTATTATTCGGTGTTACATTTTCTAAATTATCATTATCACTATCACTATCCGACCACCACAGTCCAGCTGCTTCAGTCATATTAATATTTCTAATGACAGGCTCCCGTATCCTATTGTTAGCCATTTCCCTACTAATACTACTATTAATGCTTATATTGTTATTACTAACATTATTTTCAATATTGTCGCTATTTTTTAGTATATACAACCTATAATTGTTAATATTCAAATACTGTGCCCATGTTACCCTGTTTATTCCCTTATTCAATTCCCAAAATTCATTGATGACCCTTCTTGCCAGTGCTATATTGTCATTTAATTGTTGTTCATCTTCATTGCCCGTGGTTACAGGTGGTTCCGTGCGGTTATATATTATGCTCGCTACGCCTATTGGTTTAGCTCCGCCTCGGTCGGTCATTCGATTGATGTTCAGGTGGTAACAAAATGGTATTGTTGATACGTTACACGCGTATGGGTTCCGGAACCAATCCCATAACGTTTGACATAATTCAACGATTTCCGCTTCCGGAAACCTGCCAGGAGGGATGTTATTCCTATTTCCGTAGTAATTGTCAATTAACGTCCTAAGATTATGTGTAGTCTGTCTCATAGGCTCCTCCCCCGCATATCGGTATATCTCCATTTCACCCACGTACATATCATTTTTTTTTAATACTATTACCACCAGGCGACCTCCCGCCTGAACGCTCAAAATCATTTCGAATTCCGGTTCTTCATTTGCACTGTTACTGAGTTGCACTAGTAGCTTAGTCCCATCTGAATCAATGATCACCAGTGCTGTTATCTCCTCTTCCCTACAAGTTTCCTTTTATTATTTTTTTTTTCTATTTAATGTTAATCTAACTACTATTGTGTTTACTATTTCTACTTTCCTATTAAAAATAATTTCTATCTACGTAATTTTCTTAAAATGAAGCTTGTGTCATGCTTGCATGTACTAATTTACTAGGAATCTGTTACCATGTATACTTATCCTATAATAATTCTATTTTTTTTTCCATACATTAATTATACATGTTCCAATAATAATTCTGGTTCCGGTATACACTCCAGTGTTGCATTGATGTTTCGTCCGTAATATTATTTAATTCGTCATTCGATATTGTACGTCCGGCTCTTGCTGCCCGTGTAGTGTGACCTACTGTGCTAGTTACGCTCTTATAATCATTGTTTACTTCCGTGGCGTTGAACTCGATTGACCCAGTTGTCATTGCTGTTATGTTTATTTGCATTGCACTGTTTTTGTCTACTTCTTCCATATCTCTTATCTTAATAAAATTTAAAAAATAGTCTGATTCCATTTTGAATTGTTCATAATATGTTCCATTTTTATTTTTTATTTGTACTACACATGATTTTTCCATGAGGTACTCATTTTCAAAGGGATATGGTTGAGGTACACTTCCGTGATATGGCGTGCTACATATAATTTGTAACGATTCCATATTACATTCATTGTATTGTAATTGTGGCATGATTATTGTGTCAGATTGATAGTAGTCTATTCCTACCAGATTTCTTCTATAATTATCTTCGTTTTTATAATAGATCTTGATTTCTGACCCCTTGCCGGAATTTGCATTTTCCTGGCTTTTTACTGTTCCAATTGCTATCGTTATTAATGAAATCCACCTATAATATCCATATATTTTATTCTTCATATTAAAATGCTATCGTGAGCACATCCCACGCCGACTTATCGTTTAATGTATACCTAATTTGTGTACTATAAATATTCCGTATCCTACGCTATATCTATACTATATATATGTATATATTTTACTGTGTTGTATGACTACATTTTATCTTATCCTATTATTACTTAATTATTTATAATTAAAATTTTGTTATGTGTTTATTCGATTTCTTCGTTATTCACATTATTGTCTTCGTAATATAGTTTCACATCGTTTTTGTGTACTGTCACTTTTTTGCGATTTCGCGATATAACTACATTTTCTGAATCTAATACGTCCAGTACTTCGTATGGTCCCTTCCAAAGTGGACTCAACTTATTTCTTTGAGTATGATCTTTAAGTAAAACCATATCATTGATTTTTAATTCTTCCGTATTTGTTTTCCTATCATAATATCGTTTATTTACTTCTTTATTCTTTATTAATCTGTTCCGTGCAATTTGATGAGCTTCCTGGAACTTTTGTTTAAGATCGTATACGTAATCGTCATAATTGTACCTAGGTTCCGGGTTTGCTTTTAGTTTAACTGGTATGTTAATATTCTTGCCATATAATAACGCGTATGGTTGGTACCTTGTGGACGTATGTTCCGTAGAATTGTATACAAACATTGCGTAAGGTAAAAGCTCATCCCAATTGTCTAAACTTTTACTTACATAGTGTCTTAAATACTCTGCCATCGTCTTATGAGAACGTTCCAACGCGCCGTTGCTAGCTGGGTGATAGCCAGAAGTCTTAATCTTATTTATTTTTAACAATCTACATACGTCTTTGAAACAATTTGACATAAATTCGGTGCCCTGGTCGCTTAAAATTTCATCCGGTATTCCATGTATACAGACAAAATTTATTACGAACGCTTTTGCCACCACGTTAGCGGTGTGACAAGGTATTGCTACCCCTAGGCTGAACTTTGTTAAGTCGCATTGCATCGTGAGTATATAATTGTTACCTAAACCGGTTGTAACCAACGGTCCCACAATGTCTAAAAATACTTTTTCAAATGGTTTCGTACTAGTGGTAGTAATTACCATTGGATATTGAATATGTTTGTTAGTATTTTTATTCATCTGACATGCTGTACAATTCTTTATATATTCTTTTACGTCCTGCTTCAAATTCGGCCAGTTAAATTGTTTCTTTATTTTCTTCACGGTTTTGTTGATCCCTAGGTGTCCACCCAATACTGAATTATGTAATTGTTTGAAAATTACTAATTTTTCTTCCCCGCTAAACTCTGGTACAAATTATTATCTCTATGTTTGTATTACGAAAAATGTATCTTATCATTGATCTAACTTTTGCCCAATCTAGTCCGTCTTGTCGTCCTAATTGGTTCATTGCTAATTTGGTTAATTTATGTTTTTCGCAAAAGTACTTAAGATTTAGTAAAGCAACGTGTAAATTTTGGTACGTGGCTAATTGTTTCTTTTTCGTTTTTGTTATTAAAAATATTATGTACCTATCTCCGCTTTTGAATTTTACGACGTCGCCTAAATCTTTATGAGATTTTAATTGCTTGTCTCTACCAAATCTCATTTTTAATTCGTAATTAATACCTGATCGAAAATTATAATATTTTTCAATTTCAGATACTATGTGGTACTCCGACGGACTATTTATTAGTTCGCCGTGTACTTCTTTAACGTCTTTATTAGATATTACTGTTGTTTCGAATTTTTGCATAAAATTATCATAACTTTCGTCCTTAATTTCTGTAATATTATACATACGCGATAACGCGTCGACATTGGTGTTTAACTTGCCCATTTTGTATACTATCTCATATTCGTACTCCTCCAATTGTAGTCTCCACCTTGCCAATCGGGATAATGGGTCTTTCAAATTAAATAGCCATGACAAAGGCCTATGGTCCGTAAGAATTGTAAATTTTCTACCATATAAATACGGTCGAAATGTTTTTACGCCGAATATAATCGCCAAACATTCTAGTTCCGTTGCCGAATAATTACATTCCGCCCTGTTTAAAGTTCTAGAACTGTAAGCTATTGGTAAATCCGATCCTATTTTACCTTGAGATAATATTGCACCTAGCGCCCTACCGCTAGCGTCTGTCGTTAGTATAAATTGTTTTGTAAAATCCGGATATTGTAGAATTGGTTCTGAACATAATATTTCTTTTAATTTATCGAAAGCTTTTTGACAGTCTTCGTCCCAATTGAACTTTACGTCTTTTCTTAATAATTTCACTATTGGATTAGCAATAGCACTATAGTTTTCTATGAATTTTCTATAATACCCACTAAGTCCTAAAAAACTTTTTATTTGTTTAACGTTTTTAGGAACCGGAAAATCTTTTACAGATTTAACTTTCGCTTGGTCCGGTTTGATTCCTTCGTCACTAATTACATGACCTAAAAATAAACATTCCCGTTGTAAAAAACTACATTTGTCCGGTTCTATTTTTAGATTGTGTATACGTAATCTCTCGAATACGTTTATTAATTTTTCATTGTGGTCTTGTAAATTTTTAGCATACACTATTATGTCATCCAGGTATACTAAACACTTCATTCCTATCAACCCTGATAACACGTTTGTCATCATTTTTTGAAATGTCGCCGGAGCTGAACTTAGACCCATAACTAATCGTTTAAATTGATAATGCCCTTGTCCCGTCGAAAATGCCGTAAGTTCTTTTGATTCTTTAGCCAAAGGTACCTGAAAATACCCCGATTTTAAGTCTATCAAACTGAACAGTTGACATTGTCCTAATTGGTCTAATATTTCCGTTATATTTGGTAATGGGTGAAATTCATTTAAAGTTACTTCATTAAGTGCCCTAAAATCGATAACTATTCTGAATTTTTGTTTCCCCGAGGCGTCCTCCTTCTTTTTGACTAATATTAATGGTGCGTTAAACGGACTCATTGATCTTTCTATGATTTCATCTTTCATCATTTGACCTATTTGTTTTTCTATCTCCGGTTGTTGTGAAAACGGTAAACGATATGGTTTTTTATAAATCGGTTTCAAATCCTTAGGAACCTTTATTACGTGTTCTGCTGCCGTAGTACACGTAAGATTATCCCCTTCTAAATAGAAAATGTCCGCGTAATGTTCACATATTTTTATTATCGAATTATATTCGTGAACTTGAAGATGATCAGTACGTATCAACGCCCTGACCCGACGCGAGCGTTCAGTGTCAATTGTGTTTATACACCGTACGCTATCTGTCAAAACATCCGTGTCGTATGAAATATTACGCACTTGACCTACATTTATTTCCTGTGTCATTTCAGATATATTTAATATGCTTATTGTAGTTTTGTTGTTTTTGACTGTATTGTAAATATTCGCGCAATATACGCCCGGTATTAATTCTTGTTTATTAATTAAAATATTTTTATTATTCATTTCTGTATCGGGTATATCGATTTGTACTATTGTCTCTGAGCGCGGGTTTAATGTAAAACAGATGTCACTATCGCTTCCGGTTTTATTATTATTTATTGTTAGCGTGTTATTAGCAACGTCTATTACTGCATGATTATCTATTAGAAATTTATTACCAATAATTCCGTCTGCCAGAATCGGAAAAATATTGTTTACAACATAAAATTGCGTTTCGAATGCTTCATTATTAATTATTAATTCTATTTCTGTTTTCCCTATTGTAGAAACTATTTTTTCATTGATGCCTTTCAAATAAATTTTTTCGTTTTCGTTAATTTCAGTGTTTCCTTTTAATGCATTAATTTTAATTATATTTAGATCCGCCCCAGTATCGACTAATAATTTAATTTGATTCTTATTAAAACTGGGTGATTCTAAAGTAATGTGGTTGTCTATTAATTTTGCTGTGATGTGGAAAATCCTGTGTGTGGGTCTTGAACTATTTCTTGGACCAATCTGACTCCCACTGGTGATGGTCCGTTGGCGTTTCCCGACGTGCTTCTTTCGTTTTTCTGTTTTGTATAACAGGTTGAAATTTCATGACCTATCTTATTGCAGTAACTGCAAAGTACGCCCTGAGTATTGTTATTGTCCCTACGAACATTATTGTTGTTGTTCGCATGGCGCGTGCCGTTTACACGATTATTGTTGTACGTATTTTGTTGCGCATTAGGTCGATTGCTCCAGCAATCTCGTGCTATGTGATTAGATCTACCACAAGTGTAGCATCCGGTGCTTCGGTTAATATTATTTTGTTGTACATTATTGCCATTGAAATTCCGTCCATAGCCGTTTCCGCCTCGTTGACCGCCGCGATTAACCATGTGTGAGCCATATCCGCTCTGATTATTATTCCCATAGTTATTGCGGTTGTTGTGATTAACATATCGGTTGTTATACCCGTTGAAATTGTTATTTCTATTGCTTTGATTTGAATTACCGTTTCCTCCGCGATTAACTGCGTTATTTGTATTACCACCATTTTGTCGTTTTTCCTCGTTATTGACGTCCGCCTGTTTTCCATTACCGATTTGTCTCTGCAATTTATCCATTTCTACTTTTGACTCATATTCGAGCATCTCATCGATCGCCGTTTTGAAACATTGTTCCAATGTACTGGGATTTCGACTTTTCAATACTGTATATAAGTGATGAGGTAACCCTGTCATAAATATGATCATTGCCTGTTTCTTTGTTTGTTTTTTCACTATATCTGCCTCGGCCTGAGCTAGACCTATCGTACTTGCCGCGCAGAGTTTACAATATAACTCTTCGATTCTACTAGCGAATTTTGCCACACTTTCTCCCTCGGCCATACGTGCCGTGTTTAAAGCTATTGATAAGGCCCTCTCCGATACTTTTTGTTCGAATGCCCCTTCTAATATTGTTTTTATTGCTCCCCATGTTTCTAAATTTCGATATTTTGTTACTTCTAACGCATTTCCCGTTAACTTAGAAGTAATTATTTTTAATAATATCGGTGTATCTGCTTCCGTTGTTTCTTTAATTGCGATTTCACAAATATTTATAAATTCGGCTACGTCCTTTTTGCCCGTGCAAATAGGTATCATAGCAATTGCTTTATCTAAATCCATTTTACTCATTTTTTTCTTAACCACTGACTCTAACTGCACGTGAATTACGCTTGAGTCTGACCTAGTACCTAAACGACCTACGGTTTGTTTTCGTGGCGCGGTACCTATCTGTTCTGTTAAACTATGTGTTCTTACTAACTTTTTCTTAACGGTTTTAACTATGTGTTTCCTAGTTTGTTCTAAAAATTCTTTCTTTACAGCGTCTTTTAAAACTGCCTCTTTTAATTCTTTCCTAGATTTATAATTTTCAACTTTTATTGAACTGTCCGCAGAACTAGTATCAATATCTGAACTATCGGATTCTGACATATATTTATCTAAACATTACATATATATAATTTTTAATAAATTATATCTACTAGGTACTTATAAATTATATCTACTAAATTTATTAATATCCTATCCGCGTGAGTAATTACCAAAAGTATTTACTCTACATGTATATACTATTATTGATTTATAAACTAATAATACGTAACTACCGTCACCAAAATTAATAATACGTAAAAATTATTACTTATAAAATAAATTTCATGCACAAATAATAAAAATAAATTACGTAAACGCACGTCGTACGTTGGATATGGATGGATGAGTACCTATCTAATAACACGTAAAACGTTCGACCGCCTATGTTACGCGTGTTAAATTTCGATACGGTATTCCCTCACCCGTTTCCCTCGCCTTGTTCCGCGATGTTTTTTATGCGTACGCGCTCGTACTACGCTCGAATATTATAACGAAAAATTCCCCGGTTAGCTACTCCGTAAATCCCTCTAATAATATTCGACTTCCTATCATAAAAGTATTATTACTAATTTTTCCTAAATGATTTAATTTCCTATTTTACGCGCTTTACCATTTAATCTTCTAAACACTAACAATTTTTTTTTCTAATAATTATTCTATCAACTTATTCTTAGTAATGTTATACTATTTCTTATCCTAGGGCCCCTATAATTAATCTCTCTCTTTTTTTTTTTCTTTCAAAACTTTTCAAAATTTGACGTCAATTACTTTAATAAGGTCATCTACTGCCTTTTAATTCAAAATCTTTTTTTTTTCAATATATATCACTTAAATTCTCTCAACAATTATATTTCAATTCAATATTCAATATTTCACTTTAATCAATTATTCTCATATATAATTCAAAAATGCTACGCGCGTGCATCAATTTCCTAGATCAGCCTATCGCCGTCTACTTTAATTTATTAGATCAGTCTCCGCTGTCTATCACAAAATATCATAAAACACTTAGGTCAGTCCCTGCTGCCTATCACAAAATACCATAAAATTCTTAGGTCAGTCCCTGCTGCCTACCACAAAAATCTCAGATCGGTCCTTGCCGTCTATAAAAATCCTAGATCAGTCTACAGCTGTCTATCATAAAAAAATCTTAGATCGGTCCTTGCCGTCTATTTACCATAAAAAAAACCCTAGATCAGTCTACAGCTGTCTATCATAAAATACGTATATAGTTCTTCCCAAGCTTGTTTCCTATTTTTTTTTCCTTTATTTAATTTTATTCGAATATTTTTCCCTAATATTTTACACCACCACCAAGTATAAAATAAACGCTGATATATATGTATCAACGTGAGACGTGCACTTCAAGCTATACAATTTTAATTTTAATTATCTATCTTCACTTAATTAATATACTCACAACAACGTTGTTGCCACTGCTGTGTTCATTTTCTTGATTGACTGCTGGCCCGTCTTGAATTTGTTCGTTGATCCCGGAGTCGCCTTGGTTGATCAGACCTCAACTGTTACCTCCGTGGAGCTGTTTGACGTGGTGTAGCCGCTGCGTCGGTACTGGATCTCCGAAGTTGAATGTAGCCGCCTTGACTGCTAGACTCGCCTTTGGAAATTTAAATCCGCCGCTTTGACTGCTCGCCTCGTCTTGAAACTCCTTGAACCTCCTTTTTCGACTGCGCCAGTGTAATGTTCTCGACAGCTTGGTACTCACTATCGTAGTTCTAATAGCAGATAAGTGGCTGCCGAGATATTATAGTTGCGGGTCGCAGACAATTTGTTTGATGTTGTAGTCGTGGTTGATAATAAATAAAAGACAGTTGTTGTTTTATTGTGAATTTTATTATATTGTTGATAATTTTTCTAAGTCCAAAATATGCTCGTACAGAGTGGCGTGAAGGTGCTTGCACTAATGGGTGGTAGTACACGTCTGAAAACAGGCCGATTCGGGCTCCCTTTTATATGCAGTTCCCCGTACCCCTTGCCTATAGATACTGTATCTCGGCTCACGGATGTGGTTTGTGTGAACATCGTTCCAGCCCACGCCTTTCATGACTTCCAGTATAATTCTGTGTATTCGGTTTGAGATAATCACTAATATTTTTTATATTGGATATCGTCACGTACAGCGTATAGCGTTGTAATCAAAATAATCATATAATATATATTTTTATATTTGAACATCTTCCGTACCCTTACCATAATTATGGTTCAGTGAGTTCCTAATATCTACCGTCTCTTCCCCAAGACATTAAAATGTAATATACAGAAAGAACCCTTACCTCCGTTTCTATTATCCGATGTATGCCGAATTACAGTATCTAAATTATAGTATAGTATAGTTATGTACCTGTGGGATTTGTTTTATTGTTAAGTAGTAACTTGCTTACTACAATACCTACTAACTATTAATTAAGAGTACTAATTTGTATTAATTTATTTAGTTTGTTTTTTAAAGCCTTAAAGGCAAGGTAGTAGTAATAATAATAATAGGACTTAAACATGGCCTGTATATTATATAGTAGACTTTACTGTCTAGTGTCTACCACAAGTTAAGATAATTTCGGATAGTTATCTTAAGCTATAATTGTAATCATCATGAGCATAACAATTTTAATTTGTTGTGTCTACATAATATATTTTGTAATACCAAATGTAAGTAGGTACATTCAAACCTATCACTATATATTATATTATGACTTTAAATGTAAATATAAATTTTAACTGTATGAATATTTTACTTACCACATAAATCGCATAAACTTCACTGGTTATTATAAAGTCTGTAGTACAAACGCCTGGTGTAGTGGTGTAGTCTGTACCAAATATGGCAACTGTGATAAAGTCAATAATATGTGCTAACTTGCGCGTGTATAACACTATAACTATTAAACTGTTGTGTAACGTCTATTATACATTTCAAAAGAGAATAACATACCGCTTTCGTGACCGATTTACGTTCAGCGGCGCGCATCCCCCACCAAGAACCGCCGGTTTGCGACGCGCGCGTTACCGCCGTCAGCCCATAGAGTTGTGAATCATATACAGCCAGTTCCAATTATCACCACTATAATATACGAGTTTACTCTCGCGCTAACCGTTTACGTACAATTTATTTGAAATCGGTGTATACTTATCGGACAGTTTTGATCGGCGGTCGTGCACGATCGAGCGCGAGAGTGGGAGAAATTGGGCTCGGGACGGCCGCCAGCCGTCGGTCGGCGCACTATGCACGAAACGACGAAACCGGTATATTTTCATTCGAAATGAAGTATATAGATTATAGAATTCTGGAAAATATAAAAATACATTTTGTTAAAGGCGAACTGGGTACGAACCATAGATAATATAAGAATGGATAGGACATAAGAACTTATCACATGAAACTTTAGTGATACTATTTTTAAGGTTATATGGGGCAAATATTGATATGATAATTGATAAATAATAATTAATATTTTTAATATTTTAAATATTTAACAAAGTTTAGAGTTATTTTCCAGGCACAAGTGGTACAACAATCAAAATACAAACTGACAAATATCTAAATATAACTGACTATCATGTTATTCATTATTATTTAATAAAATTGTTTTGCACATAACCTTAAAAAGCCCCGTATCGTCTTTCTCTCTTTACGTTCTCTCTCCCCCAAAAAAGCACACGGCCCCATATGGAACTGGTATAGGCATGTCCTATCCATTCTTATATTATCTATGGTACGAACTGCCTATATATATTAAATATAAATACGACATACGTACTATCGGTGATAATATTAAAATACATTACAAGATAAGCATTTACTATTAAAATGGAACTTCTATAGGCACGATAGGTCGATAGCCTTAATCCGATCCATAGCCACAAGAACAAAATATAATAGAAAAATAATACACAAAATAATATTATCATATTATTATTATGCAATAAACGACGATCGCCGTTCACAGTAATCGTTAGCGCAACACGATCGACCGCGGTCCGCGATGATTAGAGACGACCGAAATAACTATAATATATAACCGCGTGCAATGTAAAATAGTCTATTGTATATTCAATATTGTCTGAATGCATTAATGAACAATAATAATATAACATATACAGGGTGATTTATTAAGCGTACAACACTCATTATCTCAAAAAGTATTAATGTTTTTGAAAATATTTTTTTACATAGTTTCAAGTTGTTAAAAAACAACATTTTTATTAAAAAATTATATTTTTAAATATTTTTTATTCTTATAATTTTTTAAGGTTTTTACTTTTTTGAATGACAGCATAGAGTTTTAATTTCATTTTTAAAGCACAATATTTTTCTAAGTATTTTAATACATAAATATTGAATTTAGGACGAGTAGTTTATGAGTTATAAGTATTTAAGGTTTAGACAAGCAAAGTAGTGGACACACATTTCCGGGGTAACCCCATACCACTCCACTCCACCCATCTAAACTTTAAATGCTTATACCTTATAGACTAATCGCCCTAAATTAGATTTTTATGAATCAAAATACATAGAAAAATATTCTGCTTTGGAATATAAATTTAAAGTCTATGCTGTCATTCAAAAAAGTAAGAAACTTAAAAATTATATTGATAAAAAATATTTAAAAATATAGTTTTTTTAATAAAAACATAGATTTTTAACAACTTGAAACTATGTAAAAAAATATTTTCAAAAACATTAATACTTTTTGAGATAATGAGTGTTTTACGCTTTATGAATCACCCTGTATAACAATATTAATCTAATAATTTTAATTTGAAAATTCATAATAATAAACTGGAATTCCTTTTTATGTTGTATAATATTTATTACATGATTTATTTATTACTTTCATTTATGGTTCCATTATAGTAAGCAGGGGCATATTATTATGTTTCCGTGATTTTGAAGGGCAGTTGCCCTATAATTCTAAATGGGTGGGTGGGTGGGTGGGTGGGTGAGTACTGGATTTAGTAAGTAATTATAGTACAAGATTAACTTCATCTTAATATATGGTGTTTAATAAGAATAATAACTTCAACAATAAGTATTATATTAAGAAGTCAATATATGAAGAGGTGGTAGGTCATTCAAAAAATGTAACAATAACCTATAATAAACACTATAACTATAATATATAGTGGCATAGTTTATGTTTTAGTTTTTTTCTTGTACTGTTTATTCACTTAAAAGTAGGTACCTATAATATATACACAGATTTCAGATATAGTTTAATATTATACATAATATAATAATATATTATAATATAATCATGCATATTCCCAAAGAATTTACTATATTTGTTTATTATGAGACAAATTGATGATGGTTATTGAATTAACTACGAGAAGTTTTTAAGTTTATAAATATCATTGTAATATCAGCTGCTGATCAATGTAATCAAAAACCACCCCCCTACACTTAAAAAATTGAGCACTTCATCCGACATCTAGTACTGTCGTACTGAGTACAGAAAATAGAATCAAGCGAACGTATATTTACGTATAGGTTCACGAATGCACGATAGGAACTAACGAATATTATTGCAGTTAGTATATTATGGCATAAACCATATTCTAAGATTCAAAAAGGGGGTTCCGTGGTTAGGTTAGGTTAGATAGGTGATTTAAAAAAAATTCAAGCACGGTAGTACCTATAACGTTGTCTGCTTAACATTATAAAAATATATTTACTATACTATTATCGTCAGTTTTTCTATTAAATATTATAATAATGGTTTCTATACAACATTTTAAACAAAATATTTTGAAAACCACATTTCTTTAATATTTTTTGTATAATAAATGTGAAGTGTTATGCTAACTTTTAAACTATAACAATTAAAAAGGAATATTAACACAAGAGTAAAAAGTTATGCTCAAAATATATTTAAAATGGGTAGGTATGTGGTATAACGTTGGGAAGTAACTTTAAGTATAAAGTTAATTATAACTTCTAATTATTATACTGTAGTTGTTTAAGTCATACTCATTTTTTTCAGTTTTAGTTTAATTTATGCCCTTAATAATTAAGTCCGGTCTGGTCCAGTCCTGCATTATCTTTATAGATGGTCTGGTCTGGTCTTAAATTAAAAAATTGTTTGTAGTCTAGTCTCCGGTCGTCTATCGAGAATTTTTTTTTCATCGGTCTAGTTCGGTCTTTTTTAAAAAAAATTAAATATATCAGTTAAGTATGGTCCAGTTGCATAGCTTTACATATTGGTTCGGTCCAGTCTCGGTCTTAAATATTCTCCATCGGTCCGGTCAGGTCTATGAAATTGTGGACCATGCAGAAATCTATAATATGCCGGGTGACGGCCTACTATTTGCAGACTAATAAAACAATTTATTCTGGGGAACAAATATGCCGGCCGGCGTAGGGGCTCTTAATCTATAGTAATAATAATAATTCAAATAACAATTATATAAAAAAGTTTCATAAAAACCGGAGCGGGTACGACGGCGTTGATGTTGCTCCGTGGTGCTGGTGACAAAATGACGGCGAGGTGACGGTAAGGTGACGGTGAGATGATGGTAAGGTGACGGTGACAAAACTAAACTTAACTTTGCCCGTGCAGTTGGTACAAGTATAACATAAACGCACGCAAACAACGTTTTCACCGTAGCGCTCACACAACGATTACGGCAACGCGACTGACCGTCCAGTCCGAGGTATGGCCTTTTATCTAACGTGTTCTGCGCTATCGCACCGATCACGACAACGTCTGAACAATGTCTATTAACCCTAGCCCTATACCTATAGCCTAAAGTTGATCATAATGCAGTTGAGTGTTATAATGATGTTTGCAGTATTTTTGTGATTTACGTCGCCATTTCGTCGATTGGTCATTTAATTGTTATGTTGAGCATAAGTTACTCAAACACGCACACACATCGTATCCTACAATTTTGTATAGGAACGACAATGGTAAAAATAATATTCTTCATTGTGATGTGCAATTTCATAACACTGCACATTAGTAAAATATAGTAATAATTGTTTTTCATTATTGTCCTAGGCCGGGGCGTACGTGTCAATGAAGAGGATTTGGACGTATTGAGTCCCACTGAATAAACAGTCAATACGCCACATTCCATTAATATTGTACGCGTTGATTTGAACTTTAAATGCTTATAATTAAAAACTGTGACTAAGGATTTTTAATTTTTTTTATCTGCTTTTGAAACAATAACCTAGGAGCCTTCTATTAAATTTTCAAGCTTTTTTACTCAACAGATAAAATTTTATTGATATTTATAGAAAAAAAAACTAAAAAAATTGAAAACTGACAATGGCCGTTAACAGCTCAAAAAGAGTCAAAATATTTTGTAAATTTTATGGTGTATAGAAAATGCTAATATAAACATTCAGTCATAATTTCATGTCCCTACGATCATTTGTTTTAGAGTTACACCAAAAACCAAAATCGATTTTCTCAAAAACAGATTTTGCGTAAAAATTCCCGTTTTTTCCTTAATTTTTCTTTTGTTTTTCACGTCGCTTGTGAAAACTACTGGGAAATTTTTACTTTTGACCCCCCAAAGTACCAACTAGATTCACTTTCCTATCAGAAAAGTTACTATTGAAGAAAATCCAAGCACTTTTACTGTCCTAAAAGGTGATGACAGACACAAAAATTAAAAAAAAAAATTAAAAATTAAAAAAAAAATAAAAAAATAAAAAAATAAAAAAAAAACACACATCATTGTAGAATCAATACATTCATCGCTTCGCTCAGAATCTAAAATGTAGTGTGTTTTTTTTTATTTTTTTATTTTTGTGTCTGTCATCACCTTTTAGGACAGCAAAAGTGCTTGGATTTTCTTCAATAGTAACTTTTCTGATAGGAAAGTGAATCTAGTTGGTACTTTGGGGGGTCAAAAGTCCCAGTAGTTTCCACAAGCGACGTGAAAAACAAAAGAAAAATTAAGGAAAAACGGGAATTTTTACGCAAAATCTGTTTTTGAGAAAATCGAATTTGGTTTTTGGTGTAACTCTAAAACGAATGATCGTAGGGACATGAAATTATGACTGAATGTTTATATTAGCATTTTCTATACACCATAAAATTTACAAAATATTTTGACTCTTTTTGAGCTGTTAACGGCCATTGTCAGTTTTCAATTTTTTTAGTTTTTTTTTCTATAAATATCAATAAAATTTTATCTGTTAAGTAAAAAAGCTTGAAAATTTAATAGAAGGCTCCTAGGTTATTGTTTCAAAAGCAGATGAAAAAAATTAAAAATCCTTAGTCACAGTTTTTAATTATAAGCATTTAAAGTTCAAATTTTGACAAAATACGGAAAAATCACGAAAAATAGCAAATTATTTTGATGAGAATTCATAAAAATTTTTCTTTTTAAATCTAAGATTTGAAAATGTAATATAAGATTACTCATAAGTTTGTCTACCTTTATCAAAAAAAAAAATGTCTAGAAGAAACTTAAATTAAATTTTTATGAGCGTCTGAAATTTATATTTTTACAACATTTGATATTTACTCGATTTCTCATGTAACAATTTTCTTATTTTATTGTAATTAAAAAACGAATGACTGTAGATACTTGAAAATTTCACTGAATGTTTATATTAGCATTTTCTATACACCATAAAATGTTGAAAATATTTTGACTCTTTTTGAGTGGTTTACGGACATTGTCAGTTTTCAATTTTTTTAGTTTTTTTTCTATAAATATCAATTAATTTTTATTTGTTGGGTAAAAAAGCGTGACAATTTAATATAAGGCTCCTGATATATCGTTCTAATAGCAGTTGAAAAATATTAAAAATACATAGGCACAATTTTTTTTTATAAGCATTTAAAGTTCAAATATTGACAACATTTATCAAATTTATAATTTATTAATTATTTTATAGTTAAAAATGTATAAATTTTTAACTTTTGTGGCTAAGGATTGAAAATTTAAAACAAGGCTCCACGTAAATAGGTTATATTATATAAATTACTTTATTCACAATAATAACAATAATATCATCAAATACTTGGTAAAATCATAGGCTGACTGACCGTTTTCGCTCAGAATCGTTTTTCTTATACAATGATTATATTATATCATTGAATTCAAATTTAACACCATCCATTACAGTGACCCACTTGTAACCTACCGTACAGCGGAGCGACATCCACTTATCCACCTTTTTTTATTTCTATTGTATATTAAAAAATTCTTGGGTGAGCACCTTTTTAAAATGCAAATTTTCGAAAATCCTTTCTTTGAGCATCCTTACATGGTGGTGTAAATATAGCCAATATAGGTACCAATGTACCATTAAAATATCAAGTGTCCGGCTATCATAGTTTAGGCTTTACGTATATAGGTCAGTCAGTCAAAAAAGGACTGCTAGTTTTACTTACTGGATCACGGAGGTGATGATGGTCAATGATAGCTGACCGAGCAACAATGCAATTACCGAGTGGGTAAACAATTTAAAAAAAAATAAAAAAAATAAAAAAATAAAAAAAAAACACACATCATTGTAGAATCAATACATTCATCGCTTCGCTCAGAATCTAAAATGTAGTGTGTTTTTTTTTTATTTTTTTATTTTTGTGTCTGTCATCACCTTTTAGGACAGTAAAAGTGCTTGGATTTTCTTCAATAGTAACTTTTCTGATAGGAAAGTGAATCTAGTTGGTACTTTGGGAGGTCAAAAGTAAAAATTTCTCAGAAGTTTTCAAACGCAACGGGAAAAACAAAAGAAAAATAAAGGCAAAACGGGAATTTTTACGCAAAATCTGTTTTCGAGAAAAACGATTTTGGTTTTTGGTGCAACTCTAAAACAAATGACCGTAGGTACGTGAAACTTTGACTGAATGTTTATAATTGCATTGCCTATACACATCTGTTATAAAAATGTAAAGTATTTTAAAGTATCAGTATTTGTAAAAAAATGTGAGAATTGAATACAAGGTTCCAGATATATTGTTACAATAGTTGTTAAAAAATATTAAAATTTAAAATTCAATAATTATTTTGTAGTTAATAATTTATTAAATGTTCAACTTTTATGGCTAAGGATTGAAAATTTAAAACAAGGCTCCGCGTAAATTGGTTATATTAAGGTCATTGACCCTGGCACCACAAAATTAACATTTTGTTACAAAAATGGTTTCACAAATTAGTAACCAATTAGTAATAATTCGTAACCACAAATTTGGGATTTGTAACACAAGTATAACCGCCCAAAATCCGTTTTCAATTTACGGGTGCCAGGGTCAGTAGGACTCCAGCACCCGAAACTCGAAAAAACGACTTACAGGGTCCGTACCGGATCTATAGGTTAGTAACCAATTCGTAATAATTTGTAACCACAAATTTGGGATTTGTAACACAAGTATAACCGCCCAAAATCCGTTTTCCATTTGCAACTGAATTGTGTACTCTACCTACAAAATATTAAAATATAATTACCGTGGTAATAATAAACGAAATCAAATTCTTAATTTTTTTATTATTTATACTTCTTTTTTAATGCATTTATTTTACTTTAACAATATTTAAAATTATTAATATATTATGGTTAAAAATTAATTTAAATTTAGTTTAATCAAATTGTAAATATAATTAATTCAACATTAATTTCACATTTATTGTTTACATTTAAAACTTTTTCTTTACAGTCATCATATAACTCCTATCTGTCATTAGACCTATATGCATATGCAGTATAATGGCCAGCTGTGTTAAACCTAAGATTTCCTCTTGTTGGTGAACTGAATGCAATAATTCCCCTCATCGTATATTTTTTTTTGTTGGTTACGACTTTTTTTGTAACATTTTCAAGAAGCATTTTGAAAGGCTTGACATAATTTTGATTGATTGTATCTAGTGGTGCACTTTCAATGTCTTTACTTGTATCAGCGTACAACCCTGTAATCATACAAGATTAAAAATAAGTATATTATTCATAATTAATTATTATAATGTTAAAGTTTATTTATAATATTTTACCTGCTGGCATGGAGTTAAGTTCAATAATTAAATATTCTCTTAGTGTCATAATTGAATTTTTCTTAGCCTGACAAGTTTCACATATTTCATCTGAATCAATTATATTTTCAATTTCATTTTGTACATCAATTTCTTCATCATACGCGTTTATTGATATTACGGTGGATGATAAAATTGTTTTTTTCGTATATTTTTCACAATGTTTATTAGCACAGTTTATATGACGTGTTATTGACGGTAATTCTTTCAAAAGCTTATTCGTTATACTGGTTGCTGTATCTGTCACGTCGATAAGTTGTATACCTCCAACCAAAATCGAACTTTTAAAATGTGGATACATTAATTCAACTCTTTTATTATACATCTTTTTACCTGTTGGACTTAACATATTAAGTAAAATTCAATTATTTCATTTTCACTAACTAAACTGAATAAAAAGTTTTTGAATTTTTTATATCAGATGTTGAGCATGCCAAAACAGTCATCAATGAATTAACAGCACATGTGTTACTCAATATAAATTTATCGTATTTATCAATATAAAATTATATAATCAAATCTGTTGTTCACACTAATACACTATTCTAACACTATAATACATAATAAAAACAATTGTAAATTATAATCATATTATCTTTGACAAATCAATATGTTTAAGATAAGTTTTGAAAGTTATTAAATTAGATTTAAAGCGTGTTATTGGTTCGAGGGTAATTTGAATAAACAGTCATCAGTCATCAATGAATCAACAGCACATGTGTTACTCAATATAAATTTATCGTTGAACCCAGAAAATTCTTTAATTTTTATACTTCGGTTTTTAAATAAATTTCTGTTGTTTAGAAAATAAACTGAAGCCGATGATCCTTTTTCATTTAAATTTAATTCATCAAATCCTGGCTGTATAGAAAGATATGATGAAGCAGATCTTGATTTTTTGGAACTTTCACTTGTATGTTTTTTCCCCCATTTTTCTATTGCATTGTTTTCATCAATAATATCTGCGCAATTCAGGGAAATCCTTTCTTCTCCACATCCTTCTTCAGTGTTCGAGGCTGGAATAGAACAGCCAAATAAATGAACATTTTTTCGACATGTTTTGCATTTATGAAGACCAGTAGGAAAGTCACCATTACTGCATGCCAAACATGAGTTAGACGAACTTTGTACTACTAATTTAACGTCCGTTTCACAATTTTCCTTATGAGCTATGTCATCTTCATGCTCTATAATACCTTCAAGTTCTGTTTCTGCTACGTGATCAACGTAAAGTTCTTAATCGTTCTCGGTATCTTCGTCAGCTATATTATCGCATATCTGTCTTTCATTGGCATTTGGTGCTGAACCTTGCAATAGTAAATGATCGCCTCTGTAATATTTAATTAATTTTTCCAAAAATGTATCTACCCTTAATGGTAATACATAGTTTTTGAAGACTTGGTGTTTCAAGTTATTGAAGTTACTCTCAATTCGGCTACTCGATGCTGTTTCACTTCCATATCCAAATATTGTTCTCATTATTCCTGACCATCAAGGAAATAATTTCATCGCATTTATTAAATGAGGTACTATTTCCAACTCATATTGGACATTATCTTCTATACCTATTATAAACAATAACGAAAATTAAATTAGATATTCTGAAACATAAGGCAATTATTCAATTTACCTTTTATTCCTAATTCCACTTTTAACTGACATACGTTTGCAATTGACTTGATCCATTCTTTGAATGATGAACTATTAAGAGATATGGATTAATCGTTATCTACTTCATAATCATATTGAGGTGAAATATTGTTCTGTTGATTTATATCAATCAGTGGATCGACAAAATCAATGACAGTAGCAGTTATGCGATTCTTGAGATATATTTTTGATTCAGCACATAGCGTTAGTTCGCCGTTTTCATTTGGCCCATCAGTTTCGCTAAATGCAATAGTAAAAATCGCCTCCAAGATAGTTTTAGCTTCAGTTAACTCGGTACATAGTACTAAAAGGCCCATTGCTCGTACATATAACTGTTTGGTTCGAATAAACTTCGTGTTTTTTAGACATGGCCATTGTGTTACGAGATGCATGAAATGGTTAACATCATTCCGTATATAACAAAATGGAATTTCTGTATAACGGTGTCCTTGTGTAAGTTTTAAGCAAACATCTAAATACATCTCAAGTGAAGTATACTGAGTAAAACTTTGAACCAGAGCTGACATAAGAGCTAGAGATTGATCATTTATTACCACTTCAGGAGACCGAACAACACAGCGAAGCCACCGTCGAATCCACACTCTGATTGAAATATTGTCATGCTCTTCAGATAACATTGATAAGGCAGTAAATGTTTGATCATTAACTTTCATTACACCATCATATAAAAATATTGACCCACTATATGTATTATTTTGTCGTTTTAATTTTCTAACACAACTGCCAGTTGCATCGAAACACATGGTTGGTGTATCAATCTTAGAATATGATTCTTTATACACTTTAAGTTGAAGATCACTCCAAAAATGAACAAAAAACTTATAAATACCAATGTTACGAATAGCAGAACCATAGACTCCATTTTTTTTCATTATACATAAGGCTAGCACTGGATCTGCGTGAGACTTTCTGCTGCGATCGCTCTGCTTTTAGCTTTTTGTAAGCTATTTAAATTAGGCACTTGTGCTGGAATTAAATCACCTAAAATCACATATATTTTTTGAACTAGAAAAATCTTTTATATTTATGACAACCCAATTTTTTTTTATAAAAAAAAAACGTTAATTTCTAACCTAACCAACCAGGTGTCGAGCCTTTGCAACAGGAGTCTTTCCAGAAGTTTGCCTGGGGTGTCCAGGAGGCAGATTGGACGGAAGCTGGAAGGAGCCTTGACAGGTTTGCCGGGACCCTTGTGAAGTAAGACCAGGTTGGCCTTCTTCCAGGTGGACGGATAAGTTTGCTCGGTGAGGCACTTGTTATATATCTCCAGAGTGGAGGCCGGGCGGATGCGTGCAATCCTCTTGAGCATTTCGTTTGGGATGCCCGAAGGACCACCTGCTTTGCCTGATGACATCTTCTTCGTGGCCTTGAGCAACTCGTCAGCTCTTGAGCAACTCGTCCACCCTTGAGCAACTCGTCAACCCTTGAGCAACTCGTCAGCAACCTAACCTAACCTAACCTTTTTTTTTTGCGGTATCGTGGGGGGCCGGAGACACCCTAAGGTATTTCGTCAGCTCCCCCACATCGTTTATTGAACATTATATCTTACAATATTAATGTATAATGTTATTTACAGTCTGTTATATACATAGAAGTAGATGGCCCTACACCATCTAAGAACGGCCTTCGGCCCATAGCAAAGCAGACTTAACTATAAGGTTTAATCTTGACGCTGCCGTTCTCTCTCCTCGGCTTCCCTCTTCGTCAGCACCTCCTTCACGAACCGCTCTACCGCCGTCCAGTTGCTCCGTGACTCCATCATCTTCCCCCCAACGGTCTCGGGAGTGAATGGGTCGTTGATTGCAGCTTTCAGCTCCATTTTCCGACGCCACCACCTGTCGCACAAGAAAAATGCGTGCTCCACGTCGTCCACTGACGCGAGACAGTCCACACACCTGGGGTTGTCCAACTTGCGGATCCTGTACAGATACTGGCCGAAACATCCGTGTCCCAACAGGAACTGCGTCAGGTGGAAGTTCGTCATCAGCCCGTGGCTCCTGGCGCACCAGGGACGAACGTCCGGGATCAGCCACCTGGTCCAGCTTCCTGATTCCTCCGTCGACCATCTCTCCTGCCATGCCTCCATGGTGCTGATTCTCGAATCGTTGACTGCTGTGGGTGCCGCGGGGGCCCGCCTCCGGTCGAACGCAGCCTCTCTCTCCTTCGCCAGGAGATCTGCAGGTGGCGTTGATGCGATCACGTTTGTGGCCGCCTCGGAGACAGTGCGGTACGCGCAGGCGCACCGGAGAAGAACTTTCCGTTGAGCTCTGTTCAGGGTCCAAACGTTCCCTGGCACGAGCTCCAGCGTATGTGCCCAACTAGGGGCACCGTACAGGAGTACGGAGTGCACCACCGATGACAGGAGCCGCCGTCGATCCTCTCGGGGCCCGCCCACGTTCGGCATGATCCTCACCAGCTGGTTCCCGATCCTCGCTGCTCTGGCTGCCGCTTTCTTCACCTGGCCCTTGAACAGCATCGACCTGTCCACCACCATCCCGAGATAGTTCATCTCGGTCGAGAGCTGAACGTCGCCGCCGCACAGTTTGATCGCGGGCTGGGTGTACTTGTACCTGTACGTGAAGAGGACGGCTTCCGTCTTCTCCACCGCAATCTGAAGGCCGAGGTCGGTGATCCGCTGTTCCACCAAGGACAGTGCTTCATTGGTCACGGCTTCCAACTCCTGGGTCGAATTGGCCCTGGTGACCAGCATCGTGTCGTCCGCGAATCCCAGCAGCTTGGCTCCGCTGGGCAGCTCGGTTCTCATGACGGCATCAAATGTAGCATTCCATAGAAGGGGGCCTACGACGGAACCCTGGGGCACGCCTCTGAAAATCTCGATCTCTAGCGTACCGCCCCCCACGCAGTTTGCGTACACCGTTCCCGTTCTCCCGGAGAAGTTCTGCAGGTACTGCGGGACACTCCATCCCGGCAGGGCATCCAAGATGTCCGACCACTTGATGGAGTTGAACGCATTCCTGATGTCGATGCTAACGGCTAGACAATACTTGCCTCCGTCGACTCCTTCCAGGAGGTTGGCCTGCAACTCACGTACCACGTCGTCCGTGGACTTCCCTTTCCTAAAACCAAACTGATTGGCTGAGAGCCCACCGCTGTCCGACATGTGGTCCTCGAGTCTTCGCGCGAGCAGAAACTCGAGGACTTTACTGACGTCGTTCAACAGGCAGAGAGGCCTGTAGGAAGAGGGCACACCATCTGGCTTGTTCCCTTTCTTCAACAGCACCACCCTGGAGGTCTTCCATTCCGCAGGGAAGGTCCCACTGCGGAGGCAGCTGTTGTACAGGTCCAGCAGGATGTTCGGGTGCGCCTTGTGCACCGCCCGGAGTATCTTGCCTGTGAGTCTGTCCGGGCCAGGGGCTTTGTTCTTGCTGCCCATCCTCTCGACCGCTGAGTCCACTTCCGAATCCGTGAACGGGACTACTGGATCCGCAGGGACCAGCGGGCCGTCCGTTCTGCTTGGTGTTTCGGGAACAGGGTATTGACGACTGACTGCAGCGTCGCGTATTCGATCGAGGACGTAGGTGGGGGACCTCTCAGCTTGCGCATCACCAGCTTGTACGGCTTACCGAACGGATCGGCGTCCACTGAAGAAATGAGCTCTTTCCAGCATTTCCTCTTGCTGCGCAGGCAAATACCTCTGCCGAATTAGAAAAGTCGTCCATCCCGTGTGTGTTGACTATCAGGACACAAAGGACAGCGCCGAACGCGCCAATTTCAATTGCGATAGGTGGTGGCATGCAAGAAGGGAGTTGGAAGTGGAGTTTTCGGTCAACTTCACACCTGATACCGCGACCGCTACAATGCTCAAGTCGCTGAGGCACTGGACCGCCGTCGCCAACTTCGTCCACCGGATCATGTCCACCAGAGAGGAGGAGGAGCGAGAGAGGCAAAAAGAAGCAAACACAAAATGATCAACATACTCCAGATCAACCTCCAACGGAGCCCCGCGGCCCAGAGCCTCCTTCAGCAGACGTCGGCCGAGAGGGGAACCCACGTCCTCACTGTCTCGGAACCCAACTGGCACCCCGCCAACGACGACAGGTGGGTTAGCAGCGACGACGGCACCTGTGCCGTCGCCCTGACAGCGGCAGCTGACTTCGTCGCGGAGACCAACGGCGCGGGTCGCGGATACGCCTGGATCCAGGGACGGGGCCTGAGAGTCTACAGCTGCTACAACTCCCGCAACGACACCGCTGAAAACTTTGCCGCCTTCCTCGACGACGTCCACCAGTCCGCCCGCGAGTGTGACCGCCGGACTCACCTAGTCATCTGCGGCGACTTCAACGCGTGGTCGCAAGAGTGGGGCTCGGCGCGCAACGATCGAAGGGGCGAGCAGCTGGCCGACCTCGCCGCCAGCCTGGGGCTTAGCGTCGAGAACACGGGCAACACGGCCACCTACCGGCGGATCAACGCCGAGTCGATCATCGACATAACGTTCTCTCGCCTCGCGGCGCCAGCCGTCATACGGGGCTGGAGCGTCCTGGAAGACGTCGAGTCCGCCAGTGACCACAGATACGTCGAGTTCTCCATACACCCGACGCCGGACGACGACGAAACCGATCGCAATCGCCCCACGGGCTGGTCGTACCGACAGCTGGATCCCGCCGCGCTCGCAGCGCACCTGGTGAACACGGTCCAACCCGCCGTCGACGACACCACCACCGCGACCCGGGCAGCCGATCAACTGAGCGACTACCTGGAGGCGGCCTGCGACGCGTGCATGCCTCCGAGGGCCTCCCCGAGAGCGGGCAGGATATCAGTCCACTGGTGGTCCAACGGCCTAACCTAACCTAACGACCTTGCTACGCTCCGACGATCTACCATCAAGGCGCGAAGAGCGGCCCAACGGTCCGCCCGGAGACGCGACCCACGAGAACTGATGGACGCTCATCACGCGGCCTACACCGAAACGCGGAAAGTCCTACGCGACGCCATCCGCGCGGCGCAGGCCAACAGCTGGGCCGAACTCTGCAGAGCCGTGGACGACGACCCCTTGGGCCTGCCTTACAGGGTCGTGACGAAAAAGATTTCCCAAAAGCGGCAGGGCGTCGAAGCTCGCGGCAGGGAAGAAGCCATCGCCGATCACCTCTTCCCGGAACCTCTGGCGACCAGATGGGCATCTGAGCCCCGTCTGACCGATGACGCCGTGAATCCCGCGACTCCCCGGTTCACAATCGAAGAGCTGTGTGAAGCGTGCCTACAGCTACCGGCGGGCAAAGCCACGGGACTGGACGGCATACCGAACGAGGTGCTAATCCGGGTTTCCAAGACCGCGCCCAAGTCTTCCTCGACGCTTTCAACCGGTGCCTCACGGAGAACAAAATCCCCGAACGATGGAAGATCGCCAGGCTCGTCCTCCTCCGAAAAGGACCGGTCAAATCAGTCCTCGCCCCGTCGAGCTTCAGGCCTCTATGTATGCTCAACTCCACGGCCAAGCTTCTCGAGCAACTCCTGTTGACGAGGCTAAACCAGCACCTGGATACGACCGGCCAACGTTCTGAGAATCAATTCGGATTCCACCACGGGCGATCCACGGAGGACGCGATAGGACGCGTAATCGCCGCAGCCTGAGGAGCCGCCACGGGAGCATCCCAACACCGCGACCTCTGCGTGGTAGTGTCACTCGACGTCCGAAATGCTTTCAACACCGTCCCGTGGCCGCGCATCGACGCCGCTCTCAGACGGAGAGAGGTCCCTCCGTACCTAAATAGGACCATCCGATCTTACCTGAAGGCAGGACACTACTCGTCGGCGAGGCGCTGACAGCCCGGAGAACGACCTGTGGAGTTCCTCAGGGCTCCGTCCTCGGACCGTCCCTCTGGAACGCGTTCTACGACGATCTATTAGACACCTTATCTATTAGTTCAGCTGGTCGCATTTGCGGACGACGTCGCTGTCATCGGCACATCCCGGACCGGACCGTCAGCAGCCGCACTGCTGAACCCAGCGCTGGAAACTGTGAATAACTAGATGCGCGACAACGGTCTCACCGTAGCACCCCAAAAATCGGAGGCGTCGTCTTGACCAGGAAATACAGATATGCCGACCCGGTGCTGTACGTCGAGGGGCACGTCATCCCGGTCAAGCCGGTCGTCAGATACCTGTGAGTCGAGCTCGACACACGACTGTCCTTCACCACGCTTCGTCACAGCTTCGTCTAGGAAGGCCACCGAATGCGCCAAAGCCATCGGACGACTGATGCCGAACGTAGGCGGCCCGTCCCAGTCGAAACGAGCACTACTGGGATCGGTGACCAACAGCAAACTACTGTACACGTCACCGATCTGGGCGACAGTCGGCACCAGGACCGCGAAAAACCGGAACGCAATGGCAAGGGCACAGTGGACCACGGCCATCCGTACTATAAGGGCCTACCGAACGGAATCCACAGACGCGTCCTCCGTGCTTTCGTCCATGCTGCCGGCCAACCTGCTGGCCCACGAGAGGGCGAGAGTGAAAGAGCGGCTCTCTGAGGACGGCGAACACAGGACCAAACAAACAATACAACTGGAAGAGAGGACGATCTCCATCCGCGCATGGCAATCCAGATGGGACCGGTCAGCCACCACACCAGACGCGGTCGGCCGCAGATGGACTCACCGGCTGCTGCCAGACGTAGCCCGATGGCTAGCTAGGCCAACAACGACGGACTTGACCTACCACCTGACGCAGGTCCTCTCGGTGCACGGCTGCTTCAGGAGCTATCTGCGCAGATTTAATCGGGCAGACGACAGCTTGTGTTCTTACTGCATGGACCCCGATGACACCACCGACCACACGCTGTTCGCCTGCCCGAGGTGGGAAGACGAACGCTCCATCATAGAGAGGATCCTCCGTCACCTTCCACACGCCGGTGACGTCGAGGACATCCTCTGCAGCCCCCGCCCGGACGAACTACCGGACGAATCGGCAGCCCGCAATAGATTAACTGACCAGGCAGGAACAAACGAACGCCAGTTCTGGTTGAAAAGATCATGACCGCTAAGGAGGAAGACGAAAGGGAGGAGCAGCTGCTCCGCTGAATACAGCGGATGATGGAGAACGGTGGGCAGACACGCTTCGAAGCCGCAACAGCGACACGTCGGAGGTGTCACCGACCACCGTTCTTCATCCCCCCCTACCTGTGATACCACGGGAGGGAAGGCGATCACAGCATCGCAGGACACCGGAAGGACGAACGAGCGAATAGAGCGGCGGACTCCGGTCGGCCCTAGAAGACCAGGAAGGCACCGACACACACTAGAAACAGTATCGTAATAAATAAAATGTTATGTAAAAGGGGGGTAAGTCAGGGAACTGTCCCGTCTACCCCTCCCGTATGTATATGTAAATGTTGATATCAATAAACGAATAAAGCAATTCCCGCGACGTCGTCGGTTCAAAAACGAAAAAAAAAAAAAAAAGGTTAGGTTAGGTTAGGTTCCCCCCCACGGGATCCGCCTTGACGAGGCGGGGGGACTTGCGGGCTCTTAACTGAGTCTTACCAAGCGATCCTAGTCTTAACTAGACTAATCACAGAGCCTGACCTTATCTGGTCGGGCAGGCCCTGTCCACCTGCAAGCGCCTGCAAACGGACATAGGTGAAGGCAACACTGACTTAAATCCCCCTGGTGGCAGGGCTAAAACGTAAGGTAGACAACCCTTCAAAAAACACAATATGGATAGCACCAGCAGAAATATTGTTACTACCGCAGGGGCCTCGGAATCCCAGAGGTTTGCAGTAGTGGGTGGATCTGGGGTAACAGCCGGGTCCAACGTAGCGGGCTCACTACGGGCCCCACCACTCTATCAACTACTAGTGCTGAAGCAGGCAGCGGGGAGGTTGTCGCTAAGTCATGGAGGAGCCTAAAGAGTGGCCTGAGAACTAACGATTCGGGCATAAGGCTTTTGATGACCAAGGTCCAAATCCTAGAAAACTTGTACGCCAAGGTAAGGAGTCCTGAGGTAAAGCTGGCCATAGAGGAGGTCCTCAAAGTTGCGGTTGGCGTATCCAAAAGCAGGGACGAGGTCGCAAGAGCGACTAATGCGATGTCTGAGATAATGCAGGGAGTAGAGCAGTACCAGGGTGGTCAGGCTCCAAGCTGCAAAAGGGTTGATGCCTCAACCCAGACCGTTTCGATCGGGGTTAACCCGAGTAAAAGCGTATGTGTGGGGACACAATCTCCAGCCTGGGACCCCCCAGCTAGTATTCATAAACCTGAACAACGAGCTCTTGTACCGTCTCGGAAACGGAGACGCCGGAGGTCTGGCAGACAGAAGCAGCAGAGCAAGCAGGGGGTTACCCCAATGGACAAGCAGTTTCGACCTAACTACCGAAGCCGGCCCAACAACCACGTTCGGCCACCGAACAAGTGGCTCTCCTGCGGAAGCGAAATCCGTGGTCCATGGCGGTCACCATCGACAGCCCGGCTGAAGCAGGCTCCCTAGCCGCCGTGATGAAAAAGGTATCAACCTTCAATCCCTTGGCGTCAAGGTCCTGACGACAAGAAAGACCAGGGCGGGAGGTATTCTCCTCGAGGTCGAGGGGATCGAAAAAGCCACGCTGTTAGCCGAGAAGATCCGGGAGAAGGTAGGAGATGCTGCCAGGGTCAGGTTACCCGAGCCCCGTACGCCCGTTCTACTGCTGGGAGTTCCGGAATGGGCAGAGGCAGAGAACGTCGTTGCCGGCGTCACGCAGGTGGGAGTCACCGGAGTCACCTCCGAGAACGTGACCATCCACAAGAACTCCGGTGGTAGAGGGGAGTTTGTCACGAGCCTCCACTTGCCGCTCAAGGACGCCATCACGCTGGCGGAGAAGGAAGCGGTCACCGTGGAGTGGACCAGGTGCAGGGTCAAGCTGTTGGCCAACAACCAACCTACCTGCTTCCGCTGCCAAGGGAAAGGACACCTGGCTGCCGAGTGCCAGTACGAGGCCAAGCCCCGCCGCTGTCACAGATGCAAGAAGGACGACCACCTGGTGAAGGACGGCGCCCTACAGAAGCAGACGCAACAGCAGCAGCAGCCACAGCCCTCAACCTCAAGTTGTGAGGCGCCTGCAGAAGCAAGTAAAGCGTTGTGATGGGACTCGACTTCGTGCAGTGCAACCTCAACCATTGTCACGTGGCACAAGACCTCGTCACGCAATTCATGGTTGAAGAAAGAGTCGACGTCGCCCTGATCAGCGACCCCCACAAGGCGATTCCCGCATCCAGTGCCTGGCACGTGAGCGCCGGACAACGGAAGGCGGCCATCTATGTCGCGAACACGGGAGTAACGGTGGCCAACGTCATCAGCGACCCCGAGTTTGTCACAGCTCGGCTCAACGGCGTCCAGGTGTACAGCTGCTACGCGTCGCCCAACAGGCCCATCGAAGATTTCCAGGACCCACTCCGCCGTCTCGAGGATAGTATCAGGACCGTTCAACAGGAAGTCCCCGTCCTCGTCACCGGGGATCTCAACGCGAGATCTGCCGCGTGGGGCGACTGGGTCGACAGCAGGAGAGGTGAAGAACTGGAGCTGCTGATCGAGTACCTCGGCTTAGGTTAGGTTAGGTTAGGTTAGGTTAACCTAACCCTCCTAACCGAGGAGGAGGAGCGAAAGAGGCAAAAAGAAGCTAATTTAATTTAATTTATTTAAGACTTATTTATTGTGGGCCGAATGCCAAATTCACCGGAGGGTTAGAGGCCCTCCACAATTGTAATAATTTATTATCTTGTAATTTACGAATAAACGATGCAGGGGAGCTGGTGAATTGCCACACCAGGTATATCCGGCCCCCTGCGATACCATAAAAAAAAAGGTTAGGTTAGGTTAGGCGAGGGTTTACGAGGCCCCTGTTGCGTCCAGACCAGTCCGTTGGTTCCTGATCTTGCCGCTTCTCGGGAGTTGATCGCGTTCCCGAGAGACTGTTGAGGTCAGTTCTAACCTGGTTTTTCTGTCAGGGGCCCTTTGTCTTCCGGGGCATTGACGCTTCGCAGGCACCAAACAGGAACTCGTCGAGCGCTTCGGCCGAGGACAGAGCCGTCTCGACACATGTGGTGCCAGCGGTGGCCACCAGGCGCGTGGAGCTAAGATGGCGGTGTAAGGCCTCTGCATTCAGCTTATTGACTGACCAGCCGGGGAAGGCGTCGGCGGGTGTTTCGGTTCAACCCGGGACCAGAGCCCGATCGACTGTGCTGAAGCAGACGTACCTGTAATCGCTCAAACTCTCCAGATCAGGCACCTGCTAGCCCGTGAGATCAACGCCCCTATAGAATGTCAGATCTATGATAGATGTAGCCGCTCCTCTCACGAAGGTGAGAGAGTTGCCCGAAGTGGCCAGTGCCAGCCCCAATCTTGCGGCTAGGTCAGACAGTGGCACGCCCCTGGGGTTGTTAACCCTCGAGTCCCACTCCACGTTCCAGGCGTTAAAATCACCAGCAAGCACGATTGAGGAGTCTCCTCTGGCACGGATCGCCGTCTCGAGATCGCCCAGAAACAGGCGGAACTCCGGCAGCGGGGCCCGGGTCTGCAGTAGCAGCTGAAGACTGTCAGCTCGCCAAACGATAGCCAGGCGAACACGGGGCCGGAGCCCCGTCCGTCGCGGCGACTAGGTGGTAGAGTGGAAGAAATTAGGGTACAAGACTGAGGAGCTCGGTCATTTGGATGCGCCAACGAGTAGCGCTCTCTCGATGGCCGCAGTATAGCCAGTCAGACGCAGGTGAAACTCAATTTACGTGCAACTTAAGGTACACAACTGCAAGTTGACATGACAATGAGTTACAGTAAATACATCATAGCCACCTAGGTAAGCAATCTATGCCAATTGTGCTAATTATCTACTCGTAATTATAAATACAATTGGTAATCTATAAGGAGGTTCACCCAATGATAAGTTATTACCCAATCAATAATCACTGAGTTGGTTGATTTTCGATTTTATATTACTGTACCACTATAAAACTAAGCCACAAAATCACATGGACTTTAAACGAAAGGAAAAACAAAATGTTCTCTATGTCATCGAAGAGCGGACAATAATTGTATGAACTTTTTATTTTAATATAGAATACTAGAATACACCATTAACATAATCTGTATCCAAATTGCAATCATATTTTATAATACAAAAAAACATTCGATTTCCGTTTGCCAAATGTGAAAGTCCTTGTATGAGTACATCTTTAAAATACGTATTTTTTAAAAATCCTTTCTTATTGCACATCTAGATTCTAGTTCATTAGACATAGAGTGCACCAGAGTTCCAAATTTCAAGTTCATAAGTTTTGCTATTTTGTAAATAGGTATGTGAATGCGTTAATTCTGTGAAATTTTATTTTTTTAATAAAAAGATGGCGTTGTACTGGTTTTTTTTTCTATACAGATAGTGCCACTGTCAAAAGATACCATCCAAATTTCTGATTTTATCGTTTTAGTATCCAACATTTTTTTTTTTATACAAACCTAGTTATGACAGTTATGAACATAAAAAAAAATCTGCCAAATAGGTGCACACATGCTGCAATACATTTTTATTTATATAGATTTTTTAAAACTTTAACATTAATGTAAAATCGTAAATTGTATTTAATTCATATGTATTTATGATTTGTAATGTGGAATATTATAACAGTCATATATTTTAAATATTATGTGCATAAAATACATTTCTTAATTATAAAAAAAATATTAAAAACATTTAATTGAACTAAAAGTTAGACAGCATTCAATAAATCAATTAATAAATGATTTAAAAGTGACGAATTGCACTTGTAACCTACGAGTAAAACTAAAGTTAGCGGTTCATCGGATTTTTATATTATTCAGGTTATGTTAGGTGTTTAAATTACACATTTTGATATACAAGATAATTAAATAGTATTAAAATAAATTGACGATTTTCTCCTCCGTCTTTATGATATCGTTTTTTAGGGACCATTTGGGTCATCTTCATTTTTTTTGGAAAAATATGATTTGCACAATTCAGGAGTAGTTAAAATTTGCATGGCTACAAAAAATAAAAACCCATATTACATCATTCTTTATCTTTATATTAACTATAGAATTTGAATAGTAATTACATCTTAAATGTATAAATATTTAGCTGTGTGTTTTTAATGTATAATTAACTGATGTATATTTAATGTATAAATTAACTAAATAAAATCATAATATTGTGACACAGTCGATTGTTGCGATAATCGATATTGGCACCAACCAAGTTAAACAAATAATAAATAAATAACTAAATTAAAAATAAATCAAATTGAAAAACTAACAATAAAACACAAAAAAGTTGATTAGGTAATAATAATAATCACTTTCCTCAAATCATTCCGTGCTTTTCAAGTGGATTAATACAGAATAATTTGTTCTACTTCACATTTACTGTGCAGTAAACAGAGTTAATTTATCCGGGGGGTGTCTTTAAAAACTTTCATTATTTGTCTAATTCATAATTATATTTACTCAGTATCTCTTTAGTTTTTAAAAATTAATGTATAGGATATAACTATATTTTCATTAGTATATTTTATTACATATTCTAATTGATTGTTTTCAATCAGTCGTTAATCGTCGTTTTGTGTTGTTGTTCTGTAGTTGTTCGTCGACGTTCGCTAGTGCAGTAGCATAGGTACACGTTCTTATAATGTGTATTAAGTATTAACCCTTTGCAGCCAAGCGATAACGTCTTTATTAATCATGTCTATTAAACAGTCACTGAGATTGATATAACATTATCTAATACATAATAGACTATTGTTATCTATCTCTATGTGAACCACGATTTAAGATAGTATGGTTGCCCAACGAGCTATGATAAGACGGCATAGGATTTAAATCGTGATCTTGGTGCTAGCGCTTCTAGTGGACTATTTTATAATTTATAATATAATACGATCATTATACATATTTTTATTTTATATCGGCATATAACATAACAATTTTATTAGTTTTAATTTTAACCGTTATGAGCGCTGTATCTGAAGACCCCCGTAGATTACGTGACTTTTTGATTCAAACAGTATGCCGTGTGAATCGTGTGATTACATTTTTCTAATGGGTCAACCATACTATCGTAAATCGTGGTGTGAACCACAAACTAAGATATAATGAACTGGAAACGAGCAGCTTATCAGCGGCTACGAATGTATGTACAAGAAGCAAGTGTGGTTGGTCACGAATCACGATGGGGACACAGAGTTACAATGCCATCCGTATAAGACACGGATTAAGATACAAAATGTGAAAATAAATAAAACTACCGGTAGCGCTAAAAACTTAGGGTCCCCAGTGTGTGGAACTTTTCAGTGGCCGCCCCCCGATCCCCGCCGACCATGTCGTTTCCAGTCAATTATATCTTACTCCGTGGCATGGTTTAAGATAGAATGTGTAGGATAAATAGTGTCATAGTCCATGGTGTGAATAGTTTATGTTATCTACTGAAAACAATTATAATATTAAAACAGTGTAGCCGACCCCAAAATATGTGTATTTTTGTTTTACACAACATAAAAAAATATTATTATGGCGTACATGTAATTTTGATAAAATCATAAGGCACAAAGCTTTTTACTAAAATGAGCTCTCTCTCCGAATTCATTTGGACCATTAAGGGTAGAAATTTAACTTTCATTGTCTTTAGTCATAGAGGTGGCACATTTATATTTTCGTTTGTTATTGCATTGCTTCATACATTTTAATTATGATTGGTAGTATATGATTTTCTAGACAGTTAATTGTAATAGTTAGATAGTCATATCTCTCATATATGTATCACAATTGAATTTTTTTAATAATAAATGTATTTATGACTACACCTATTTATTACTTATCCAGTGCAAATGGTTTCAATCATGTCCGAAAAATTAGACATTTTATGACAAACATCCAAAAACACGGATGAAATCATCCGATGCGAACATCGTTTTTTTTCTGAATTTATTTAATCTGAAAAATAATATTGTCAAGTAGCGTACACTAGATAATAGAATACATACAATAATAAAAATCCATAATAACAGTCATATGATGTTTGAAGTAGCCTCCTGTAGAACCTAAAATACAACATTTTATTTAATTTTATTAATGCAACTATTTAAAGATAAATTAATTTTACAGATTATTTATTATTAATATTAAATTGTTGGCCTGCATGAACTAAATTTATCCAACCCCTTACATTGTAATTGAAAACTTTTTTTTCCTTTATTTGGCATGTAATTAACATGTATTTGCATGCTAACTTTTGTATTTTGCATGCTTTTTATTTAGGCGTGGTATCAAAAACTAGGTAAGGGTGGAGTAAGACTCGAGTCACAGGCCAATATAGTTTAACATGTAATTAGCATGTATCCTAATAAGCACAAAAATAGTGGCTCAATTTACACAACAGTTTCAATAGTTACAATTTAAAAATTGTATTTCTGTTGTTTGATGTTCGTATAAATGAGTGATTTTTTTTGCTAAAGGTGATAAAAGTATCAGAATTGCAATATTATACGGTTTAGTATTTTTTTAGTATAAACAAATAATGATCCCCAAATGAACACTAATTATTTTAAAAAATTATTTAATACATCCGTCTGGCAAATAAAAATCCCAATTGGTCAGTTGACCAGGAACCTCCCTGTATCAGTACGTCAGTTCGTCTCTGCATATTATAACAAATATTATGTTAAAGTATACATTGAAGATAAGTAAATTATTTTTTCAACTCCTCACAACTCAATGAATCATGTGAGTAGAAACATTTTATGCCTATATAATGCTATTTTTCTTAGTTATGAACATTCTTTCAAATTAAAAATCTTTATGTTTTGTGTTTTGCACTCCTTTGAAATTTGGGAAAAACAACAAAATTACAAATATTTTACACAAAATCTATTTTAATTTTGTTATTATTCAGTAATGAATAACTGTAGAGATTTGAACTCTTCACCAAGTCACAAAATATTATTTAAGAAAAAGATTCTGTGTATTTAAAATTGTTTGCATTAAGTTATATTGTTGAATAGTTTTAGAATCATTGAAGTTCCCCCCTATAATTTAGAATTTATTATATTCACAAACCTACTAGGTATAATCTTATTAAATATATCTATGCATTATGGGTTTAATATAAAAATTGGCGCACACTATTTGTCTATTGAAGTCTAGTGAAGTTTCTGAACCACTATTTAATTCTATGCGGGAGGCAACTATAGTGTGAAAGTTCTTGAGAGGCAACCCGTGTATAATTATGAATTACCTGGTCATCGAAGGCCACTATAGTGTAGATTAACCTTTTTATTTACGATAAGGATGGGAGGCAATTTGTATATTTTGGGAGGTATGCACCGATAAAAATGTACATGGAGTCCAGGTATATAAGGAGCCACAATTATGATTTATCAACTAACAAAATAAATACAAATATCCGTATACATTTAAAATCATTCAACTTTATAATATTTTATTGAATAGGAGTCTTATTAAAATGAACAATTTATTTTTTATTTTCTATACTCTAAAGTGTCACATGTTCAATTATATTGCTAATATTATTATTTGTATTATATTATACAAATAATATACAATCTAATTTCAGAACAAATACTAATAATAAATCAAGCATAAACTCCAACTTCAAGTTCAAAACCATAGGCAATTACGAAGTAAAAAATATATTAAACAATCTGAATCACAACTCGGCACCTGGAGTTGATGGTTATACAGCATTTTTTTTAAACGAATAGGAGACAATGTGATATTACCTATTGTACACATAATTAACTGCAGCATAAAAATGGTAATGTACCTCATGAACTTAAAGTAGCTAGAATCGTACCGATTCATAAAAAGGATATAAACTGATTTCACTAATTATAGACCAATCTCAATAGGTATTAGGAATTTTAGCTAAAATCCTTGAAAAAATAATTAAAAATCAACTATTAGAATACTTGGAGAGAGATAAAGTAATATTTACTGGACAAACGGGTTTAGAAAAAATTTAGGAACGGAAGATGCTTTAATCGATATTAATAACTAATTACATAGCAAAAGGGTTACTAAAAAAAAATTTTAATTTCATTCTTGGACTTGGAAAAAGCATTTGATTCAATCAGTAGATAATTATTACTAAACAAGTTAAAAGAATTAGGCTTTGATTACAATGCATTAAAATGGTTTAAAAGTTATCTGAGTAACAGACAACAACTATAACCACTGTAGTGATCGCCGTGAAGGACACGTTGAACACTAATACAATAATTATTTAAACGACGTAGCACGTTCGTTGTCGTCTTGAGTCGTGGTTGAGAAAGATAGGTAAATAATTAATAACACTTTTTAGACTTTTTAAATATGACAATTACATAACACTTTATTATTACAAGTTTTAATTACAAAATAACTATAAGCACTGTCGTAAGCTTGATAGACCTACGACGAGGGCTGACTATCTTCTAAGTAATAGTAGGTGCTCTACCCGTATTTATGCGGGTTCTAACAATGACGTATTGGTGGCGTGATATCTATATTCTAATATTACTTCCCTAGTAATGTCAAATTGCATTATGATGATTGATGGGACTAGGTAAAACAACTTGTTGTTTTCACCTCTGATCCACGCTTCCTGTTATTTAGGCCTATTTTACATTGCATATTACTACCTACATTACCCATTATAAATTATACTAAATGTATAGTTTATTCTACGTGATATTGTTTAATATCGTATTATAGCTGTGTGTATTAATACATCCCTAATATTGTTGAATTGCACTATTTTGTGACTCGGTAAAACAACTTGTTGTTTTCACCTTTGCTCTATGTTTCCTGTTATTTAGGATTATATTAATACCTACGTTTCTACTCATAAATTATACTATATTATTCTATTTATTATTTTACTTATTTTATTTAAAATAATATAATGGCTTTTGGGTTTACTACACCACTATCGGACCTAATTACAGTCATTATTGTTATGTTAAAGATTATGGAGTCACTCAAGGTACATCATTATGTCCTATATTGTTTTTAATATACAGGGTCATTTTTTTATCGAAGAACACTCATTATTTCTGAAAGTATAAGACTTTTTACCAAATGTTTTTTTCTAAAAATTTTAGTTACATACTTTTCTACATTTGTATAACACTTTAATTTTTTTCACCCTTATATTTATTGGTCAAACTATTATCAACTTTTGATTTTCAAATGGCAACCCATAATAAAAATCTTATAAAATAATAAAATAATTTTTTTATGAATTATAACGTTAAAATTTTCATTTTTTGATAATCCATTAGCGAGATACAGTGCCTCAAAGTTTGGTGGTTTTTTCATAAGTAATTGTGCTACTGTTTATAAGTAGATAGTATTTTTAAATTGTTTGCCATTTTCAGCTAAACAAATATCCAGTCGCTTCATTACCTCAGTGGATGTAATTTTTTTTAGTATTACTTTTTTAATTTTGTTACAACAGTCTTTTATTTTTTGTTTGGTTCATTGACCTCTTCCTTGTATACTTCATTTTTTAGATAGCCCCAAAAAAAGAAATCAAGAGCACTCAAACGAAGGGTTAAATATGTGTTGTATAGTGACTATAGTGTTGTATAGTTCTATAATATACAGGGTGTAACAGATAGAACTGACTTTTGGAATAACTTTTGTTCCAATCAATATTTTTTAATTTTTTTTTTTATTTATCATTTATAAACCCTAGCACTAAATGTACAATAATTTTATTTTTATCTTTAATTTAAGTACTGAAAATAAAAAAAAATTAAATTTGATTTAATTTGTTTTAAAAATTTTAAAAATAGCCATTTTGTAAAACTAATTATTAGAAAAATTATAGGATATCATATTATAATAAAACAATACAATACTATACAAACACCAAGTCAAAACTTTTAAATTCATCTGCAAATTCTTTATTTGGCGACTATTTAATTTGTATAGTTAATTGGTAAGTTCACCTAACATTTTTTTTTTTTTTTTACTAAATAATACTTATTAATAACTTTGTGTAAAAAAATTTGACTTTGATTTCAGTGAAAATTAGTAATTCATAATAAATTACACTGAACTATGAGCAACTATATCTATGACTAGACAATACTATTTGATTTGACTAGCAAATGTTTCATAACTGTACCAGTACACTTATATTTGATATTTATGTAAATTAATTAAATATATTTCTGTAATATAATATAGTCTCTGGACAAACTACTCAATTAATTGTGTATGTATGAATATTTTGAATTATTAAATAAATACATTTTTTAAAATTATTTTATTTTATTTCCAGATTCTTCTTCTTCTTCTTCTTCTTCAGCTTAGCGGTCCATTCAGGACCATCGCTGCCATCAAAATTTCTCTCCACCTCTCTCTCTGATATGCTGTCTCTAAAGTTGCGTCCTGGTCTATCATTTCTATATCTTTGGCAACTACGTCAATCCATCGGGTTTTGGGTCGTCCTAGGGGTCTCGTTTTATTTATTTTATTGATAAGTACATTTTTAATTAATTGTCCATCTGCCCTCCATACATGTCCGAATCATTCTAGTCGTTTTTTCCTAATAAAGTAGAGTATGTCTGGCTTATTATAAAGAGACTTTATATTTTCGTGGCTTCTTCTTTCGTATGTCTGTGTTTCTGGGTTGAAGATTGGTCCATAAATGGTTCGTAACACTTTCCTTTCGAACGTGATAAGTCTTCTGCTATCACCTTTAGTTAACGACCAGGTTTCACAGGCGTATGTTATCACAGGTCGAAGGTAGCTATGATATAGTAGTATCTTTGATCCTCTCGATAACAGCTTAGACCTCAGGAGTTTGATAATACTGAAGTAACATCTATTTCCACTAGTGATCCGTTCACTTATTTCTATATGCATATCATTTTTGTTGTTGATGTTTACGCCTAAATACTTAAAATTATCAACTTTTTCAAATTTATAATTATCCACTACTATGGAATCTATATTTGGTGGTCTTCTCGATACGACCATATACTTAGTTTTCCCCTCGTTTACATGTAATCCTATTCCTTTACTTGCATTTATGAGTTTAGATGTTGAGTTGATGATTTCCTCTTTGGTTTCACCCATCAGCACAATGTCATCTGCATAGGCTAACCTAACTTGTTCATTGCTTATCTCCATCCTTCTGTCATCGTTTGTGTCTCTAATTATTTTTTCGAGGGCTAGGTTAAATAGAGCAGGTGACAACGCGTCCCCTTGTTTAAGGCCAGATTTGACTTCAAAAGGATCTGAGATGCCTTGCATATAACACACTCTGCATAGTGTTTTTTCGTAACATGCTTTTATTAGGTTCACATACTTTTTGGGTATTCCTAAAATTACCAATGCTTTCCAAAGCTCTTCTCTGTCTACACTATCATACGCCTGCTTGTAATCCACAAAGACTAGATGCAGGTCCTTCCCAAATTCATAGTATTTTGACATTAATTGTCTTAGCGCGAAAACATGGTCTGTTGTGGATTTTCCTCTCCTAAACCCACATTGGTAATTCCCAACTATTTCTTCAACATACGGGTTTAACCTTTCTAATATCAGTGTTGTCAGAATTTTATAGCATGTGTCCAGTAGCGAAATTCCTCTATAGTTCTCAGTTTTAGTAGGGTTACCTTTTTTAAATATTGGGCATATAATTGCAGTTTTCCATTCTTCCGGAATTGTCTCAGTTTTCCATATTGTTTTAATAACTTCTGTAATTTTGCTCACCAACATCGTACCACCTTTTTTAAGTAATTCCGCTACTATGCTGTTTTCTCCTGGGGCTTTGTTATTTTTAAGCCTCTTAATCAGATTATCAATTTCTTCGTATTTGGGAGCGTCTATATCTATTTCTGCTGTTAGGCTGTCCTCGCTTGGATTTAAACCCTGCCCTATTGAGGGTCGGTTCAGGAGGTCTTCAAAATGTTCCTTGAATTGGTTAATTACTTGTCTTTCTTCTGTGATCATAGTTCCCGTACCGTCCACTAAGATCCTTGTTTGTGGTTTAAAGCCAACTTTTACTTCCCCGGTCATTTTGAAAAACTTTTTTGCGTTGTATCTATTGGTTTCTATTTCTTCTATTTTCTTCTTTTCGTTTAGACGTTTCTCTCTCCTTAACGCTTTATTTGTCAACTTTCTTTGTTCTTCATATTCTCTTATGCACTCGTCTGATGTATTTTGTAGTGCTTTTTTCCTCAATTCGTTTCTTCTGATAACTGCATTCTTACACAGATCGTTGAACCAGTTTTTATTCTTTTCTTTTGGTTTCATTCCTAGAATCTCCGTTGCACTAATAACCACCGCTCCCTTTGTTCTGTTCCAAATCGTATCAATTTCTGTACTATGGCTTATTTGATTTATATTATTATTTTGTAATTCATGTGCAATTCTCTCAATATAATTATGATTTATTTCAATATCATTTAATTTTTGAATGTCGTACTTTATTGTAGGTTTCCTTTTTTCCAAGTTCCATTTTGTTGCCAGTCTCAGGTTAAATTTCGCATACACTAGGTAGTGATCTGAGTCTGCGTCAGCTCCTCTATACGTTCTTACATTCCTTATGCATCCCCTAAATCTCCTGTCGATAAGTATGTCGTCAATTTGATTAAATGTTCTTCCATCAGGGGATTTCCAAGTGACTTTGTGTATATTTTTTCTGGGGAAATATGTACTGCTTATTATACAATTTTTTGAATGTGTAAAATTTATCAGTCTGGTTCCATTTCCGTTACTAATTTCATGTAAGCTGTTAGGTCCTATGACCGGTCTATATATATGTTCCCTTCCAACCTTCGCGTTCATATCACCTACTACTATCTTTATACAGTGCAACGGTAAAGTGTCATATACCCTTTCTAGTTCTTCATAGAATTTGTCCTTTATGTCTTCATCTTTTTCCTCTGTTGGGGCATAGCAGTTTATGATAATTAAGTCAAATATCCTTCCCGCTATACGTATATAGCAAATTCTATCATTAAAGGCTGAGAAGGTCTTAACATTTGGTAGTATCTTGTCGTGTACTATAAAACCTGTTGAAGTACACAGATATACAGAAGTTAAAAGGTAAATAATAATATAATCGGATATATATAATATAATAATAAGTATAATGATACGATGTACAATAGTGTTACGAGGCGTAATATAAATCAACGACTAACTATGTATACCCGGCTACACTACGCAGGACATATAATATGCTGTAGTATATAAAAATGTATAGTCAGCGTCTGATGAACTACAGTGTGAATATATTACTTATACACTACATTATATAGGGTGTTTTGTTTATAATTCCAACACTTTCCCTTAAACAATATACCCTTATACATCAATATTTATAACTCCTAACATCTCCCTTAGCTCATTGAACCGCGTTCGTGGAGTTGATTTTGTCATAATGTCCGCAATCTGCTCCTTGCTGGATATGTACTCCAATGAAAACAATCCCTCATTGAACTTTTCTCTTATATAGTGGTAGCGAACATCTATGTGCTTCGTTCTTCTATGAAACTCTGGATTTTTTACGAGTTTAATCGCACTTTGATTGTCTCCATACATTGTTGGCACCGTTTTTGGCTGGTCCAGCAATTCACCTAAAAACAATTTTAACCAAGTTAATTCTTGTACTGCTTGACTTAAAGCTATGTACTCTGATTCAGTTGTGCTAAGGCTAACACACTGTTGACGACGTGAACTCCATGCTATACTTCCAGATCCTAATGTAAATACTGACCCTGATGTTGATCTTCTTGTATCCAAGTCACCTGCATAGTCAGCATCACTGTATCCTTTTAACATGAGTTTTTGTCTAGAACTAAATACCAATCCAAAATTAATAGTTCCCTTTAAATATTTTAAAATTCGTTTCACTGCTGTCCAGTGTTGTTCCTTTGGATCCTCGATGTATCTACTAACTAGATTTACTGAAAAAGTTATGTCCGGTCTTGTAATCTGACTGAGATATAATAAGCTTCCGACTGCTTCACGATATGGCACTTTACTAGTTAAATTAGTATTTTGTTGCTTGTCATCTAATGAATGTTGAGGGTCTGCTGGTATTTGAACTGATTTTGCTTCAGTCATATTGAACTTCTCCAATACTCTTTTACAATACAACCCTTGGTGCATTACAATTGATCCATCAGATTTTCGCTCAATTTCTGTACCTAAAAATTGATTCAATTCTCCTTCGGTAATATTGAAATGTTGTCTCAAATATTCCATTAATGCATGTACATCCTGACTCGATGTAGCTGCAACTAGACCATCATCAACAAATATAGCGACGATTAATACTTTGTTATTTTCTCTATTAACAAAAACACAGGGATCTGCTTTTGTTTCTAATAGATTAAAGTTAAGAAGAAATGTTTTGAACTTTATGTTCCAACATCGTGGTGACTGCTTTAGGCCATATAAACTGCGTTGAAGTCTGCACACCATTTCGGTACCATCGTTGAACCCTTCTGGTTGTCTCATGTAAATTTCTTCGTCCAAATCTCCATATAGAAAGGCTGTTTGAACGTCAAATTGTCGAAGTTGTAATTGTTCTGCTGCTGATATAGCTAATATAGACCGAATTGAATCGAACTTTACTACAGGACTAAAGGTTTCATTAAAATCAATACCGAACATTTGACTATACCCTTTTGCTACTAGCCTAGCCTTGTATCGATCAACATGTCCATGAACATTATATTTTGTTTTATACACCCAACCACAATTTACAATAGTTCTGTCCTTAGGTAAACTTACGAGCGACCATGTTCCGTTTTGTTCAAGAGATTCCATTTCATTGTTCATGGCTTCTATCCATTTTTCTGAATTTTGTGACTCCACAGCTTCCTTGAAATTCACTGGATCGGATTCGACTACGAAAAAGGCTGAATTATCATAACGTAATGGTTTCTTAATATTACTTCTGTCTCGCAAGTTGTACACGTTGACATTTGATCCATTTTCTTGTTCATGTTCTTGTTTTTCATTGTCATCTACACTTATTGACCCAAATTTATTTTCCATGACTTCATCTTCTTCTGATGTATTGCTGTGTTCTAAAGAGCCGTCTTTGTGTAAGCTAAGAACATCAATGTTATTACTATCATTTAAATTATTAGAACATTCTACACGTTGGTCATTTACAACACTTTCATCCTTGAAAATAACGTCTCTACTAAGTGACACCTCGTTATTTTCTTTATACCAAATACGATACCCTTTTGAAGTTTCTGAATATCCAACAAAGTATCCTTTTCGACTTTTTGCATCCCACTTCTTTCGTCGTTGTTTTGGAACTAAACTATATGCATTTATTCCAAATTCTACAAACTTTTCTATTTTAGGAAGTTTATCAAACCATAACTCATATGGAGTTTTACATACTTTCCCTGAATTACCAGTATAATTGAATGAGAACACTACTGTATTGACTGCTTCTGCCCACAGTGATTTTGGAAAATTCTTGGCATATATCATTGTTCTGGCTGCCTCACAAATAGTCCTCATTGAACGTTCAGCTCTTCCATTTTGTTCAGGAGTATAAGGTACACTTGTTTCATGCTTTATTCCAAAAATATTTAGAATTGATTGAACTTCAGAATTCTTATATTCTAATCCACAGTCACTTCTAATAGTTTTAATAACATTTTTAGTTTGAGTTTTAACCATACTCAGAAAACAATTAAGTTTTTCTTTAACCTCAGATTTATGTTTCATAAAATAAACATAAGTATATTTAGAATAATCATCTTTAAAAATAATGAAATATCTTTTACCTCCTAATGAATTCTCTTCCATGGGTCCACATACGTCGCTGTGTATTATTTGCCCTGGTTCAATAGTTATTGTTTCGCTCTGAGTGAACGTCTCCTTATGCTGTTTGCCATAGATGCATGGTTCACAGAATAACTGTCCTTGTATATCTGTAAATTGTATTTGATTGTGTTTTAAATACTCACGAACATGTTTGACATTCTGATGACATAGTATTTTGTGCCAGTGTTCTAATGTTAATTTCTTAACTGCAACGTTAGCACAGTGTCCAATTTCCTGTGAAATATCTGTTTTGATTAGCATTGAAAACAATTTATTCTCACGAACACCGACTGCAATTACACGATTATCCATTTTAAATGTACAACCTTTACTGTCTGTCACCATTGTAATTCCTTTATCAAGGCATGCCCCACAAGAAAATAAATTTACTTTTATATCAGGTACATATAAAACATTTTTTAAGTAGCCTTTTATCCACTTATTGTTAACATAAGTATGAATATTTATGTTACCTTTTCCGACTGCCATAATGTGCTTACCATCTCCAATACGTACGGGCGAATGCACATCAAAATTTTTATAATCGACGAACCACTCTTTCCGATTTGTCATGTGGTCGCTCGCACCTGAGTCCACATACCATTTGTCTGAGTCGTCGATTTCTTCAATTTTTCTTTGTACACCAATAAGCGCCAAACCGGAAGTTGATTTCTTTTCTTCTTGTTCCCTTTTGAATATCCTGCAGTCCCTTTTCCAGTGTCCTGGTTTTTTACAGTGGTTGCATTTTCCTGGTTTTGTATTATCATTTTTGTTCCCGTATTTTTGACTTTTAATATACTTGCCTTTGTTTGCAGTCAAAGCAATACTTTCAGCACCATCGTTACGGACCTCCTGTCCTTGCACTTGTCGTGTTTCTTCCACCATCAATCGAGTGGTTAACTGTTCTAGCGTTCTATTTGTACTATTCATTGAGTCCCATGCACTGTAGAAGTGCCTATAGCTATCAGGTAATGTCATCAAAATTTTTGTAATCAACATTGATTCTGAGATAGGTTCTCCCAATTGTTTTAGTTGTCTACTTAGATTTTCTAGTTTCGAAATATGACCGGCTATATTGTCCTTAGGATCCATTGTATAACGATAGAATTTTTGTTGTACTATTGTTATGCTTGTGTCCGACATTTGTTCGTACACACTAAGTAATTTGTTCCACATACCATTTGCTGTGTCACAGTTCATAATGTATTGTAGAGGTTGTTCATCTAGCGAAGTGACGATACATTTTTGAGCCTTATTATCTGCCCTTTTCCATATTGAAAAATCAACACTATGCCTTTTTCTCGCTTCATCTTCAGTTTCATTACCGATTTTTGCTAAAATTGGTTTCTTTGATTTTCCTGTTACTACATCAAATATTTCTGCTGCATTCATGATAACCTTAATTTGAAATTTCCACATGTCCCAATTTGATGCATCTTTGAGTTTGTTGATTTTATATTGTTCGTTCTCCATATTTAAACAAAACGTAGATGTACACTATCTGCACACTAAGAAACGCACGCACACTACGAAACGCACGCACACTACACTGCACTTACTTCGCGAATTATTATTGCTGTACACTGTCTGTACACAAAAAACACGCAATTCGTTAATCAATTATTATTTTACTAACTATTCACGACTTTATTATAAAGACCTTACTCTGGGCCCATAACCTGTTGAAGTACACAGATATACAGAAGTTAAAAGGTAAATAATAATATAATCGGATATATATAATATAATAATAAGTATAATGATACGATGTACAATAGTGTTACGAGGCGTAATATAAATCAACGACTAACTATGTATACCCGGCTACACTACGCAGGACATATAATATGCTGTAGTATATAAAAATGTATAGTCAGCGTCTGATGAACTACAGTGTGAATATATTACTTATACACTACATTATATAGGGTGTTTTGTTTATAATTCCAACAAAACCTACTCCATTTTCATGTCTTCCATTAGTAGTGCCACTGTAAAATAATGTTATATTGTCTTTCTTTAGGTTTCCACTATTTGGCCACCTTATCTCTTGTACTGCTAATATGTCAATTGTATAGTTATTATAAACGTCAAGTACATATTGCAATGCTCCAGGTTTGTTTAGTGTTCTGACGTTCCAAGTTCCTATACGTAGCCCATTTTCCGATTCCAGTTGTTTGCCATTTTCAATCCAGTTCCGAGGCTTTTTTGATGGTTTCTTAACTGAGTGTTTTTTGCGAGAACGGGTTGTTGGCCCGAAGCTCAACCCCCAAGATTGGAGGGCCGTTCCGCGCCGACTACTTAAAGTCAGCGTGGTGCTATTGCAATATACTTTGCAGCGTATTGGGCGATGGGAGCGCAACTTTCCCTACGCCAATGACTGGGATCCGCGGGTTTGTCACGCCCGTTACCAATTAAGGTACCCCATGCGGATATTTATATAATTTATATATAATTTCCAGATTGTAAAGTTAATTTTTACGAAGAGGGAAATATTAAGTCAGCCTACTTAAAGGTTATGTTATTAAATTTTAATACAATTCCTCATAAGTAGCATTATGAGGTTGTTAAAATATAAAATTTAACATTTTTAAAAAAAATTAATCAGACATTTCCAATTTTTAATTAACTTATTTTCAAAAAATGTAAGATGAAAAATTAGTTATGTTTGTACTAATTGTATTTGTTGTATTTGAAGTCCGTAGCCCTTAAATAAGTTTAAATGTAGAGTAGTTAATATATGTACATTTAATTTTTATAATTTTATCAAGTGTTAATATTTTTTGTTGATTTATGACCTTACCCAAATTCTGCAAAAACTTGCATTACGGAAATTAGGCCATACTCAAGTAGAATTATTGATAACTAATGCACTTATTATTTTTGATAATTTAATATTAAATTAGTGTCCATTATGTGGCTTATTCACACACAAGATAGTTTTTACATTAAATTAATTTTCACATATTATGTGTATTAGGTATACAAATAATACAATAGCAATTATTCATTACAAGCATACATTTCTTAAAAAATTATTTTATTTCATATTTTTAGTATTAATTATTATAATCACATTCTGTTTTGGAATATAAAATTCTTAAAACTTAATGTTGTCATTGAAAAAAGTAAAAAATTAAAAAAATTATATGGATAAAAAATATTTAAAAACATCTTTTAATAAAAATGTTGTTTTGCAACATCTTAAAATAAATGTATGGCTGCTCTATTCTAAATACTGTTATGTAAAAAATTTTTATTAATTTCTAGCTTCTCCCCTACAAACGGCCTTGTGTGTGATTTGACCTATAACTACTCTTAGAATTATGTTGGGTTATGGACTTTTAGACAAATGAATACAATTATTTTATAACTTTTATTAAATTTTTTTAATGTAAACATTTATTCATAATTTTCAAAATGTCCTCCATTTCTCGCTACACATTTCTCATGCCTCGTCATAATGGAATTAGTTAGCAGTACCATATTCGCTATAAACTCTAATCGTCTCTCTGGGTCAGAAGGTATTAAACCTTGTACATAGTGTATTTTATACGGGTGATACAAATTGGTCTTTAAAATAAGGTGTACAGAGGTATGGCTTATGTTTGTTTGCCTGGATATTGACCTTGTAGAAGCATGCGGATCAACACTAAACGCAGCCAAGATACTAACCGAATGTCGCTCATCAGATGTAACATTATTTTTTGATTTATGAAGACCATTCGGAAAGCTACCTAGAGTTAAAAATAAGAGAATTTTATTTTTTTTTCATGTTGATTGTGATTGTGTATGTACTATTGACTTATAATTTGGACAAATATATTTTTTAATTTTAAGTGTTATATTTTCAACGTGCAACGCTTAATAAGTTAGTGATGGCAACTTGTTATCAATTACGGCAACTGTTACAAACTGTTCTCAAAAAATAACAGTTAAAATCATAAATATTTATGGTGAAAATAACAGTTACCTACTGTTGTAGACTTATTAGTGTTATTAGAAAAGAACAAATAGAACAATTAAAAAATATTAATAACATGACCAGTAACAGCTAACAACAACGCAACACTATTGATAACAGGGTAACAGAGAATAACGCCAGTAACCTGTAACAGTTTATAACCAACGAACCAGTCGCTAATCAAGACCAAATTATCAGAATAACCGTAACAGCTTTTTATTGTTACTAGTGTAGTACCTGTTATCAATCAATGTCCCTGATATTTTTTATCATCACTAAATAAGTGCAAGTGTACGAATACACAACAAGCGCCTCGTATAATTCAGTTTTTAATTGGGTATATTGGATCAACGACTGAATGAAAATAAAAAATTTAAACGCTGCAATCCTTAAAAATAATATTCTTAAAAAATGGCAATTTTGAATATGTTATAAAAATATTTAATTTAATTTAAATTTTTTTATTTTCAGTACTAAAAAATAAACTATACATGTAGCGCTAGGGTCTATAAATTATAAATAAAAAAAAAATAAAAAAAAAACTAAAAAAAAATAGATCAGAAAAAAAGTTATTCCAAAAGTCAGTTCTATACTTCTATCGGTTACACCCTGTATATTATATATTATGTATATATATATAATATGTACTCTTCTACTACAGAATTACAGAATGAATAAATAATAATTGGAATAAGAAATAAAATAATTTTAATAATTTAAAATTCACCACATGTCACGAAGTCCCATAAATGGATGGTCTCTTCACTCATCCCCCTGTCTGAATTGATGTAAATAATTGTAATTATCAACCTGTTTGTTACATTACCCTATTATTTTGTCTTTTCTATACTTATACTTTTATCACTTGTGCTTATTGTAAACAATTATATTACAGATTGTACAATTGTCTAGTTAAAAAATAAAAAAAAAAATTTTAAATAAGGAATAAGTACTAATAAGTAATAACTAATGAGTAATGATTAGGTAATATGGTTTATGAATATACAATATTGAATACAAGTAGCATATTTTATAAATATCAAATAAAATAATTTTAAATTTTGCTCATTACAATCATAAATTTATAATTCTCTACATTAATGACATTTCAATTTGTACATAATAAATACTTTATACAATTTTCAAAGAATTTTTATGCATGAAAATATTCACATTCAATACATTTTTGATACATAAATATGTTCATATTCTAGAATAATTTTTGAACAAAACCAGGCACTATAGTACGGCCAGCAAAAAATGAGCTGCGATACCAATGCACCGGGTGGTCGAATTTCGTAAGGGCTTCTACAACTATTTTCCGCGTTAATTAATTTCAAACAGTAGTCATACTGATTTGGTCATGGATCCTTATCATATAGTCAATGCTACTATAAAAATATTTAAAAAATGTGTTGTAGTAAATTTTACTCAAGGCCTAAATGGCTTTGAAAAATCGTAAAATAAAATGTAGGGACGCCATTACGAAGAACCCCTGATTACGTTAAAATACACCATTAGTAACGTTGCCGTCGCGGCTCATTTTTCACTGGCCGTACTATAGTCATGAATGTACCTTTAAATTATTATTATAATTAACCACTATATAATTTTATCCATCATTTTAAAGTCTAGGGCCATGAAAAATCTATTTCAAATTTGATGATACAGTTGAATCTAAATATTCGTTGTGCAATTATGCAAAATATGAGTAAAGATTAACATGTAATCAAAAAATGAGAAAAAATTCTCCATAACCCCCAGATTTAAAACAATAGTAAAATTTAAAAGTGGCCCTTATAATATTATTCAAACGTGAATTTATTACTTCAGTATTAATAGCTATAAATAGGCAACAACATCAATCATTTACAGAAATAATATAAGTTATTTGCATTTTACAAAGCAATAAAATATAGTTTAAAGTAAAAATATAATTCTTTTATTATTTAATATTGAATTTAAGCATATTATCTATAAGTAATTTGTATTAATTGAAATATACTTTATTTTAATTACACAATCTACATATTACGTATATTATGTATGATGTATCAAACGTAAGTATACAGCATACAAATATATATTATGTATATAATATTATGTACATACATATCTTTTGAGTCTTAATGATTGATGTTGTCACCTCATTTAAATGCATTATTAAAAAATAATATGAAATTATAAAACATTAACATTATACAATTTTTAGTTTTCAATACATACCTATTATTGGTTATACGCAGTTAGTCCATCTAAACTGTTGTCCACTTCTTTCAAATTAACTTGATAATCTAAAAAAAACAGTTTTTCAATACAATTAAATAACATTATAGGTAGTTAAAGATATTTATACATACTTAATTTATTTTGTAGTTTGTTGAAATATTAAAATCCAATATGTGAAGCAATATTGTTATTTATTGATGTTACCATTTGTAAATGCAATTGAAGATAGCAATATGAATATAATTTTAATATATATACAGGATCATCCAAATGGTATGTTATAGTAGAGTTCACGATGACATAATTAAATTATGAACAATTATAAAAATGTCTTAGATGATTGTAATATTTCTGTGTAGTGTTATGCCAAAACAGTACCACTTGATTGTGATACGAGCCAAATATTATCAAAATATAAATAATATCCAGTAGGTTTAGTGATCCATGAGTTAGCTAGGTATACATTAAACGAAAATTGTATGTGTTGAAATTATTAAACTGAAATCAAAATGTTTATACACAATGACATTGTATTATTTATTATAATTTTTGCGACTGCCAAATAAGTTAAACTTACCAATAAATTGTATTACAGTATTCGCGTACGCGTACTCGATAAGTATCCAATTCACATGTAACGCTTAACAATTTAGGAACTTCGTACTTATACGTTATGTTTGGTTGAATTATTAAATAAAAATACAACATGACGTGGTAAACAACACATTAATATTTACAAAAACTAATACTATATTAATAATTGTAAGTCTATTGTTATAATTTAAACATTTAAAATTGTAAAACATAAAATTATTAAATAATAAATAATTTATTAACGAGTCACGAGTCACGAACAGACGAGTGTTTGTTTACACTTATTAGTGTTTAGTAAGTATTGCATATTTCATACTCGCATAGTAATATCGCATAACCTAACTTACAACACTGTCCAATAGACCCCCACAGAACACGTGACATTTCGATTCAAACCGTATGCAGTGTGAAAACATTTTTCTAATAATCTATTTTTTTTATAATGGGTCGTTGGGCAACCATACTATATCTTAAATCGTGCTGTTTACTCAACGTCATGTGGATGATAACGATAACCAGGTATCAGGTATACTACCATATCATATAACCATGGAACTAAGATAACAAAGAACAATATAAAATAAATAGCAGCTGTTCGGAAAAAGGATGATTTACTTAATCGCGAATCAGCCGTTACCGAAGGTATGTAGTGGTGATTACAAGGAAGTATGCGACAATTAGTGTCAGTAATGGTCCAATAACTTATAATATGGATAACATCGTGACAGTAAGTTATTAAGGGTTGGGGGCAGTTGTCCGAAAAATGATAAGGAAGTTTATACCACAATACCGTACCAGCATATACCAGCATATTCCAGTGACACCAATTTGAAAAAGCATTGTACAGTGATGCCATGCTAGCGGCACTCGTCGCTACGCTCCTCGGCGCCGTCGCTCCGCTCCGCAAATCGAAAATATCCCCCGACTTGCTGTGCAACACCACCTCAAGTTGGTCACAGGGTAACCACAGGTGAACCACCGTACAACCACTCTTATCGGTCTTTATCATTATTCGGACAACTGCCAGCCACCGAGTTATTAAAGGTATTTTTATTATAAATAGTAGGTACAAATGTACAATGATTATCACCATTATACTTTAGGGTCGAACGATATCAAATTTATTACTTATAACTTCTGGTCTTTATAAACGTTAAGTATTATTATGGCAATTACCTACAGTGGGTCGAACGTCGCGACACCCTACCAAATGGGCATTATACTTTACTTAAATAAACAGGCACAACTTAAGCTTAGGTACTATACTTCGTGATTTTATTTGAAAAGTGAAATATCTTTTACCCCGGGGCATAAAAATCATAATTTCTACGGTATCTGCTGACGAGGTATAAAGTATTTACGCACTAATACCTCCCAAAACCAGCAAACTTTGAAGAGCTATATCTCGTCTACGGATTAACAAAAAATGAAAATTTTAACGTTATAATTCATAAAAAAATAGTTTTATTATTTTATAAGATTTTTATTATGGGTTGCCATTTGAAAATCAAAAGTTGATAATAGTTTGACCAATAAATATAAGGGTGAAAAAAATTAGTGTTATGCAAATGTAGAAAAGTATGTAACTAAAATTTTTAGAAAAAAAAATTTGGTAAAAAGTCTATACTTTCAGAAATAATGAGTGTTCTTCGATAAAAAAATCACCCTGTATATTAACTCTTTTTTGTATCATGTTATGTTTCTTTAATAATATCATGTTTTTATTTCTATAAGTATTTTACTTTAAACGAATTGTAATATCGTTGAACTCCGTATACCAGATACGAGCTCATAGCTCAGTTGGTATTCGTATCAGCTATTATTAATTCATTTTATTGTAATTATTTAATTTGTAATTGTTTTGACTGAATAAATAAATAAATAAATAAATTATTATATATAAAACTATAAAACATAATATGATGTCTTTCAATGTGTCAGCAATGGCACTACCTATATGATTCGGCTCATAGATTACTGGCTTATTAGTGTTTCCCTTAGTTAGATAATGCACAGTATGCCCTAAGAAAGGGCTAAACTTCAAAAAATTAAATATAAAAATGTACATGGATTCGTAAATGAAGTGATATATTTAAGTTTTATCTATTTAGTAATCAAAAATACAAGTATCTATAGATTTAAAAAAACTCTAAAATAATTTTGTAATCTTAGTATTTTCTGTTACGTAATTCAGTAAAAGAAATTATTTATATGAATATAGAAAGTCGCAATACTAACATTTGTAAGGATGGTTACAAGTGGTAGTGACAAAATAATTTACCTTGCATTTTCAGATCGAAAGAACAACCAATGGTACCTATAAATAATAATATAATGCAATTTATCAATAAAATACGTTATTCAATGTACTGCTAGGAACTACGTTTTTAAATTATATTTATAATCATTGCAATTCGGAGTTCTATAAATTATCTATAAAAGTCTTACTGAAAATATAGGAAGTGGATATTTGAATATTTCATTTACCTGTCTTTGTGTCCTAGGTTAGGTTAGTCTGTTAATAGTCTATTTTAATTAACAAATTTTGACATTCTGTTTTAAGACCTTTAGACATTTATTTATCAGATCATAGATTATTGTGGAATGGTTAAATTTTTAGTGCCAACCAATTTCAGAATCGCTGGATTGCGAAAACGCCAGAACTTATAAGCGTAATTCGCTGTTATGGTATAGAACGTCCACAGTAGTGATCAAAATTATAAAAGAAAAAACTTAAATAGTTGATTGATTCCATAAATTTGATAGTAAATATATTTTCATAATAATGAAACGACTACGCTTTAATATTATAAATATGAATATATAATTATAACCTTTAACCTTAACAATTAAAATATATGAATAGTCAGAGTCATAATAGATTACGAATTCTTAGGCAATATTTGGACTAATCACGCTAAAATAGATACAGATACGCGTTGGACACTGAAGTAGCCACTTTCTAAAATATAATTCATATCATATTTTGTCTTTACCTTGATTAGGATTATTCAACAAAGCTAAAGAAGAAAATTTTAAAATGTTAATAAAGATCAATATAATATATCTAGTTTTTGCTTTAATGAAGTGAAGTAGTTCTTAAAATTGAAAGTATAACTTTACCAATCTAATATACTGACACGTCCACAACACTTGTGGCCGGACTCGGGAGAGATATTGAGAATTAAATGAAAAAAAATGCACATGGTACTGGATTTGAACCAGCGACTCACGTGCCAGATCCTATCATATTAATTAATAATAACCTCGATATTCTCCCACTTGGGTCAGGCATGTGTACGGTTGAGAAGAGAACGCAGGCGCTAGGGCCGTATAGTACCTATAACATGCTATAATAATATTATAATATGTAGAATAAAATCAGATATAAATAAGTCGTTAAGATTTAAAAATAGCCCTAAATTAAATTGTAATGTGTATTTTATGATTAATTAAAAAACTTATTTAATTAATTTTTTTTTTCAGAAAATAAATTGAATGAATCAGCGTATCTTAAATTGTTAACATAAATTTTAATGTTAAATGGTTTGAAGTACCAGAAAATTAATTGATGACACACTGACACAGCTAAGATTAATATCTTACTTAACTGTAACTTATAATATAATATTTTGATATTTAAAGTAAAAACATTAAAAAAAAAACAATAAATTAAATGTTTTCATTGTTCTATTCACACGAAATTATATTTTTTAAGCTATTTATTTTCCACAGTATATTCTAAGCTCTATTAATAATAAATTAGTGAAAATGCATTAGTATTATTTAATCAGATAATAATTAATAATCATGTTATAAATAATCTATAATAATTTTCTTACCTAATTCATACGATGTTAAGACATTTTTGTGTGCATTGTATTCTAATAATTAGATATAATACATATTTATTATCACATAGAGTAGGTACTCGCCTTATTCTACTATAATTTACATTTTGGCTTTTTGCAAATCAATTATTTCTATATCAATAAAGACGTGTTTCAAAAATATAAATTACTGTTAACATAGGTTTTGGATTACATTCGTTTTCAAATTATTTCTTTTCTTTATTTTCTGTTATAACGTTTTGAAGCTCTGCATTCAATACTTTAAATCGAAAAATATAATTTGATGTGTATAGGGGGTACCCTGATAATCAGACCGTTTTCATAATTTATAGAAATATCGTCAAAAATATCGAGTTTTAGTTTATATTTAGCTATGAAAATATTTACAAAATTTTGAGAAATTTTCAAGTCCAAAATATAATATTAATTTGAAAATTGATAATAATAAAATTGAATTTATACATTGTAATTTACAAAAAAAGTTACAACGCTACAATTTTGATTTTGTTAGAAAATGGTTAAATAATATAGTTTTAAACTCGGGGTGCTGATGTGTCATAGCTCAGAGAAATAATAGTTATTTAACCCGTGTCATTAAGAGGATGCTACAAAGTATTTTGGTGTATTCGTCTTACAAGTGCGTAACATAGGTAGAAAATGTACGCTCGGCAGATCACGTTTGGCACAGTTAGTTTAAAAATTAGAGTGGATCGACCATTTATGAAACTTGAGGTAAGAACATTATGTGTGTTTGTATGTAATTTTTTACGAAAAGTTCAATTTTTTAGCAAATGTTGCTTATATATTATAATATACCTAGCGTATAAATTAAAAATGATCATAACTCGCTGAAGCACTGAATTATCGTAAAAAAAACCCAAATACAAACACATTTAATGTTCTTACCATCAATTCCATAATTATAGGTCTTTTCACTATAATTTTTAAACTAAAAAGCTAAACGATCTGCTGACCGTAAATTTTGTATGTTACGCACTTGTATAACACGGAGACAACAAATTTCCGTGTAGCGTCCCCTTAAGATCTCTAATTTCTAGAATATGTTAATTCGCCAAATAATTATATTATACTCACCATCATACTTAAATAGCTTATCTCCAAATTCTGTTTAAAAAAATATAATTAAAATAAACTATAGGTAATGTTAATGTTGCCGTCGGTTTTAGTGGACTGTAAAGGTTTAAGTTTTTTTAGTAAGATATTAAAATTACACTTTTTTTAGTTTAATTATTTATTTCTTTTGTGGAGACGGACACGGTGACACGCATATGTACATGGGCACACGGTTAAACACACACTAACTTAAGTAATATAATAATTGAATGTTGGTCGAACCGATATCGGTGAAAATAAGATAATAATATATAACAATATAGATAGACGTACGAATAATAATAATAACTATCAATGATATAATACAAGCGTCAACATGCCGCCCGCCTTGAAAAATTAGAATATTCATAATAAGAACAAATACATATAAATTATTTTTCAACAAAACGTTCATAAAAAATACATAAAGATAGTAAAAATAAATAAATAATATAAATATAAGTATCGACGTAATTAAATATAAATAAATTATTAGAATGGGAATAATTTGATATAATATGTATTAAGATATCATAAAATTATAAAAGGGAAAAATATATTTTTAATTTATGTACTATTACCCTCAAAAGGCAGAGCACAAAGCTTACGGACCGCTCTAGTTACTTCTTTCCCTTTTACTAATATGGTAGCTACCCGAATGACACCATCGTCACCAGCCTGGACGTGGACAATTCGACCCATGGACCACGACATCGGGTGGACGTCGTCCTCTTTCACCAACACTATGGTACCAACCTTTATCTTAGGGCCCTTTTTCTTATTGGCTAACCATTTCCGCCTGGTTTGAAGTTGTGACAGGTACTCCTTATTCCAGCGCTGCCATAATATTTGGGTTAACTGTGTTACCCGCTGCCAACGTTTTAAGAGATTGTCCGGTATATCGGTTAAATCAGGTTCGGGTAAAGAACATGTGGGCTCACCAAGCCTAACCTAACCAATATGAACCGCCCGGGTACTAAAGCATATAAATACACATATATATCCCTTTAGTACAGCAGCATTTCTTCGTAAACTTGTTTTTACAGCAATAGGTCCGGCATAATTAACACCACAATTTTTAAACGGTCGTTTTGGCTCTAGTCGTTTGGTTGGCAAATCTGCCATTATAGGTTCAACTATTGTTGGTCGAAGTCGAAAGCACTTTACACACTGGTGAAATATATGCCTTGCAATATTTCTGCCTCCAATTATCCAATACTTTAATCTGCTAATGCTAACATCGCTTGTGGACCCGCGTGTAAAAGTCGATCGTGTTCGTTAAGCAATATTAATTTAGCAATTGTACTATTTTTCGGTATTAAAATAGGATGTCGCTGTGTTATTTCTACATGCCTAGCATTTTTTATGCGATCAACTACTCGTATAATTTCGCTTTCCAAGAAGGGTTGTAAATTATGTAATTTACTTTTTACCGTTAAAGTACCATTCTTATTTAAATCGTTTATTTCACTGGACCAATAGGCCGCTTGAGTTATTTTAATTATAATTATTTCGGCTTCTTTTAATTCATCAGTTAATATTGGACCAACTACTTTCATTTTTTTTATTCGAATTTTTATAAAACGCAAACAATAACGTAATAGTTTTAACTGAAACGTGGCATGTCTCTTTGTCTTGTCACTTCAACATACCTGGTTACAATATAATGTTTTCGAGTTCAAAGAGAAACCAAAATGATGATATATTACTTTTTGTTAAAAATCATCTTAATGTGGACTTTTATGACTTTAATTTGTTAGAATACAACATTGTTAAACTAACCTTGAAAATCAATAATTGTTTGACAATTTTACTATGTATATATAGATCCCCTTCTTCTGACTGTATAGGCTTCATTAATTCATTAAAATACGTCTTTAATAATATTGACTTAAACTCAGGCTTAATTGCCGTAATTGGGGACATGAACATTAACATAATTGGCGCAGAAACAGTCAATAATAATGATTATTTAGACTTGTTATCGGAATATGGCTTCTGTTCGTTTATTAATGTTAATACAAGATTACCAGTGGGTCAAAATCACAGTTCTTTAGATCACGTTTTCATTAGAGATAATTTTAACTCACCTAGCAATATAAACGCAGGTGTTTTACTAACTGATATTACCGACCATTGCTCAACTGTTATCTCTATCCCTGTTCCAGTGAAAACTAAAAGCGTTAATAATATTATCAATGTCATTAATTATGATAATCTTAAACTTATTTTGTGTAATAAAAATGGTCTAACGTCTATGGCTCTAACTCCGCAAACGACTGTTTCACTGAGTTTCTGAAAATAATTACCAATGCAGTTATTAAATCCTCAACAACTAAGAATTTAAATTCAAAAAACAAAAGATTAAAAGAATGGATGTCCAAAGGCCTGTTATGTTCAGTACGTCACAAACAATACCTTTCGATGAAATGCAAAAAAAACCCTAATAACGCCAAACTTATATCACATTATAAAAAATACAAAAACACATTTACTAAACTTCTGAGACTCGCTAAGATTAAATTTTATGAAAATAAATTAAGAGAAGTTTCATCTAGTCCTAAATTAACTTGGAAATTGATTAACGAGATCTCTGGTGATAATACTAAGAATAAAGATACAATGAAATCTATAATAGTGAATAATAATCTATTAAATATAGATAATAATCCCAAAGAAGCGGCAAATGAGTTTAATAATTATTTTACTAATGTTGGCGAAAATTTGGCTAAAAAATTTAGGAAAAATCCTGATTTAGTTTTCAATCTGCGTAATGATAACATTTTTTATTCTTTTGATAAGTATTTTCTAGATAAAGTTGATGTGTCCGAGCTAAGTTTAATTATACTATTAAGTACAAAGATGATACTGCGGCCGGTTATGATAAGGTTACAGTTAAAATTTTAAAAAACATTTCTGAATTTATTGTTTCTCTGCTTGCATATATTTATAACTTGTGTATACAGACTAGTACTTTCCCGGACGACTTTAAAATTGCAATCATTAAGCCTTTATTCAAGGGTGGTGACCACAAAATCTTAAGTTACTATAGACCGATATCTATGCTAACCAATTTTTCAAAAATATTTGAAAAAATAATAAAGTCTAGGCTAATTTCCTATCTCGAAAATAACAACCTGCTTTCCAAAAATCAATTTGGATTTCGTCCAAGTAGCGAATTTGTTCCTTGATATCGATTTTTATCCCGTTGAGCATGAACTCTGGTTGGTCATATCCTCTCTTTGTCGTTTGGATGACTGCTTCAGTCTTGTTTATTGCCAGCTAAGACCGTTTTCATCCAAACATTCGCTGACAGCCATTAGTGTCTCATTTGTTGCAGTCTGAAGTGCTGCGGTTGTTCTGCCTGTTGCTATTATCGCTATGTCGTCTGCGAAGGCTACTAGTATACTTGTAGATGGACCGTGAAGGTTTCCTTCTACTTCTAGGCTGAGTAAATCGTCATACATGACGTCCCACAAAAGTGGCCCTAGTACCGAACCCTGCGGGACGCCGCATGAGAGAGTCTTGCTTTTGCTCTCCCCGTACACCAATTTCCTCTCACTCAAGTAATTATAAATGACTCTCATCAAGTAAGGTGGTGTCTTCTTTCTGTTCAACGCATCTGAAATCTTGCACCATCTCGCCGTGTTGAATGCATTAGCGACGTCTAGTGCTAAACCTTTTCTAACCTAACCTAACCTTTTTTTTTTTTTTCTGGTTTAACCGATGGCGCCGCGGTAAAACCTAACCTAACCTAACCTAAAATTAAAAAAATTAGGCCTCCCCCCTGTGACCAACTGGACCAACTGTCCATTGACACTGTCCATTAAAATGGCGAGTTTCCGTTGCTTTGATGTAGGCCCTATAGGACTACAAGACTTACAGTGTTTACTCTCTCCGAAATTAAGAGGGACTAAGGTAGGGAGTACTTGCACTGACATAAATGAGTATGGAAAACCTTTATATATGAACCAATATGAACCCGGGTGTCACAAGGGAGAGCTAGAACATGTCAATAAGCACCATCTATTTATTTAAAAAATCGTTATTTTAAGAATCGATTTTCCATAAAATCGATTTTTCGGACTACGATTTTTTTTAATCGATTTTTTTTATTCCGATTTAAATCGATTCAAAAATCGATTCAACGACCTGAATCGCCCATCACTACTCGACAACTCGTCGGTTGATACACAGATATGAGTATTGGGCGCGGCTTAAATGTAGCGTGCTTACGGATCGCGAAAACACCTAACAGCGCAGTCTCTTGGCATTGCATGGTTTCGTTTGCCCGTGTGGCGTCCTCTTAAGGTGATTCGATACCGTGATTTTCTGTTTTTGTCTTACACACACGCGACATAGGATTTTAAACTGGTTTTTTGCCAAACACCAATTGGTCTAATGAAGCGATAAGAATTCTAAAAACAGATTTGAATTTGTCGTCAAGTCTACTTGAAATCGACTTTTCCAAATTTTTGTTTTTTTGTTTTTAACTTCTCCAAAAATTAAAATACGACAATTTTAGATTCTGAGCGAAGCGATGAATGTATTGATTTTACAATGATGTGTGTTTTATTTTTATTTTTTTTTGTGTCTGTCATCACCTTTTAGGACGGTAAAAGTGCTTGAATTTCTTCAACAGTAACTTTTCTGATATAGGAAAGTGAATCTAATTGGTACTTTGGGGGGTCAAAAGTAAAAATTTCCCAGTAATTTTCAAAAGCGACATAAAAAACAAAAGAAAAATTAAGGAAAAACGGGAATTTTTACGCATAATCTGTTTTCGAGAAAATCGATTTTGGTTTTTGGTGTAACTCTAAAACAAATGACCGTAGGGACATGAAATTTTGACTGAATGTTTATATTAGCATTTTCTATACACCATATAATTTACAAAATATTTTGACTCTTTTTGAGCTGTTTACGGCCATTGTCAGTTTTCAATTTTTTTAGTTTTTTTTCTATAAATATCAATAAAATGTTATTTGTTGGGTAAAAAAGCCTAGCCTAACCTAAATCTAAGATTTGAAAATGTAATATAAGATTCCTCATAAGTTTGTCTACCTCTATCAAAAAAGAATGTCTAGAAGAAACTTAAATTAAATTTTAATGAGCGTCTGAAATTTATATTTTTACAACATTTGATATTTACTTGATTTCTCATGTAACAATTTTCTTATTTTATTGTAATTAAAAAACGAATGACTGTAGATACTTGAAAATTTCACTGAATGTTTATATTAGCATTTTCTATACACCATAACATTTTCCAAATATTTTGACTTATTTTGAGATGTATACGGACATTGTCAATTTCCATTTTTTTTAGTTTTTTTTCTATAAATATCAATAAAATGTTATTTGTTGGGTAAAAAAGCCTAATTAAATAAATTTAATATAAGGCTACTGATATATCGTTCTAATAGCAGTTGAAAAATATTAAAAATACATATGCATAATTTTTTTTTATAAGCATTTAAAGTTCAAATTTTGACAACATTTATCAAATTTATAATTTATAAATTATTTTGTAGTTATAAATATATAAAATGTTTAACTTTTATGGCTAAGGATTGAAAATTTAAAACAAGGCTCCACGTAAATAGGTTATATATAAATTACTTTATTCACAATAATATCATCAAATATACTTGGTAAAATCATAGGCTGACCTACCGTTTTCGCTCAGAATCGTTATTCTTATACAATGATATTATATCATTGAATTCAAATTTAACACCATCCATTACAGTGATCCACTTGTAACCTACTGTACAGCAGAGTGACATCCACTTTTCCTCTTTTTTTTCTATTAATATCAATAAAATTTTATCTGTTGGGTAGAAAAGCGTTAAAATTTTATGCAAGGCTCCTGATATATTGTTTCAATAGCAGTTGAAAAATATTAAAAATACAAAGGCACAATTTTTTTTTGTAAGCATTTAAAGTTCGAATTGTGACAACATTTATCAAATTTAAAATGTAATAATTATTTTCTAGTTAAAAATTTATAAAATGTTCAAATTTTGTAGCTAAGGATTGAAAATTTAAAACAAGGTTTCACATAAATAAGTAAATATATAAATTACTTTATTCACAAAATATCATCAAATATACTTATTGTCGCCGCCGCGACAATAGCAATGTACCCACCGACCGACCACACATAGTTATTATTAAGATTATTATATAAGTTATACAGTTATTACATAATATTTAGATTAGGCTGCGACCGGTCATTGTCCAGCAAGGGCGAGGCGCGGTGCGGCAGTGAGTTTAGTTCGTTCGTTCGTTGCACACAGTCAACGCAATAATATTGTACGTGGGCACACATCGCAGGCATTTTATTAGATACATTTTTGGCTCGAATAGCCAACAATATTATTATACTCTTTGTAGGCGCGAATCGCCGTCAATATCTTTTATTATTATTGTAATAATTCATTGTGTATATAGGCGCGAATCGTCACAAATATTATATTGTTAGCATCGGCTCTAATAGCCGTTTGCATATTTTATTATTTTGTTGACATATACCGCAACGCTAATCGTCGGGTTATTTCAAACAGTATTATATTATAAGTTATAACATTGTCACGAGTGCGATCGTAATTTAAATCATATTTTGAATTATCATATTATAACTGTACTTAGTTATTGCTATTTAAATTATTGTCTGGCTTGAATAGCCAGTGAATTTATATTATTATTGTTGTGTATCTATTATAAAACTATTATACAGGCAAACGTAGCAGCGACAAATTGTAAGTTTTTTTTAACAATTTATTTATTATGTTATATTGCATTGTCGAGCCAGTGGGCCAAATTTATACTTTTACGAGTAACAGCTCAAATAGCGGCTTATATTATTTTATCGGTTTGGCCAAAAGGGCCATATATTTACACTGTGTATTATTTAAACAATTATTATATTATCGCAATTTACTACCATTATAATTTTAGCTTTCAGTTTATTTGATGACAGAATTAATGTAAAACAAAAACGTAATATGGTTCAAAAAATATTGGAAGAAGACAAAGAAGAAGAAAAAGAAGTACAAAAGAAATTTTACCTTAAATCAGAAGAAGTTTCTAATTTTGTAAATAATGAGCTCCCAACATCATTACTCTCGGCTAAATCGATGATGATGTTTAAGAGATTTGGTTTATCTACTAACTTCTTAAAAATAGATCCATCTGAATGGAACACACAAAATGACTACATCCAAGGTCAACAAATAATTAGGTCACTTAAGGTTGTAAATGATACAGCTGAACGTGGAGTGAAACTGATGGAAGAATTTAATGAAAAAATTACAAAAGATGAAGACCAAAAACAATTTTTATTGAAAGTTAGTAGTTTATATAAGTAATAAGTATTAGTAGGAAGTATTACTATAGTCATAACAAATTGTGCCTAAATATATGATTAATATTTTAATTATATTTTATATAATTTCAGACTGTGCAAGATTATCGTCGTAAATACCCAGGACATAGCAGAGAAAAGTTGAAAACGCCATATACCTAATAATTCAATAATTAATTTAATCTCCAAATACTCACCTTAATAATATTTAACTATTATACAATAAATATTTAAGTATAAAATAATTTGTTTGACTTATCAAACTTTATTATAAAGTAATCTTTTTCTTATGAATAAAATAATTATGTTGTATTTGGTTCTTCGTAGTGGTAGAAGAGTTGTTTAATAAAATATTTCACGAATCCTACTGTAAAAACAAAGTTAATGGTCTAATACAAACTTTACTTATAACATTATTTCAGAAAATTATATTTTGAACATTTTTTATATAAAAGACTTCGTCGTAAATTGAACCATACGTCAAATATATTAGAATAACCATAAAAAAATCAAATTTTCGAAATATATATAAAATTTGGTTATTTAACAATTTCTCGAAAAATAAAGGATTGACAAGAAATTTTATGAAGATATTTTTTATAGGTAATTTAATGTTCTACAATTAAGGTTCTATGTGTTTTTTTGTGGATTTTATAGTTTTTGGTTTAAATTCAAAAAACAGGAAAACTACCCTCGTTAGTCATTTTTCAACCCTTTTGCGGCACGTGAAGGGGGTCAGGTATCATCACCAAATTTAACCTAAATTATTTTCTTATAGTAATGAACAAAATTTGGGGGTGCTCAATAAAAAGTTTGAAAGTTTAAAATTAAGGACCACCCTAACTAGCACTCACTGGTCTTGCTCGGCGACCCCGTCCACTTCCTTTGAGTCGCTACACACACATACACATCTATACACAGGTCGGTCGGTGTGTGAGTACAGCGCCCGAAGTAGCTATAGCGATCGGGCCGTACGGGCTAACTATTGTTTCGTCCCCGGCGCAATCATTTTGGTGACCTCGACGTATTGCTATCGCACTTTTTGCTCATAATCACGTAATAATTGTTATTGGTAATTATTTATACCTGTTCAGTTCATTGCATATTATAAATATTATTATCGAGAACCGTTAATCACTTAATCTAAATACCGGTCGTCGATATTATATCATAATATTCAAGAACTAGGTCATTCACCTCTTGTTATAGATTCTATTATTATTTATCGCAAGTACGTATGAGTAAATGTGTAATACAGTGTCAATTACAAATTAAATTTGATCAGATACCTAAAGGTGTTGAGAGTAGTATTCATTTTAAGTCCGTGATAGGCATTATATATAATATTATACCGTGTTTTTGATTTCCTTTCTCCATCTATAAATGGGACTAGACGAAAGCGACCAAAAAGTGTTAGCCGATATGAAAAAGAAACGGGGAGTGGTAAAGGCTTCACTGACCCGCATAAAAACGTTTGTTAGCAAATTTGATCCCAATTAGCAGTATCATTATTAGAATTTCGGCAAGAAGAATTGCCTCTGATCAACCAGAAGTTTGATGATATCCAATCACAAATAGAGTTACTCAGTGTCGATGAAGAAGCGCAGGCTGAAGAGGAGAGATTAAACTTTGAGCAAGACTAATTCTCCATCAGATCTAAAATACAGGAACTAATTAATCTAGAGAAGTCACATAACACTTCAACTCATAACTCTACATTTATGACTGGACATCAGGCTCAACGAACACATTTACTACTCATACCTTTGCCCAGCTTTAACGGCAACATTCAAGATTGGTTTTCGTTCTTTGATATTTTTAAAGCAATGGTTCATAACGAAGATGGCTACACTCCGGCGCAAAAGTTTTTCCAGTTGAGATCGTGCTTACAAGGTACAGCGTTGGATCTAGTGCAGTCAATTCCAATAAGCGATGTGAATTACGACGTAGTCATTAAACGGCTTATACAACTTTATGACAACAAAAGTCTCGTGATTCAGTCAAACATACGTTCGATTCTGGATTGCTCACCTGTCGATGAGTCAGTGCCCAATTACAAAAGCAACTTTGCACACACTAGCACTCTCTGGTCTTGCCCGTCCACTTCCTTTGAGTCGCTACACACACATACACATCTATACACAGGTCGGTCGGTGTGTTAGTACAGCGCGCGAAGTAACTAGCGATCGGGCCGTACGGGCTAACTATTGTTTCGTCCCCGGCGCAATCACTTAGTAATATCATAGGCTGACTGACCGTTTTCGCTCAGATTCGTTTTTCTTATACAATGATATTATATCATTGAATTCAAATTTAACACCATCCATTACAGTGACCCACTTGTAACCTACTGTACAGCAGAGCGACATCCACTTACCCACCTTTATTTTTAAATACTCTTTTTTAATATGACATTTATAGGAATTTGGGAAATAATATCAAACATGTGGGAAAGTCGATTTCAAGTAGACTTGATGACCAATTAAAATATATTTTCAGAATTCTTATCGCTTCAATAGATCGATGGAAAAAAACACGTATAAAATAATATGTCGCGCATGTGTTAGACAAAAACAGAAAATCACGTTATCGAATGCCCTTAATGATATATGATTAATTATTAAATTGAAAAATTGATTTTGTTTTTAAATTGTTATATAACACATCGAAATCATTCGATTACTGATTAGGTTAAAAAAATAATTACTTAATTGAAAGTCCACTATCTGTTTTTCACAATCTAAAAGTATAAACAAATTGTTAATTAAATAAATATTTGCTTGTTTAGAAATGTATTTAATTCAAAATGTAGTAATATTCGAATAAAAAAAAAATACATTTATTAAGTGTTGGTGTTTTGTGATGGTTTTAGTAAGGTGTTATAGGTCAAATTAATTAGGTATCTAGGTAAGAATTGATAAGTATGTATGGCTTGAAAATTTGAAATTGAACAAAGCTATTTGTTGATAATGTTAATGTCAGATGTACTAAACGGATATATCAATTTATTCTTTAAATGTTGACCAAGCAGCTTTCTATTAAACTCTGTAAAACCTTATAAAGGAATTGCTTTTTGGTTATATAGAACTTCCGTTATAGGGAGACTAAAATTATATGGTATATTTATAGTCATGCGAGAATATTTTTATTTTCCGTTATAAGAAAATATACTTCTTATAGACCTATCATAGGTAAGTAGGTAAGTATAATAAGGGATCCGTGTCCGTTATATAATGAAATTTAACTGTAAATATAGTTGATTGAATTTTGTTTTATTATTAATTAAGTGAAATAGTATATGAGCTTACCCAAAATAGCTGTGAATATAAAATTGTAAATCGTTACTAAATGATGAGTGTTATAATTTATAAATTATACAACAAAATTATAGTAGACTTACGATTTTCCAGCACTGTAAATTTATAAGCATAATTATTATTAAAATTCCAAGTTATTAAAATACTACAATTTGGAATAAAGTTAACTAGTTAATTCAATAATATTATAAATATTTTCTGTTTTTAATTTTGGTAATTTATGTTTTGTAAATAGTGAGATTCCAGTTACGTGTTTAAACTCAATGGAGTAAAATGTTCGTGGTATCAATGAAAACAATATTTCACCGAGATTGCACTAAGAATGACATCACCCCCAAAAAATATAAAGAAATCGTTTTCCATACAATTGACAACATACCACAAATTCATTAAGTCAAAGTAATCAGAAAATAAAAACATTTTATAATCAAAATAACACAGATAATCAATTATATCGAATAAAACTTCCATTTATTTGTTATTACTAATTTTTCCATTATAAAGGAGTTTCCGTTATAACTGGGAGACTAAAATACACAAGAATAAAGATTATACAAGACTATTGTTGTTTTCTGTTGTAAAAAGTTTTTCGTCTTATAGGGACAAGGGAGTCCCTTCTTGAAGGGTTTTTTTACATACTATGTAAAGAATTTGGTTTTATTATAAATTAAGTAAAATAGTCTATGAACTTACTTTTAAGAACTGTGAATGTATAAATGTAAATAGTTATTAAATGATTAGGGTTATAAATTATTATAAATTGTGTAAAAAATTAGTGGACTTACGTTTACTCCTATCTGTAAATTTATAATCATAATAATTAAATTAATTTCAAGTTATTAAAAAACTACGATTTGGAATAAAGTTGATCAGCTAATTCAATTCAAATAATTAAATTATAAATTTTATTTTTAATTTTGGTATTCTAAGATTTATAAATAATGTAACTCCATACAAACATTAATTTTTATTTTATTATTAATTAAGTAAATTAGTATTATACTATTATGAGGTTACCGTTAATTGCTGTAAATGTATAAACAAAAATCATTATTAAACGATTAATATTATGATTTATAAATTATGTATAAAATGTATGCACTTACAAACATCATCTTCTGCAAATGTATAAGCATAATTATTAATACTACGATTTGGACTAAAGTTAATCAGTTATTCGAAACGATAAGTAATATTATAAATATTTTCTGGCTTTTTTTTTAAATTTTGTAAAAATACAACTCCGGTTAGTATGCAACACAAAAATGATTCTGAGCGGAGAGTGTCTATCAGTATTATTATTTATTACAAAATATATTTTAGATTTAAGAGAAGCATTGATATGGAATGATATAACACATTTGATTTTTTTTTTTAAATTTGTTTTTAATCTTTTGTTTCTGTCATCACAATTATTGGGGCAGTAAAACAGTTTTAATGTTGTACTTCAGCATATTTTCTGTTAGAAAAGTGAATCTAGCTAGTACTTTGAGGGGTCAAAAGTAAAAATGTCTTGTTGTTATTAAAATTGTCTTGAAAAACAAAAAAATACAGATCATTTTTACGTAATATACCAATTTTCAGCCAAAGCGATTTTGTGTTTCTGTAGTAACTAAGAAACAAATAACCAATAATGTTTTAAATTATCACCAAATGTTTTTATGTCCAGTTTCCATACACGATAATTTTTTCAAAATATTTGGACTGTTTTTGAGATTTCATAAAACCATGATAAATTTTCAATTTTTTAAAATTTTTTTTAATAAATTATTTTTTGCTAGGTAAAAATACTTAAAAATGTAATATAAGGTTCCTTGTCAACTGTTATTAGAGCAATCATAAAAAATGGCTGTGCGTAAATCCAGAGCAGGATAAAAATTTTTTTAAAGTGAACCAAGGATGATAAATATTACATAATATATAATAATAATATGATAAATCTAATATTAGGTGGGTACATTAAGTTTATATTTTCGTAAAAACCATTTTTAAGAATTATTATTATTTGAATAAACATTTTACTAATTCAGACTACTAATTAGAGTTTTGATATAAATACATCAACATTTTAAGATAAAAATGTAATAAGTAAATAATTTTCAGTAAAAAGGGGGATCTCATTTGAAAAAAAGATTTGTTAGTATCGCCACAGAACACTCTTAAAGTAGGTAGTGCAAGAAATATCAAAATGTAGTCTTTCTAGGTACTTATAATTAGTTATAAACATTATAAAATCAGATTTTTAATAAAAGTACTATAAAAGGTAAAATTGGGGGCGAGCATGCTTTTTTAAAAACTATGTATACCTTGCCAAAATATTTTTAATTTCTGTTTGCACAATTTCTGCATGAGTACATCTTTAAAATGGAAATATTTTAATATCCCTTCTTATTGCAATTTCCATCTTTAGAGGAATCAATATTCTGAAATTCAAGTTCATACGTTTTATCGATTTTAAGAAGATCACGCAGTCACTTATTTCACTGCAGGGCTTGAAACCGTTATTAATTTAATCGGTTACCGCTGATGTGGTAACAGGAATTTTTTTGGATACCGGTTACTGGTTTTATACCGGTCCTGTTGTTAGCGGTAACCAATTACCGGTACTAGATTTAAAATTACAGGGTACCGTTAAGTGATAACCACTTCCAAAAATTTCGGTTACCGGTAACCAATTGAATACCGGTTTTCTAAAAAAAAAATTGTACTACACCTTTGTACCCGTATACTTAAGAGGATGTCAGCGCACTATTTGTTTTCTCTCTCTAGCCCACGCGCAACATAGACAAAATGCATTTCCGCACAATTGTTTTTTCTATGTTTTTAAGTAATCTTAGAGTAAAATCACTCATTACAAAAAAGATAGAGAATAATATTTTTGAGGGAATGACATATCGATTTCCATAAATATTGTTTCCAAAACGATTTAAACATAATTTAAATTTACAACATTTTTTTGTTTATTTTAAAAGTCGAATACAAAGTCAAATAACAATAAAATATAAAACCGATATGTCATTCTCTCTAAAATATTGTTCTCTATCTTTTTTGTGATGGGTGATTTTAATCTAATATTACTTAAAAACATAGAAAAAACGATTCTGCGCAAATGCGTTTTGTCTATGTTGCGCGTGGGTCGGAAAGAGAAAACAAATAGTGCGCTGACATCCTATTAATACAATATTCATGTTGTTATAGGAATCAAGCTATTTTTAGATTTCCCAGTACAATATACGATGAGGGAGACCGAGACTATCGACTATCGAGTACCGTCATTACTCATTACCAACGATATTTTATGTTATAAGTAGGTAGGAAATAAAAATGTAGAATACCAATTATTTGAATTATTATTACAAGAATGAAGACTAGGAAAAAAAACGAAGATATAATAGTATGATTTAAGAATAGGTTTAAGAAGTTATTATTTATTATACCATTAGTAGTTACGAGCGTATAATCATTCATGTAGCTAAAATAAATTAAACATAATATTATTATAGTTCATACGTAACGGTAGTCAGTATTTATAAATACTGGTAATCGGTTCTTAACCGGTTAAAACATATTACGTTATTATAACGTTTTATGTTAGCTGAAAAATTCTCACGATAACCAGTAACCGATAACTGGGAGCACAAATAGGCTTATAATAACGTTAACCGATTATAGGTTCCCCAAAATTCTGGGGAAAAACCGGTTTTCGGTAAAAACCGGTAACCGGTTTCAAGCCCTGCTTTTTTGTATTATTCAGATCAATATTTTTAAAATAACAAGCAAATTTATTTAGCTGTGTTTTAAGGTAAATCAACAAAATTATAATTATGACTACGTTTTTAACATAAACATTTGTTTAGGCCTTTAGCTTTTTTCGATCTTCTGTTGATATGGTCTAATGTTCACATCCATAAAGGGCTATACTCCATACCTTCCATGCCTTCAATAGATTTTTTTCTTGGTCGTAGACTATAAATGTTTCTTGATGCTAGTAATTTTAGCCATATTTTAGACAGATGCGTTTTATTATTTCCCTCCTATTTCTTCCATCATTGCTGATTATTCTCCCCAGGTATGCGAATTCATCTACCCGTTTTACTGTTTCGTTTCTTCGTAGTTTTATCTGTACAATGGTTTTATTTCCCCTTCCATAAACGAGTACTTTTGTTTGTGCACATTTATGTTCATTTTCAAATTTCTAATGAATCCACAGTTAGTTGATCTAAATCTTCCCTATTTTCAGCAATTACAGGCGAAAGCAACATAATTATTTTCTGATCAATAATTATTATCATCTTTTATCTTATATCTGTTGCTTCTTGAATATTATTTGGGATAGGGTCCATCCTAGTCTAACTCCTTAATTTATTTTTATTTTTGAATTTATAAAAATTATACAGAAATGTCCTGTCTGCGTGTTATATTCCTATTTTTGTCATCATGTTAAACATTAACGTCCAATTCACATTATCAAATGCTTTTTCGATGTCCAAAAAAACTATGAATATTTGTTTAACCTTCCTTATTCTTTTCTAAATAATTATTCTCAATGCCAGTATTTCTTCTCTCGTTCCCATATTTTCCCTGAATTCGTATTGATTGTCCATCAGTTTATCTATCTATCTTGGATTCAATATGTTGGAATAAAATCTTTGTTAGTATTTTAGATGCATGGGATAGCAGGCTAATGTTTTAGAATTCTTCACATTTTTTTATGCTACTTTCTTTGAGATGGAGAAAATGTATTATACTTCTTACGTACTCCTCTGGCACTTCACCAGTTGTGTCTATAAAATATATGTATCTATGATAATTAAAAATAATTTGTTTTCAACTTTTTCCCTTGACTCCTTCCAAAGCTTCGTTTGTATTTCATCAATCCCTGATGCTTTTTTTTCTTCAGATTTCTCAAAGCTTTATAAACTCCTCCCTCGTAACTGGGTTCTTTTTTTATCCTTCTTCATTTGATTCATTGTCTTTAAGTGTTTCCCCCCGAAACAGAATTTCTAAATATTTCTTCCATCTTTTGGATATATCGTTTTTTCTTTGTTTAATATTTTATTATTTTCTACTCCTCCAGCTCAGGACTTATTCTGACAAAAGAACTTCTTCAACATTTTGTACACTTCATCTCTATTTCCTGTTTTTATAAAGGTTTCTATTTCACTACACCTGTTCTTATACTCATATTTTTCTTTTGCTTCCCTTGATTTCCTAGTAAATTTCCTTAATACTCTATATCATTTCTGTCCTCCTGTACTGTTTGAACTTTTATATTTCCTTTTTTCCTCTATCATATTGACGATTTCAGTTGCTCTCCACTCCTTTCTTGCTCTAACGAATTGTGTCTTATAGTTTATCTACGGTGTTCGTGATTGTATCTTTCAAATTCTGCCATCTTTCTTTAATGTTTGGAAGTTCTGGTGATTCTTAAATTATCATGCCATTTATGCTATCACGATATTTTTTCTTTGTTTCTTCATCTCTTAGGTTTATAACTCGCCATAACACAATTTTCTTCTTACCCATAATTCATTTAAATTTAAAATAACATTTTAACAGGACGAGATTGCGGTTGATGTATGTATCTGGGTCTTGGGTAACTTCTACTTCTACTTCTACTAAGTTCTTTACTTTTCTTTCTAAGATAGCATTCAAGTCACCCATTACTATCAGATTCTCCTTCGCTTTGTTATTTGTAATCAATATTTTTATATAACTCTTCTGGCTCATCATCAATACTATTGTAATATACTCGGGAGCTTGGTACCTACTATCGTAGTACTAATAGTAGATAAGTGGCTGCCAAGATATTATAGATGCAGGTCGCAGACAATTTGTTTGATGTTGTAGTCGTGGTTGATAATAAATAAAAGACAGTTGTTGTTTATTGTGAATTTTATTATATTGTTGATAATTTTCCAAGTCCAAAATAATGCTCGTACAGAGTGGCGTGAAGGTGCTTGCACTAATGGGTGGTAGTACACGTCTGAAAACAGGCCGATTCGGTCTCCCTTTTATACTAAGTTCCCCGTACCCCTTGCCTATAGATACTGTATCTCGGCTCACGGATGTGGTTTGTGTGAACATCGTTCCAGCCCACGCCTTTTATGATTTCCAGTATAACTCTGTGTATTCGATTTGAGATAATCATTTTTAATATTTTTTATATTGAATATCGTCACGTACAGCGTTGTACTAAAAATAATCATTCTACTGTTTTATATTTTTTATATTTTGTACATTGTGGTATACAGAGCAATTATATTGTTCAGTGCGTTTCTTAAACAAGAACTAATAATGTAATATTATTTACTAAACAGAAAGAACCCTTATTTCCGTTTCTATTATCCGATATATGCCGAATTACAGTATCTAAATTATAGTATAGTGTAATTATGTACCTGTGGGATTTGTTTTATTGTTAAGTAGTAACTTGCTTACTACACTATTAATTTTCGGCATATACACTAAAACTACTATTGTGAATTTTTTTTTCATCTGGATTTTGACTAGAAAGATTCTATCATCGTATTGTATATAGACTTTAACTTTTTTGCCTAGGGTTTTATATATGATAATCTCTACTCCTCCTGTGTCAGGTTTCTTCCCTGATGCTCCTTTATGTCTTATCCTGTAGCCCCACAAGTCTCCAAATTTCAGTCATCTTATTTCTGATTTTCCAAGGATATCAATGTTCATCCTGTTAATTTCTATTTTCAAGTTTCCACATTGTATTAAAGTTCTTACGTTCCAAGTTCCTATTTATTTATACTCTTCAACATTTCTTACCTATATCGTATTGATTCAATTGTTTTCAGAATACCGGAGGAACTAGCATGAATATATTATATATCCTACATGAATATATTATATATCCTATAGGGTAATACTGAAGAAAAAATTCGACTGAACTATCAACTATGTATGATTCATAACGATTAATTGAAGATTGTTATGAATCATACATAGTTGATAGTTCGGTCGAATTTCGGTCATTACTAATGACTATAATAATAATGAAATGTGTGTCCTTACTCTTGATGAAGGCTGTATAAATGTAATTAAGTAATTATAAATTAGTTATACATTTGGTATAATGATAAATTTCGTGAAATAAATATAAGACGTTATTTGTGAAAAATGTTTTAATTATAATAGATTTAATATTATTGGTCACATAAGATAGGCAATACTAATATAGTAATAAAGACATTTCTTTATCAAATAAAGGTATGGTCATGTGGAAGCTGCCTTTAAAAATAAAAGATCTTTGTACTGTCACAATATCATTATTTCAATAAAGACAATAGTGAAAAAAGTATTTCAATTATTTTCAAGACGTATTAAATGATAGTCATCTATCTATAATAAAATTCGTAAAATAAATAGTTTATTAGATCTATTGTAACATATAATAAATGTATTATACTATACGCACCTAAAAAACGATCCAGCAAACCTAAAAAATATATTAATGTAATTAATAATTTATCGATAATATTATCTTATGCTTTGTTATAATAATGATTAGTGTTTATTTCAGTAATTTAAAAATTATAAACCATAGAGACTTGAAACATTCCACCACTACGTAACGATAAGTATAGTTATTGTATGAAAAAATAATCTGTTGATATTTCAATATATTATGTTGATAATTAGTAATAATTATCAATGCAAATCTTATTTATTTGATAAATTCTGAATTATATACAAATATTTCTATAAAAAATTAGACTATGATAACTAATGAGTGTGTTTAGACGAATGTGGAAGTGCCTACTATTTTAGCGATGTATTGTTAGCATGTTTCACGCATGATCAAATTTTAAATTTGCTGAAATCATAAAATATACCGATTTTCTTGTGTTAGCATTGTCAACTATTGGTCTCTATATTGTATATTATTAGGATTGTTTAAAATGTAGATATTTTGATAATTTTATTATTTATCATTTTGTATGTTATAAATTAAGTAACTCACACGCGCGTTTGAACACAATAGAAAATGATTTATTGAATATTTTAAAACTATGAAGCAAGGGGCGAGGCACGTTTGGGCCAGGGACGTTTAGGTCACTAATAAAAATGCAACCCGTTTGGACCAGAATCCGTGAACCCGTTTGGGCCAATTTTTTTTAGGCCGTAAGCGCGCGCTTTTAGTTTACACTGGTTAAGTTCATACGCGCCGTATCGGCCATCGCCATCGTCAATTAAACTGTGAAAACTAATTTGTAATTTGTAGATTATGTACAGAACAAAATTATTAATAATTGATAACTGACCAAAAACCCACAGTTATATTATACATACGTATAATACCAATATAAAAAAAAAATATATATATATACAAATATATAATAGATATCTCTTACAAAACGGCCTTATCGGCCCGTGCGATAATACTAATTGGAAATATTGTGGTTACTTATACATTATTATCAAAAATTCAAAACACTATGTTCTACGTATGCACAGTGGTGGTGGTGATATCGAGGCCCTGTTCCTATAGCTCATACCATACTAGGTTAGTATTAGTATTTTCAATTTTAGTTAGTGCACTCTTAATATTCGTGTAGTTAAAATGGATATCCAAATCGAAAATGTTTTCCAAACAAAACGAGGTAATACGTGTATAACTGTTGATAATTTTAAACTCAGTAAATGTAATATTTTAATGAATAGTAATATTCGTTTTCGGTGTACAAATCGTTCGTGCAACGTGACTATTATCGTTAATGATAAGTTTAATGAAATAATTGAAACCAAAAATTTTCCTCACAAGCATCCTCCTCTAAAAGATAATTCGATCAAATTGGACATCATTAGAACAGCTGTAAAAAGAAAGGGGACAGAAGACCTGCATACCAAACCAAACAAAATTATTTTAAAAGAAATACGTCAAAGTGGATTTGATACCGATATTGAATATTCTAATTTAAGGTTAGTGCGTAAATCATTAATTTGTGCCCGCAAAAACTTATTTCCGACGTTACCACAAACATTAGAAGATACAATTGATATACTTTCGGCAGAAGGAGACAATATTACAAAATTTAACGATGAAAAATTTTGTCATATTTCTTCGGATAAAAATTTAATTTTATTCACCTGCAAAGCAAATCTAAATCTGCTGAGTGATAGCACACATGTTTTTGGAGATGGTACATTTCGTTATGCACCTAAATTCTTTCTTCAGCTATATACAATTCATGTGTATGTAAATAAATTTTACATTCCTGTAATTTATTGTTTACTTCCATTCAAAAACTTAGAAATGTACCAATATATGTATATAAATAAAATTATTATGTAAACATTTAACTGGCAAAGAACTAGATGTAAAAAATTTCCATGCAGATTTTGAAAAACCTGCACATTGTGTTGTTTTGAATACATTTCCTAATTGTAAAATTTTTTTTTTTTTATTAAGAAAACAAAACCCTCGGCAGCAAGGCCATTGGGATATATAATGTATAATAGTGTTAAAACATGTTATGTGTTAAAGAGAGAGAAAAAAAAATTGTAAAAATTGTAAAATTGTGTGCTGCTTTTTTCATTTAAGCCAAAGTTTTTATCGCAAAATTCAAAAACATTATTATTTACATAATAAATACAAAGAAGAAAACTCAGAAGTTGGAAATTGGTTAAGATATTTTTATGGGTTAGCTTTTTTACCACCATCTGAAGTTGGAGATGGGTATGCTCAATTGATGTCTATTGCTCCCAATATAGAACACGTTACTCACTTTGCTGACTATGTTTTAAATTATTACGTATCAGAAGATGCAGATTTTAATCCTTATATTTGGGCAACAGAACCTTCCGATTCACCACGTACAACAAATGGTCCTGAATCGTTTCACTCTCATTACAATTCACAATTTTATACACCCCATCCAAACATTTTCCAAGTAATTGACGTTCTTAAAGATTTCCAAGTTCAAACTATGCTGAAAATATCATCAATTTCAAATAATAAAATTAATGTTCAAAGAAATGACACACTTAAAAAACACAACATACTACATGCACGATGGGCACAATATCAAAATGGTGAGATATCTCAATTGACGTATCTGAAGATTATTGGACAAATGTTTCAAGCAGCTCGAATTTAAAAAAATATATTTTCGTAATTCAGTCGACTGAAAAAATTAATAATTTTTACCTAATGTACCTATTTATTTTTTAATATTTTTATCTTTAAGACGAAGTGATCATACATACTTGATATTATTATTTATTATATAAAAAAACAATAATAATAATAAAAATAAAAACGAGTTGTATAAAAGTAATATTTTTTAGTCCAAACGGGTCTTCAAAATTGGTCCAAACGAGCTGTGTTTTAGAGAAATTGGTCCAAACGGGTCCTGCCCGAAGCAAGAGTACCGTTACATCAGACACATATAGTTGGATACAGTCACCTAATACCTACTCACTGTTGTTGTTACTTGTTAGTTGTTAGGTACTTCTGGCCTCTCTGCCTAAGAGTACAATTATTAATGTTTGTTGTCGTTATGTAATAATATTAATAAAGTTTTGTGTTTAATATAAAAATACTAAAATGTGATTGATGAAGTCTTAACATAACATAAATGGTATCAGGTGTTGATTCATTATGCGTCGAAGAAAGAAGGATCAAGTAGATAATTCTGGATCACGATATGATGAGTCAATAAACGAGCCGCAACAATCCACGTGCGCTGATGCTCAAATGTCCATGAACACATTCACGATGTCGTCAGGTCTTATTGGTAATGTAAGTCAACTATCCTTAGAAGGAAATTTATGTCAAAATTGGTCTGATTGGCTGCAAGAGTTCACCATTTACTTGATAGCGAGTGGTTATGATAGTCAGCCCGAAAAAAGAAAAATATCAATATTTTTACATTTTATTAGTAAAGCTGCTTTAAAAATTTATAACTCGTTTAATGTTAACATAAAAGAGTTGACATTAGACAATCTAATATTCAGATTCAATGAATATTTTATTCCACGTAAGAATGTCACAGTGGAACGCCATACATTTTTTAATTTTTTTCTCGGTACCAATATTATTTGATGAATGTATTAATGATTAGGTTTATCAAATAAAAGTATGTCATGTGAATTTGATGATTCTTTACGAGAAAGTCTAATAAAAGATATGTTAATTTGTGGTCTAAATAAAAAAAATCTTAGTATTAAACAATGTCTATTAAAAGAAGATGATCTTACATTGCAAAAACCATTAAAAATTACTTCGTCCATGACACTGTCACAACAAAGGATAAAGAAACTGGATGTCGTGGATGGAAGTAAAGGAACAGTCAGAGAAGTACTGGCAATCCAATCAAAGGAAAAAGTAGGTCAGCGCATTTCGGTGGTGGATATTTGTTCATCGTTCTTTCGGGCCACGGACAGGATAGTGTAATTTTAATGTATTCGATAAAAAGCGATTCTGAGCGGACGAGGGAATCTTTTTTATTTAATTTTATTCGTTTCTATGGTGATAAACAAAGCGTTTTAAGAACAGCATAAGAACGATTTATATAAATAGGTTATTTATATAATTATAATTAAAATTTATAATTAGAAAATATCATAAAAATGAAAAAAAATATAAAAGAAAAGAAAAAGCTCATAGGTCCCTTAAATGTTTTGAAAACTTTACCATGTCTAGGTAAGGCTAATATAAGTAAACAACCCAAATTTCAAGTTTATACAAATGTTTTTAACCGAATTACAACAAAAAAACTCCCGAAATTAAAATGTCTATAAATAGCTCAAAAATGGCTAAAATTTTCTGAACTTTAAACCGTAAGGAACAAAATTCAAAATACAATAAAAAATATTTTTTGTCATTTTTCATTTGAAGCAATATTTCTGGTAGAAAACGTCGTCCGTAGTTATTTAATATTATAAAATCGTGAAATTGTACGTTTTTTCTCCTTTAACCACTTTTATTTACGTGCGTGAATTTGGTCCCACCATGTTATGATAATTACACCGAAGTTATACCAACATTTTGCAACTAATTTGCAATTTTAGGCAACCTTCGTGAAAAAATTTGCAACTTCATGGTTACGCCGGAATCGAATTTGTATTTATGTATTTAATAAAAAAATCTATTAAAAATCTTCAAATATAAATTTATTAAAAAAATGTAATGTGAATAAAAAATATTCTTAATTGAAATAAAAAGCAGTTTAAAATAAAATATGTAAATAAAAAAAAATGTAACTAGAATAAAAAAATCATAGTTGAGTAAATAAAATATAAATAGGGATAAATAATCGTTTAAAAAAATGAATACCTATTTAACAAAAAATCCATATTTCATAAAAAATATAACTAGTTTAAAAAAGGCTAATTTAATAAAAAATAAAGAAACCTTAATTTAAATAAAAAGCCAAGTTTAAAAAAAATTGTGTATGTAGTAAAAAAATCTTAGTTGAGTAAATAAAATCTAAATAAAAAATAAGTCGTTAAAAATTTTTATATTTAATAAAAAAAAAAGTAGTTTAGAAATCCTAATTTAATAAAAAGTATAAATTGAATAAAAAAATGTAATGTAAATAAGAATAGTTTAAATTATCCCAATTTAATAAAAATGAGGTTGCAAATTTTTTCATGAAGGTTGCTTAAAGTTACAAATTAGTTGCTAAATTATGAAAAAGGTTCGAGGTCGATAAGACAATGTGGTGGGGCTGCGAGAAGTTGGCCCCCACCCCCAACTTAGAAATTCGATTCCGACGTAACCACGAGGCTGCACATTTTTTCACGAAGTTTGCCTAAAGTTGCAAATTAGTTGCTAAATTATGAAAAAGGTTCGAAGTCGATAGGACGATGTGGTGGGGCTGCATGAATTTGGCCCCACCAATTTTGGTTTGTCAATTAAGGCAAAAATATAAGGTTGCAAATTTTTTTTTTATTCGTTGCCTAAAGTTGCAAATTAATCATCACATATGGTGGGGCCAAATTCACACACGTCTTTTATTTCGTGTAGCGTTTCGAAAATCGAAAAATGACCTCTAATGTACCAGCTCAAGAACATTACCTTTCAGAAAAGATACTTGATACTTTTGAGCAAGTTTAGAGGGAGAAAAAGTGTTTACAGAATAAAAAAGAAAAAGAAATAAACATCATTGTAAAACCATTACATTCCTCGCTCTGCTCAGAATCTAAAATTCAAGAGTCCAGGTCGCCATCGAGGATCGCATGATCATAAGAATCATCAGTCAACGTCATCAGACAAGAACAGTCAAAGTCGTGAGTCATCGCAGTCAAGTCAGTCGTCAAAAATCAGAAAAGAAGGTTCAAGGAAGACGTATGGTAATGATAGTAATTTTAGTCAAACATGTAGTCGTGGTCAAAGTCATAAATTGTCATGTCCCGCCAAAAGCATTAAATGTCATAAATGTAATCTGTTTAATCATTTTGCCAAATTTTGTAGAACAAAGATGGTTAATCAGGTTACATTTGTTAAAAAAATTCTAATAATGATAATTTACTTTTTATTGGTTCTGTTAAGAACCCCTGGCTATATTAGTTAGTATATATATATAATAGTGTATAATATAATATTGTACGACGGCGACTGTCTGGAATTGCTGCGACAGCAATTCCAGGCAAGCGCTGGGTACAGGCACGGCTCGTATAGCAAGCCGTGCCAGTGGCATTTCAGAGCAGTAGATGGAACATTGTGATTCGCACCAGAACATAATATTTGTCAGACCATTTTTTATAAAACATTAAATAATTCATTAAGTACATTGTAAGTTTTTCTTTTCAAGTTAAATAAAGAGAGTAGTAATTAGTTCGAAAGTGTTCGTTGTTTTTATTTGTGCACGGACCTCCAGGGAGATCCGTAAAATTTTTGGTGGCAGCGGTGGGATCACGACAAATATCAGTATCCCGTTACCACGAGCAATAGCCGAACTAGACTTTCAACAATATATTAGAAGAAAAGGAAACGAACAAAAGCGTATCCATCCGAAACAGAACATTGTACACAAAGTTGCGTAAGGTAACACTAATAGTATAAGATATTATTATTTTATAATATTTTATATATTTTATATACATCTATATGGTGTGTATATATACATGCAAACGGTTGCGTGTGAACGTGTCTCTATAAACGCGCGATCAGCAAATTACCGGCGTGGTGTAATACATACATACGCCGTCGAAAAAAAAAAAAATTGACGACAGGCAGCCGCCGTGTGTGTGTGGGCCTGGCGTACGTGTTGCCGCCGCCGTCGTGGTTGTGACGACATCCATGTCGCCGCCGCACAGTGGGAGTAATCAAACTTTTAGCTGGTCAAAAATAGTAAATTTTAGTTTCGTAATCAGCGACTATAAACTTCAATATCTGTTGCCACTTATCTTAAGATAACAAATATACTGCAATATGCGATAATCATTAACTAATGAGCCGATAAATGTAGGTATGATTCATAAAGACTTATGAACTTCAGTCTACCACATGGTGTGCGCGTATATTATATTTTTCAGTTTTTCGATATTTTATATGAACAGAAGTAGTTTTCTAGTTTTCTAAATCAAAAATGGATCAACATATAGTACTAGGTAAGTGTATTAATTCGTATTTATATCATTAGTTAAAATAAAAAAATATGAATATATATCATACAATTAAAGAAATTATACTTTCATTCTAAATAAAAGAGTATAACAATTATTTAGGAGCTCTTAGAGGTTGCCGTTATTTTTATATTATACATAATTATATTTTCTTTATAATACTATATCGGAAAGTTGCTCACACTTGCCCCTTTTTGAATTACGATTTTAATTACAATAACTTTTTGTTTTTTCTTAAAGGTAAAACTGACAATGGAAAAAGAGTTAAAAATAATTGTTTATTTGAAGTATTCAAAAATTCTGAATCTGCTTTCCATACAAGTTCTTGTGAGGTTCGCAATACGTTGACCATGTATTTGTATAGTAAAATAGGCGAAGAGTGGGATTCTTATGAGGACTTTGAAAAATGCGTTAAGGGGAAAATTGAAGGATTTTGTAGTTCAGTAAATAAAAAATGGAAAGCATCTAATCGGTGTATGTCAAAATTTTTAGTTAAAAATAAAATCTGGCTGCAATTAGATTTCAACATTCCAATAAAAACAAAGAATGAAATGGTCTACCAGCCAACAACAAGTCGCGGTAGGCCACGTAAATTATTTATTGATTTATGTGAACGTTCAAAACGTAGAGAAACCGAACATTTAAGGAAAACGATAACAAGTGAGACATTAATTAGTGCTACGAAAAGTACTTTGTACTCTGAAGGTAAGCGTACAGCTGCTCACATATTGTCACAAGTAACTGAGTACTCTCCGTGTAGAGCAATTAAAATTAAAAAATGTGTAAAAATTATTCTAAAACTGTTATGCCTTATACCGAAGATGAGGCTCTAGCATTTATTGTTGATACACGCATGACGAAAGATGCATATCATAAAACTAGACTTGGGGCCAAACAACGTGGAGCTAATATTTATCCTTCTTATGATCGCATTCGTTTGGCAAAAGAAAGATGTTACCCTGAAGGCATAGAAATTAGTGAAGAAAAAGCTTCTGTCCCACTTCAACATTTGTTAGATCATACACTGACTAGATTATGTGAAACGCTTGACTTTAATAATATTGAAAATCTAAAAGTTTATACCGATTTAAATTTGTTATGTAAGTGGGGTTGTGATGGGAGTTCTGGTCATAGTGAGTACCACCAAACTTTCAATGGTCAAAATATAACAGACGCAAGTGTTTTTTTATTTTCTTTGGTCCCATTGCGACTTACAGGAACCACAACAATTTCAAAAGAAAATACAATTTTATGGAAAAATCCAACACCTTCGTCTACACGCTATTGTAGACCAATACAATTTATGTATAATAAAGAGACGGTAGAAACAACAAAAAATGAAGTAGAAAAAGTGGAAAAAGAAATTACAGAACTAAAACCCCTCAAATTAAATATAAATAATAATGTTGTGTCTATTAATTATACAATGGTAATGACAATGATTGATGGCAAGGTAATAAACACTTTAACTGGATCTTCAAGCCAAGTTTGTTTTATTTGTAAATGCAATCCTACAAATATGAACAATTTAGACCAAATGCACAAATTTAAAATCAATGAAGATAATTTTAAGTACGGTTTATCCACATTACATGCCTGGATAAAATTTTTAGAGTGCATTTTACATATTGCATATAAATTGGAATCGGCTCCAACGACAAAAAGGACAACTGCTGTACAAAAAATTTTAATTTCAGAAAAAAAGAAAGAAATACAATCTCGTATTTGGGAAGAATTAGGTTTAAAAGTTGACAGAGTAGTTCAGGGTATGGGCACATCAAATACGGGGAATGTTGCTCGAAGATTTTTTAAGAACCCGGAAAGAGTCTCTGAGATTACAGGAGTTGATGTTCGTTTAATCCATAAATTTTCAATTATATTAACAGTGATTTCTAGTGGTCATGAAATAAATTACGAAAGATTTGATGAGTATGCTAGAGAAACTGCAAAACTTTATGTAAAGTTATATAATTGGTACCGTATGCCTCCAAGCCTACACAAAATTTTGATACATGGCTCTTTAGCAATCAAATATGCCCTTGTTCCTATTGGACAGTTATCTGAGGAAGCTCAAGAGTCACGGAACAAAGACTATATACGATTGCGAGAACACCATACAAGAAAATCGTCGCGCGTTAACACAAATACAGATTTATTTAACTTTCTTTTGATAACATCTGACCCAGTAATAACAGGGTTAAGACCTCAGAGTAAAGTATCATCAACTGAATTACCTCCGGAAGCAATACATTTATTGAATATTGAAAACTCCAAAGATAAAGAGTCTAACGAAGAAGAAGCTGAAAGTAGTAGTGACTAGACTTAATTTTAAAATGTATTACTTAGATATAATATTGAAGAGTTTTTAAGATTTGTTTTGTATTAACTAAAAAAAATGTATTCTAAAAATAATAAATCAAACACACTATATTAACCAATATTTAATGCATTAATTTTGTTAATTTTTTGATGTTATACATTTTGGCCGGCTAGAACTCGTATTCCTCCCACTGTGCGCCGCCGACGTTTGAAAACTGACGACAACACAGCTGTTACGAATGTTACGATAATACGATATCAGAGCCGCCGCGCGCCGCCCTCGTTGTTTATAAACACGATAGCGCCGCCGTAACGAATTTATATCAAAATATAACGATATATTTACGTTATTTAATCATCAAAGCGAAACCCAATAATTAATTATTGGTCCCCGCGCCAGCAGTTTCGGGGCGTAGAACATCGTTCCGAAGTGGTTAAGGTGTCGAAGAGGAAATTCGACGTGTTATTGTTCCGAGATCAATTCGACGTCATATACCAGAGCATTCAGCATCAATCACAACGACCAGACGCAGACGAACACTGAAAATTTCAATCCATTATAGTCGAACAATTGTGGTGGTCGTGAGTATTTAGCATTAAGTTTTCAGCTCTGTTTATAGTAAAATATTTTTTTTTACAAACATAGGATAATAAATTATTATACATCGTATATTAACATAAACCTATGGTAGAAAAAAGGTATTTCTTTGTAAACACATGTTCTCAGTGTTTCTTATTTCGAATTCTTTTTTTTTTATATCTCTTTACGATTAGAGAATAAACCTTTTAGGAAACTCTTAGGCAAACTTTAATGAGCGCAAATTCGGGGGAGGATTCAACCACCAAGGGGGCTAACACGTCCGTTATTGATACCCCTACCCCTACACCAAGAGTAAGTTTACCTGTAAGGTGATCCAATTCCGACAATCCAAATTCCGAGCGTCAAATACACTAACCTAACCGTCGACCATTTACTTATTAAGGAGGCGGATTTGTCTGTAGCAACAAATAGTCTTTTAGCCGAAGTTAACGAAGAACTTAGGGAAATAGACAAAAGTTTAATTCACGTCGCCTTCGAAACCACTACAACAGAAAATTCAGAAAATTCCCAAAACACAAAAATTCTACAGACCAATCAAGAAAAACTATTAGACTGGTCTTCAAACGACACAGTTGAATCGACAAACCAAGGAATTAAGCTTTTTGTAAATCAAAAACCATTGGAAATAATGGGAGATAAAAATCAACCAACAGAAAGTGGTGCACTAGGACCATATTTGAACACAGACATTTCAAATAATCCAGATTTAAGCCAATTAATTGATCTAAAGATTCAGGAAATCATGAAGACAAGAGATAGCACCAGTTCGAGACATGGAGAATCGATATCAAATAATCAAATAGGACTTCAAGATGCGATTAGGCTACTACCAAAGTCATTTGATGGAAAAGACACCGAAAATTTAGAGATTTTCCTTGAAAAATGCGAATTTGTTGTGTCATGTGTAGTGGAACCAGCAATTCCACGACTGCTTCAGGCAATCCAAACCAGGTTAACCGGGAAAGCGAGGCAGGTAACAAAGTTTAAAACTTTCGACACATGGGAAGAATTACGAGAAACACTTAAAACAAGTCTAGAACCCCAGCGAACCACACAACATCTATTTTTAGAATTGTACGCCAACAAACAAAAAAATGGTGAAGATATTCTGACCTACTCCATGAGAGTAGAAGCTTTACAAAATCTTATCATTGAACAGGAAACTGCAGACTTTTCACCAGAAATTGCTCAAGCGATGGAAATTTCTATTAAGAGACAGGTAATTCAAGTCTTTATGGAAGGCTTGGGGAACCTAAAGGACTACATTAAGGCAAGAAACCCGCTTACTTTAGATAAGGCAATACAAGCCGCCCGAGAGGAAGAACGGATTAGGATGTCATCCGAAGAATCCAAGAAACTGTACAAAGGAAACTCGGTGGCAACGAAAAAGCCAAATGGTTCTTGCAACATTTGCAATAAACCAGGACATCGGGCCTGCGATTGTAGATCCAAACGAGGTAACAACACAAATCAATCAAAAAATTCCAGCACGCCACACGGAACCTCCAAAGCTACAGTGAACACTATCACGTGCCAGTACTGTAAAAAACCGGGGCACACAAAAGATGTATGCCGGAAATTAAAATATGTTACCGGGAAAAGGAATGAAGCAGCTCAAGCAGAGACTTCGGAAAACCAAAATCAACCGGGCGCTTCCGGCGGACGTCCGGTAGGGAGCATAAAAAGCGCCGCCATATAATTTCCAGAATCTTCACATTAAAGTCAAATTTAACAGATAATACTTTTACATGCAGAACCTCTCAGACAATTAACCCCAATGCTAAGTTTTTACTGGATTCAGGAAGTGATCTCAATCTAATTAAAATTTGTTCACTTTTGGATCAGGTAATGGTATACGAAGATACCATTTACTATTTAAAGGGCATCAACGAACAGTTAGTCTCAACATTAGGACGGACAACTATAAGTATTCAAATTGGCGAGCGTATGATGCAAGTAGAATTTCAATTAGTACATTCCAACTTTCCCATTACACAAGATGGAATTTTAGGGAAACCTTTTATAATAGGGAACCATACGATTATTAATTATCAAACTAACGAATTAATACTACCAGATACCGATAACATGAAAATCCAAGCTCGAACAGAAACTTTAATCGCAATACCTATCACAGAATATCAAGAGGGTGAAACACTTTTAATCCCAGCTCAAAAGGTTTCAGAGAATATCCTATGTAGCAATACGGTTAACCAAGTGCACCAGAATCAGATACTCATAGCGGTGATTAATCCCACGGAATCTTCAGTGGAACTTACCCAAGCACAAACGAAATCAATTACTATCTATAAGTTTGATGAAGTTAATGTTTATGCAACTCAGAACATACCAGAAAAGATCAGCGGACAAGGCCATTTAGAAACCCTAAGGGAAAAATTAAATTTGGACCATCTAAACCAAGAAGAAAGAGAATCTCTTATGCCAATATGTGAGGAATACTCAAATATCTTCCATCTAGACGGAGATAAACTATCTTGCACTGATCAGATTTATCATGAAATCAAAACAAGTGAGGCCGCACAACCGATTAATGTACGTCCATATCGTTTGCCTTTTAAGCATAGACAAGAAATTGACAGACAAATTCAAAAGCTTGAGGAGGACAACATTATTGCCCCGAGCAAAAGCCCTTGGAATGCGCCATTAATCGTAGTTCCCAAGAAGCCTGATGAAAAGGGAGTCGTGAAGTATCGCGTGTGCGTGGACTTCAGAAAGTTAAACCAGATATCAACAGGAGACGCGTATCCTCTACCGAACATTACAGAAATTCTGGACCAATTGGGAAAATCCAAGTACTACACTACGTTGGATTTGGCCCAAGGGTACCATCAAGTCAAAATGCACCCAGATCATTGCAATAAAACCGCCTTTTCTACGGACAAAGGTCATTTCGAATTTTTAAGAGTTCCATTCGGGTTGAAGGGAGCTCCAGCCACTTTCCAACGTCTAATGAATTCCGTATTAACGGGATTAAATGGGATCAAAGCATTTGTGTATTTGGACGACACCATTATTTATGCCCTAGACCTTGAAGATCATTCAAGGAAATTAAAAGAAGTATTCGCCAGATTACGAGAAGCAAACCTCAAACTCCAACCGTCAAAATGTTCATTCATGCGAAAAGAAGTGAACTATTAAGGACATGTTATAACCGACAAAGGAGTAAGGCCTAACCCACAAAAGATTGATTGCGTAGTAAAATTTCCAACGCCAACAAGTGCTAAGGAAATCAAATCATTCTTGGGTCTGTCAGGCTATTACCGACGTTTCGTTCCGAATTATGGACAAATTGCAAAACCGCTCACGTCGTTATTAAAGAAGGATGTTCCATTTTATTGGTCGGATCTTTGCCAAGAATCGTTTGACAAATTAAAAGCTATTCTCACCAAAGAACATCTCCTACAATACCCTGATTTTGAACAACCATTCAATATCACATGTGACGCCAGCAATTTTGCAATTGGCTGCATATTATCTCAAGGACCAATTGGGAAAGATCTACCAATTGCATATGCATCGCGCACTCTAAACAAAGCAGAGAAAAATTATAATACAACGGAGAAGGAACTTTGTGCAATAGTATGGGGGAGTCAAACAATACCGACCGTATCTATATGGTCAGAAATTCAAAATTATTACAGATCATCGAGCGTTAAGCTGGCTTTTCAACGTAAAGGACCCGGGGTCCCGATTAATCCGATGGAGGTTGAAACTAGAAGAATATGAGTATGAAATCCACTATAAGCCAGGTGTTGCTAACACCAACGCTGATGCATTAAGTCGAATCAGAACAGTCACGACTAGATCCAAAATCAAGTCAGAACCTTCAAGACTAGAAGATAGGGTAACGTCTACAAATGGTTCCGACAGAATAAACATTGTAGATTTACCGGAAGTCTCGAACACTTCAGAACCTCTATGCAATACAGAGCCTTCTGATGAATACCGAATTTTTTTAAATACCGAAGCTAAACCTACTACCAATGTAATTGAGTTACCAGGTAATATTTTCGACTCAGAACCTACTACATCAATAGCACATTGCGTTTCCGCTGATTTTAATATGTCTCGAGGTATCGCCCTTCAAATGAGACGGAAATTCGGGCAGGTGGACCAATTGCGAAAAGAACAAAAATCAGTTGCTGATGTAGCCGTTATTCAGTCAGAACAACGAACAATATTTTATTTATTAACAAAAGAGCATCACTGGCAAAAGTCTACGTATCAAGCAATCTATAGTTGTTTACAGAAACTTAAAGAATTGTGTATGCAATTAAAAATAACCAGTCTAGCTTGTTCAAGGATTGGAAGTGAAGCAGATGGACTACAATGGGAAATCATCCGAAACATGTTTCGAAACACCTTTGGAAATTCGAACATCAAAGTCTGTATCTACACCAGAGATGAATTAACAGAAGATCAGAAAATACAGAAAATAAAAGAATTGCATGAAAACCCGCTAGGAGGACATCATGGATTAACTAGAACGTTCAATAAGATTTATGAAGAACATAACTGGAAGGGCATGAGAAAACAAATCAAACAATTCATAAAAAAATGTCCAGATTGTCAAAAGAATAAAACAGCGACAAGAACACCAAAAGAGCCTATGGTGATTACCAGCACAGCTACCAGAGCCTTCGAAAAGATATTCCTAGATGTCGTAGGACCACTACCTCGTTCACATAGTGGAAATTCTTTCATCTTAACTTTACAAGATGACCTCACTAAATTCGCATGGGCTTCCCCCATGGAGAATCATGAAGCGAATACGGTAGCACAACATTTTGTGACCAAATTCATGTGCTTACACGGAATACCGCAAAGTCTGGTGACAGACTGCGGTACGGAATTTTTAAGCAACGTTTTTAAAGAGGTGTGTAAACTCCTTAAAATTCGACAGACGTCGACCACACCTTACCACCCTCAGAGCAATGGCAGTCTCGAAAGAAGTAATCGTTCTTTAGCAGAATATTTACGAAATTTTATCGGAAAAGATCAACTAAACTGGGATACTAAAATTCCATATGCGATGTTTTGCCATAACTTCACTGTTCATTCAGCCACGAAATTCCAGCCATACCATTTGGTTTATGGAAATTCTGTAAAATCCCCACATCTTTCACTAACGAACCAGAACCTCAGTACAATTATAATGACTACCAATTCGAAGTCAAAAGACAAATGCAAGAAGCTCAGGCTTTTGCAAGAAGCAATTAGCTGGAAGCAAAGAGTAAGTCAAAGGAACAGTACAACAAAACAGCAAAACATCAAATTTTTGAAGTTGGTCAGAAGGTTTTACTACAAGAAAAAACCGCGAAAAACAAACTGGCCCCGAAGTGGTTGGGTCCGTATGAAATTTTAGATGTAAATCCGACAAATAAAAATGTAACCATAAAAAAAAGTAACAAGAAGAATCAGACCATACACCAAAATTTACTAAAGTTATTTCACGAAAAATGAAACAAGAAAAATTAATTTGTTCCAGGAAACTCATTATGGCATTCTTTGGCATTCTTTGGCATTTTTCCAAGAAAAATCCGTCATTCCCGAAAATGGTAATCCTGATAATGTGGATATGGGATAGTACATCAGAAGCTCAAGAGAATTATAACATTACTACCTTCCCGGATCACAAAGGATTCTATTATGAATCTCACGGAATGATCAAAACTTCTCACACTAAATGGAACTTGGTAACGTATGTGGATATTGGAATCTTGACCACAAAATATGAAAAGTTGATGACCCAGTATAGCGAAATGGAGACAATTTGTAAGCAAATGATAGCAAACTTTGGTAATGCAGAAATAGAAAACATTTGTAATCAATTCGTAGACCAATTTTCTACTACAACCTAACCTCCAGGGAGATCCGTAACAGTTCTATAACTGATAATAATAAAAATGATGTTTGCAAGTTGTCTTACAAATTAATAATAAGGATGTGAATTTTCAGTTAGATACAGGTGCACAAGCTAATATAATGTCAATTGAATTTTTAAAAAAAATTAACTCTAATAAGATATCCACTCTAGGTAAAAGCACTATTAAATGTTTTTATAAACAACAATTTTACTTAATGGCATTTTTTATAGTAGATTATCCATGCAATACTATACTTGGGTTAGAAGCATGTAACAATCTTAATTTAATTTTTAGAATTAATGTCATAAATAATGATAAAGAGATTTATATTTTAGATGAGTATGAAGATTTATTTGAAGGTTTAGAATGTTCACCAATTACTTATCATATTCACATAGACACTAATATTCAACCAAAGATAGATCCTCCTAGAAGAGTTTCATTTAAAATGTATGATAAATTAGAGTCTGAATTGAATGAAATGGTTAATATGAAAGTAATAGAAAAAGTCAATATACTAATTTCTAGGGTAAATTCTATAGTTATTGTAATGAAGAAAAATAATAAGCTTCGAATATGTTTAGATCCAAGAAATCTGAATAAGGCCATAAAACGTTCACACTATCCACTTCCTAGTTTTGAAAATGTTAAATCTAGACTAAATAGTTCATGTTATTTTTCCACTCTAGATGCTAGTTCTGGTTTTGGATGGTACTCCATGATGAGGAAAGTGCTAATCTATGTACATATTTAACACACCCTTTGGTAGATACAAATTTCAATGACTTCCTTATGGATTAAATTGTGCATAGGAAGTTTTTCATAGAGTGATGACTGAACATTTTTCTGATATTGATGGTATATTTCTATATGTTGATGATTTTATTATACATGGTAAAGAACAACATGATCTTATCTTAAAAAAGGTATTTAAAAGAGCCCGTCAAATTAATATTAAATTTAATAAAATAAAATGTCATATAGGAGTCCAAGAGGTAACACTTTTGGGACATATTTTTAATAAAAATGGTGTTAAGCCAGATGATGAAAAAGTCAAAGCTATAATCAATTTACCCTCACCAAAATGTGTAAAGGATTTACAAAGGTTTCTAGGCATGATTAATTACCTATGCATACATACATATTTTAGCTGCAGAATCAAGTATTTTACGCGATTTATTAAAAAAAAATCATTGTGACAATGGGATGAAACTATAAAAAAGCATTTTGTCATTTAAAAAAATTAATATCAACATTTCTTGTTTTAAGTTATTTCAACTGTTCAAAACCAGTAACGTTATCGGTTGATGCTTCACTAAATGTTGTAGGTGCAGTTTCGGTACAAGATAATAAACCTTGTGCATATGCTTCAAAATCATTAACTGGAAGTCAACAAAATTTTGCTCAAATAGAGAAAGAATTATATGCGATAATGTTTGGTTGCACTAAATTTCACCAATATTTGTATGGTTAAACAACTACTGTGCAAACTGACCATAAGCTACTAGTTACACTATTTACAAAACCTCTTCATTCTGTTCCTGTCCGTCTCCAACGCATGTTGCATAAATTATAATCTTTTGATCTGAAAGTAATATTTGTTCCTGGTAAATTACTAATAATTGCTGATACTTTTTCTAGAGCAGTACTAAAGATAACTGAAATAAAATTGAAGATAATATAATATTACATGTTCAAAATTTAATTCAGAATATTTAGCAATTTCAAAAAATTAATTAGACCTGATAAAAAAATAAACACTAAGTGATTTGGTATGTAAAAAACTAACTGAAGTCATACAAAGTGGGTGGGTAGATAATAAAAATTCAATTGAAGAAATCTTTAAGCTATACTGGACTTTTAAAGAAGATGTATGTGTAATAAATAACTTAATATTTAAAAATAAAAGTTTACTCTTACCTAAAAATGTAAGAGCAAAAATGTTAAAAATAGTTCATGAAGGTCATATGGGGTATTGGAAGGTGTAAAAACTCAATAAAAGATTTAATATTTTGGCCTAACATAAACTCTGATATAAAAAATACTGTTGAAAATTGTGAGACATGCATGAAATACAGAAATAATAATTCTAATGAACCTTTAATACCACATGATATATCTCAAATACCTTGGTTTAAATTAGGAACTGATATATTTTACTTTGATAATAAGATATATTTATTAGTGGTAGACTATTATTCCAAATTTATAGAAATTGCACATCTAACATCAGGTTTCACAAGTATTTCTGTCATTCAACATCTAAAATCAATGTTTGCTAAATTTGGAATACCATCGTTAATAGTGTCTGATAATAGTCTACCATTTACCTCATTGGAGTTTGAGAGATTTATGTCTGAATGGGATATAGAGCATGTCACTTCGAGTCCTAATTATGCTCAATCGAATGGTTTAGCTGAAAGATCAATACAGACAATTAAGAAATTGTTACAAAAATGTAAGGAAAGTAAAACTGATATATATTGCTCTAATGCATAAGCATAATCGAAATACTCCTAAAGGAAATTTATGTTCTCCATCTCAACTGTTAATGTTAAAATCAATTCGAACAAAATTACCTGTTACTAAAGATAACTTAAAACCCAAATTAGCTAAATTAAGTGAATATCAAAATAAAGTAAAAATAAAAACAGATAAAATGGCTAATCATTATAATAAAAAAACAAACATTTTAAAACTTCTTACAGTTGGTGAAAAAGTTTTATTTAAACTAGTACCCAGTGGTCCTTGGATTAATGGTAAAATAACTCAAATTGGTAAATATCCTAGATCTTATATAGTTGAAGGTGAACAAGGGGGTAATTAGAGAAGAAATAGAAAACATTTAATAGATTCTGCTTTAACCACTTCTAAAACTAATAATTTTAAACTTGATACACTACCAAACTTTAATTCGAACTTAGATAAAAAATCAACTCGTTGTGGTAGAACAATAGTTAAGCCGAAGCGTTTAGACTTATAAGCTATAATTACTAATGTTTATATTAATTGTTATTTATATTATGAATTATATTTATATATATTTTTTTTATTATTAATATTATTAAGAGTAAATTTTGTAAATTTTAGAAAAAAAAATAACAAGGAGATAGATGTTGTAATAAGATGGTAACACTGTTGTTGTTACTGGTCACTTCTAACCTATAATAATTAATCCTTAAAAATTTAGGACCACGAAGCATTTGCTGGATTGCAAAATTGGCCAGTAAAATAGCAGACACTAATGTTCTTCCAAGACTCTGGCGCGAAACTAAAGTGATAGCTATTTTGAAACCCAACAAAGAAGCCAGGAACCCAAAAAACTACCGTCCTATATCCCTGCTGTCAACAATGTACAAGCTGTTTGAAAGACTCTTCCTAAGACGCCTAGAACCACTCTTAGAAGAATCCATGCCTATAGAACAAGCCGGTTTCAGGAAAAATAGAAGTTGTTGTGACCAAACCCTTGCACTAGCAACGCACATTGAAAATGGTTTCCAACGGCAGGAAAAATCCGGAGCAGTTTTTCTGGATCTGTCGGCTGCGTATGATACGGTCTGGAAGAGAGGACTATTACTAAAACTGGCTAAAATAATAAAATGTAAAACAACGCTAAGACTACTATAGAACCTAATCTCTAACAGAAAATTCAGTGTATCTCTCAATGGGAAAGTAAGCAGTTACAAAATACTACAAAATGGACTACCACAGGGATCTGTATTATCACCAATTCTTTTCAACACATATACTGCTGACATTGCCTGCACGAGCTCAAGAAAATTCATATACGCTGATGATGTAGCACTTGTCGCCCAAGCCAGAACCTTCACAGAACTTGAGGAAACGCTAAACGATGATCTAATAATCATACAAAAATATTTTCGAAAGTGGCGTTTAAAACTAAATCCAAGCAAGTCTGTAACAAAGGTTTTCCATCTTAACAACCGAGAAGCGAACAGAGAATTAAAGATACAAATTGATGGGGAAAATATTGTATCAGAAGAATGTCCCAAATACCTCGGTCTGAAATTTGATAGGACCCTAACATATAACCAACACCTGGAGGGAACGAAAAATAAACTAAAATCACGCAACAACATTATGGCTAAGTTAGCTAGCACCACCTGGGGCTGCCACAACAATGTACTCCGGACTACAGCACTAGCGTTGGTTTATAGCGTAGCCGAATACTGTGCACCCGTGTGGGCTAGAAGCGCTAATTGCGCTAAAATTGACGTACAACTAAACCATACCATGCGTATCATATCAGCTACAGTCAGGTCCACTCAGACAATATGGTTACCCACCCTTTCGAATATAGCCCCCCCAGACTTAAGGAGACTATCACACACCACAAAGATATTACATAAGCTAAAAAGCCTGCTACCAGTTTTGCCACTACAAATTGACATCCTCGAACATCCGCCATTACGCCTTAAGTCTAGAGCTCCCATATGGCATGCAGAAACTCAAAGCGAATCAGTTGAGTACCTATGGACGAGACGCTGGGAACAGTCAGAACCCCGTAATAAAGACCTGATCAAAGAACCATTTAAAAAAGTCCCTGGCTGGGATGGCACAAGGGCTACATGGACAACGCTTAATCGAATAAGAACGGAACAAGGAAGATGCAACTACCTACTTCACAAATGGGGAATGGTAGACTCTCCACTTTGCGAATGTGGAGAAACGCAGACAATCAAACATATGGTTGAGACGTGCCCCATTACAATGTTCAAAAAAGGATTAACAAAACTACACGAGGGTGGACCAACAGCTATAAAATGGCTTGAAGAACTAAATACTCGTCTGTGATTTTTATTGCTATTAGTATTGATGTTATTATAATTTATTATAATTTACTATACCTACTATAACCTACCATACTAACATTTTATATATTTTATTACTTGTTTTTAAATAGTTGACTAGTTATCTTAAGTATCATATTTATTTATTTGTTTTAATTTTACTAACTTTATCTATAACATTTCCCACGTTATCTAAAGTCGAATATGTCATATGCAAATAATAAACTTCTAACCTCTCTGCCTTAGAGTGCAATTATTAAGGTTTGTTGTCATTATGTTATAATATATTAATATTAATAAAGTTTTGTGTTTAATTTAAAAATACTAAAATGTGTTAATGAAGTCTTAACAAAACAAGTGTTGCCTAGCTTATTATCTACTATTTCTCTTTTATTATATAACATGTATAACCTATCAAATGAATTGTACTCAAATTAATTTGAAATAGTTTTTACAAGCATATCATTTAAGCAAACTACTTTAAACTAAAAAATTGGTTCAAATTAAAATGTATACATTTTCTTGTATTGATAAATTGAAAAATATTAAAAACTAAAATAAAGTTTTGTGATGACTTACCTTTAAATGCTGAAATTATACGACGGATTATTATTTTAACAAGGAATACTAATTGAGTTTAGCTATTAAAGTCATCAACGATGATCCTTCGCATTTTTTGATTCTAAATGATTGTGGAGTGTATTAGATTTAAAATGACGGGAAATGTATTTACTTAGTTCTTTTTATATTATGTTACATTACGTTTATGTTTACATAGATTTATTTTTGTTTTTACTTACTTGTTATTGGAACTGAAATTTTAAGACACTTTATTATTTTAATAGTATTTTTTAAGTTAAGTTATTATACACAGATACACTTATCAGAAATACTCCTTAATGTTTTAGATTCTAAAATAATGTCAGATATATTGGATTTATATTGAGTTTATTTGTTATTTTTTATTATTTTAACGTATTATACCGATATTTTACTAATATTTTATATTATACGGTATTGAACTTTGGAACTTTGCAGTACTGTAGCGAGCTGTGACTATATACCTATTTAATTACCTATATAAACACCTATTTAAGTAATATAGTGTATAGTACGCGCCGCGTAAATATAAATATATAATTCGCGAGAAAGCACCGCGTAACCTAACCTAACCTAACCTAACATTAATAATAATAGTAATTGCGTATACGATGCGTGTGTAGTAGTAACGTGACGATACTGCGTAAACAACGCATATAGATAATAATATCGAGCGCGTGACCACGCTACGAACAAGAAGATTTACAACTCCCTCACCATCAGCGGGTTCCCAATCCCTCTCAGCAAGCACCTGCGCTACCTAGGGGTCATCCTCGACACGCGTCTCTCATTCGGGAAACACGTGGAGACGGTGGCCAAGAAGGCGACTACCTCGGCGATAGCTCTGTCCAGACTCATACCAAACATCAGCGGACCAGGGCATTGATTAACCGGCTGTGTGACGGGGAGCCAACTACTATACGCCACCCCGGTGTGATCATCCTCCGTAAACAGCACGGCCAAGTTCAGGACCAATCTCAGGAGATCACAGAGGAAAGCCGCTTTGTGGGTCATCAGAGCCTACAGGACGGCTTCTGACGAGGCAGCCTTCCTCCAAGCCGGCATGCCACCCGCTGATCTCATCGCGGCGGAAAGGGTCAGGATCAAGGCCAGGCAGTCAGAGGACCCAATTCCAGGTGACCCCCCCCCCTGTCCAGAGCCAAGATAAAAAAACTCGAGAGAAAGACTACCATCTCGGAGTGGCAGATGAGATGGACATCTTCGGGCAGGGCCACATGGACTCGACGGCTCATCCCAGACATCCAAAGATGGGTTAACAGGACTACCCCTGCGATCCCGTATGACGCAGGTGCTAACTGAACACGGATGTTTCCAGTACTACCTGCACCGCTCCGGCAGGGCTCCCAGCCCTCGTTGCATGCACTGCCACAGCCGCTCAAACTCAGCGGATCACACCATCTTCCACTGTCCGAACTGGGAAGAGCTACGAAACGATCTCAGGACATCCTATGCGCCCCTGTCTATGAAGAACTCCCAGCGGACCTCCAGGAAAAGGCGATCGATCTCAACGAAGCTGAAGAGACGTTTAGGATCTTTTACAAAATGGTGGAAGAGATCCTAACACTCAAAGAGGCAGAGGAAAGGGCTCGACGGCTGCCGAGGCAGAAGACCAGCATTGGAGGAGAATCTAGAGCGGCGGGCTCTTGCCGGCTCGTGAATAGGCACAGAACGGGAAGTCCAGGACCGCTGATGAGACCGGTCCGAGAAGTGGACTATGCACGCCCCGGCTGACACTATGCGGCTCCGGCCATTGTAAATATTATTTGTAAGGCATCATGGTCTGAGGTACACGAATACACACTAGCATTAGCTAAGGAATGTGTACCACATTCCATGCGAGTCGAACCTATGTTTTATATATTTTGAAATAAACGATGCTGCATGGGGGCTAAGTAATGTGAAAACAGTCTGGCCCCCATGTGGTGATGCAACAACAACAACAAAAAAAAGGTATATTTTTAAATATAAAATTAATTGTTTAATATTTATTATGTGACCTAATATTTTTTATTAATACAACCTGTATAAAATAATTTTTAACAATGGGAAAAAAAAATAAAATACATTATTGCAATTTCAGTTTTTTATATTTTAAATACATATTTTGCTAAATTGGATAATTGTGTAACGAACCAACTACTTCAGCTCAATAATGGAAGTATTTTGAAATAAATAACAAGTTGAATGTATGAGTTACGTATATTTATTTGTAATTTAACGTAAATTTTGTAAGTCCAAAATAATTAACTAATAACTTTGGTAAACGAGATGTGACTTAATAATTGACTTGGTGGTTTCTCTGCTGGTGCTCGTCTGATGGATACTTGTCCATCGACGTACCTCGTCGGGTATTCCTAATAGCTCCCTCCTATGGCATTTTTAGTATAAAAACGGTATATCTCTGCGTACTCCTGAGGTCACCTTTAGACGTCATTCGTATAATTATATTATTTTAGGAATATATATTTTGTACAAAGTCATGATCTTTTATGCTTATTATATTATTCGTTTTTCCTAAAATATGGATAATGCGTGCATATACTTATCACGTGTTGCGCGGTACCGTTGATGTTATTACTATTAGTCCTGTACTCCTATCGATGTAGGCTTTCCGAGATTACTGATATTATTACTATTAGTTTTATTGATGTATGCCGCCCGGGATTACGTGCTCCCTGCAGCATTTATGTCTATTATTGAATATATCATTATTATTAATATATATACGTAGTCACATCTCGTTACAATTGAATGAAGATTAATGATTTTTCTGCTAACGATAATAGTTTTGATGTTGTAACTTTAAAAGTATAAACTATGAATTAAATTAAAAAATGTTTAAGTCGTTTGGAGGGGGCTGGGGAAATGGCAATAAAGTGGAAAAGCCCACGGTACTCGGGGCTTTGGGTTTATAGTTTCAAAATAGGTCACGCAAATTCACGCCAATTGCACGCTAAATATTGAGACATTAAAAAGTCCTTAAAGTTCAAAATTCGGATGAGGAGGGGCTGTAGAAACGTTTTTACAGCCCTCCCCCCACCCCACTTTGTTTACATTTTTAAACCTGACCTAGTGCCACGCAAATTTTAAAACCAGTCACGCCAATTCACGCTAATTGCATGCTAAATATTTAACCAAAAAAAAGTTTGAAATTCGATATGGGTGGGGGGGGGGGGGCTGGAAAAACGTACGTGCATATTAGGGTGTCTCTATCTTACACACGTTTGACATAGCAAATTTTCATTCAGCAGTTTCAATAGTGTGTTCAGTGCTGTTAGTTTTGATATTAAAGTAAATCGACCTATTATCAAACGTTTAGGCAAGAAGACTGTGTCCTACCATTGGTTTTTTACGATATTATAAATTTTAAGTGAGTTATAAGAATTTAAAAAATAGCAGATAACAATCCATACTGGACTATTGACAGAAATAATCAAACAGTTTGGGTAAGTAATGTTTTGTGTGGGTTACTCGATGGAAAAATTCTCGGCCCGTATTTTTATGATGGCACGCTTACTGGGAGAAGATACTTGAAAGAGAAGGAGAAGAATTGTTGACGAATGTATTTCCTACATACATGGATCATATTCCATTAGAAACTAGGTATTATATATTTTTCCAACAAGATGGAGCACCTGCACATAATGTAACTGTTGTTCAAGAATATCTGCAGAGTAAATTTGGAAATCAGTGGATGGGTACATAGGGGCAGCAGCTTGGCCCTCAGATATCCGGACCTTACTCCATTAGATTTTTTTTGTGGGGACATTTAACTATTTAACTTCACCTTTAAATTTCAGGACCTCAAAGATAAAATTGTAAATACTTGTGCCAAACTTCAAAGAGAACAAATTTTAGCAGCTACTCAAATGGATAAAATACGCAATAGTGTGCTGTTTTGATAATAGAGTGAATTGATCTATTATAAAACTTTTAGAGGTAAGAACATGATCTGTGTTCTCTCGTCGGTTTTTACGATATCTTAACTGTTAAGTGAGTTATAACTGTTATAAGAATGTAAAATATTAATATTTTTAAATTCTCATAACTCATTTCAAATTTAAAATATCGTAAAAAACCATAATTGTTGAAAAATTTAATAATTTAAATTAAAACATTTGCTCGTTGTCATTCAGTCAATTTTGGTTTTAGAGCAATGGTTAAGAGGTCAAAATGACTTAAAAAAATTCGGTCTATCCAAATTTTGTATTTAAAACACCAAATGCTATTTAAAAAATAGCAAGTTGTATTGCGCATGCACACACTGAAAACTATAACAATTTGAAAATCATCAAAAAATATGTATTTAGGTATTCCTTACTCCTCCCGAAAACCCCATAACAATCCGAGGTCACTGGATTGAAATATATTAAATAAACCTTTAAAGGGAAACACACTGTATAGTCATACTCTCATTTAGTAGTATCATACATGTATACTATGTCTTAGAAAAATGAATTCGATTGCTGTAATTAATAACGTATACTTATATTGATAGATTGTACTAAATTCAAAATGTATATACGATTTTTGTGCTTACTTACATTTTGCTGAAACTATAAAACTATGATTATTTTAAAAGTTTTATTTAAGTTTTTGTTACGCTTGTAATATTAATTCTTCACATTTTAGATTCTAAAAGAATGTGGAATGTATTGGATTTACAATGACAGAGTAGGGGTTTTTCAAGCTATTGCATAGTTTTTATCGAGGGCCTAGCGTGGTGACAGAACAAAAAATTTTCGTAATGAAAAAGTGTGACCGTAACCGTAAGATGTTATGGCTGTATACGAACTGAGTCCCAGTATAACCTTTTATGACGAATTGAGTCCCGGGTTGTTTTAGGGTATATACCAATTGAATCCAGTGAAATTTTAGGTAAAATACTAAATGAGTCCATGTTTTAATACTAACTGAGTCCTGTGAAATTAAAAAAAAAAACATTTTCCTTCCCATTTTTACAGATTTAGGACTGTCTGCAACAAAAAATTCTACAGGTATGGTTAAAAATGTTTTTTTTTATATTTTATAATCTAATATATATATAATAATGTAGGGGTATAATATAATTTGAATAATTTGTGTATACTTAAATAAATGTAGATAATGATAAAATAACATTTTTATATTTGTAAGAATTTATGGGATAAGCATTGTACATATTCAAATCTACTTATTGTGTTCGATTAAAACAGCTGCATTTGATGGCTGATTTCTTTTTCTTTTTCTTTTATACAATTTCTTGAATTAATTATATGAACACTTCTAATTTTTATATACGTTTCGCATTGTATATTCAACAAAATGTTTATTGATTGGTAAATGTTTGGATGGACTGAATAAAACATTGCATTAATTTTCGAATGAAACGATTCACAACTATTGTTGGTCCTCGCCAATGAATAAGTAAATGAGGCCCACATTTCTGGAGGATATTGTTAATTTTTCAGGTATGTAATTTTCTAATATATAGTTGGTAAAACGTTCCACTCGATAGTCTTGAGGTAAAATAGAAATTAAGCCATCGGTGAAGCAATCATTGACATCTGGCGGGTTTGAAAACGAAAGCCCAAAAAATGTTTTTAAATATTTACCAATTTCAGAATTATTATTTTTATATTCATTAACTAGACCCAATGATTGGATTTGTCTAAACCATGCTTGTCCCAAATGTAATCGACAACCCCTAAGTCGTGTTGATGGCCAAACTTTATTTACGGCAACATGAATTGCCATTTCAAAATCAGCAAACACAGTTTTAGGATTAAAACATAAATTAAGTTTTTGACATTCTGAAATTATTAATTGAAAAGAAGCCTCATACGTGGTTGAAGCTTTGTCCAAAAGTAAACAAAATACCAAAGGTATGTAGTTATTATTTTTCATTCCGTGGATAGTAAACAGTTGAGTAAACTGTATTAGGCAGCTTTTAAAAGTCCCGTCAATATATTATATTGTATCACACATAATTAAAAATTTTAAATTGATGGCACATGAAAATATTATTATATTTTTAGTTTCGTCATTAATCAATATAAATGATTCGTCTTTATTTGTCTTCGGGTTACAATCAATAAGAGCTACGTGCAATTCTGTTAAGGTTTTTGGTAATTTAGGCATTATCGATGTTCTAGCATGATGTATATTTTTCCGAATTAATTGTGAGTCATAGGTATTTAATGTAGCTGTGTCATTCTTTCTGAGATCTCTATGAATAATTTGTGAAGGTCTCTCAACGGGATCATCCAATGCTTTGCGTTTTAGTCTATTGCTAATTTTGTGTCTATTTATTAAAGATACACTCTGTTTTTCATGGTTATGACATATAGATTTCTCAACTATAGTGTTAAATTCATTTAATTTAAAAAATTACTTACAGTTATTTTTGCAACAAGTCCAGCGTTGGTAATTTTTCGATAAATGCTTATGAAATCGAAATTTGTATCCGTCAATTAAAAATATAGTTTTATTTCTCTCACTTAGTATAACTTCATCCATGATTCTTGACGTACCTCGTAAACTAAAGTGTTTAATATAATAAAAAAAATGTCTGGCCTAAATAATATGTACCTATTATATTATGTTATCTGACGAAAGTGATGATAAAAATGATATCGGTAGACGGTGATTATTATACAAGCGATGATAGAAATAAAATCTAAAATTCCCGGCCCATAGTATAATATGTTACTATACTATCTGACGAAAGTCATAAAAATGATATGAATGATATTATGTATATATAGGTATATTCGTGTGGAGCGGCTTTTGACGCGCGGCACGGCTGTGCGGCATAATTTTTGCTATGTCTGGACTCTGGATGGTTATTTTATATTTTACTCAAAATAATCCTCGGACTAAATTCGTATACAATTAGTTTCCTAACCCCGGACTCAATTAGTATATGTCTCGTTTGTACCCGGGACTCAATTAGTATATTATTTTTTTCCCGTTCAGGTATCAATTAGTATACAGTGGATGTTATAAGGCGCATGCGCATCGTATACCTGCTACGCAACGATAAGCTGACTTGTGCGATGGGGGCGTGGCTTCATACGAGCACGGACCTCGAACACGTTGCCGCTGAGAGCGTCACATTAGTTCATCGTCCACAATTTACGTGAACGGTTAACTTAAAATGTATTGTATACTATTTGGTCACATGCGCAAGCGTGCAGTTGCGCACACGTCGTACATCGTCCGTTGTCTTGCGTTGGTATTATTATTATTATTATTATCTGCGGTCGACAAGTAGGTATTGTTTGTATAGTTATATTAATTGCAGGTAAAGCCGGGGCTATACACGGCGTATTCCACCGAATTTAAAATGCATTGGTTTATATCGGAGCAGCTATAGGTACACGACGGGCGTAATACGCCGCATTTTCCGCTGTTGCAAAATACGCAAGCCGACCGATGTTTACTGCCGCGGCGTATTACGCCCGCCGTGTATATTTTTTTTTTTTTTTTATTATATTAGCTTTTAGTCAAATACTATTACAGCTCAACAATTATACGTAATATTATATAAAATTATAGATTAAACATTGTACATTATATAAATAGTAACACCGATTAAGAGTCTTGTAAGGATTCGGCACGGCGTACGCCGTAGCCAATACAATAGAGATAAAAAAGCAATTAAGTTTGTTAGAAACATACAATTTAGACATAGAATAAAATACATTACTGTTATGTTAGATAAGAAAAATTTTTTACAGAAATAGCTATGGAGATAAGGAGGTTTTGAGTGTAGGACTGAAGAGAGGAGAGTAATTAGAGGACTGATTAGAGAGTTGAGGTTAGTTCCCGCCGTGTATAGCTGCTCCAATATAAGCCAATGCATTTTTAATTCAACGGAAACGTTGTGGAATACCTAAATGTATCTATAATATGATATACGATGCCCGGTGTTTATCTACCATTATCAAAAAAAAAACTCATTTTGTCGTTTTCTTTTCAGTCGTGTCGCTCAAAAACTGTAACTTGAATTAATATTATACAAGAATAAATAGTTATAATTACATGATACATAGCTACGCTATGCAATAGCTTTACCGAGACAGTCCCCGAGTGTTTATCATATTACCTATGCCAAATTTTATGTCGGATAGTGATATCACGTTTTGTAGAGTTATATACGTGACCCCTAAATATAACCTTAAACTTCAACAGCTAAAGTGATGCTAACGCGGTTCTTGCTCCGGTCCTCGTGCCACGTAAAAAAAACTTCAAAAGTGAATCTCTGTGAAAACATTTTAATACCTTATAATAAGATATTCTTTTAGCACTAATAGTTTAAAAATATCAAAAATACATTGTTGTGATTTTATTTTGTAGGTGTTTGAATTACATACTATGATAAATTGGATATTTAAATTTTAAAAAAATGATTCTCAAATGTACACAAATGCATTTGTAAGAGTTTATGCAAGCTTAATTAAACTTCTTTAAAATACAGGAATTTCTTTGAATTATTAACACGTTTTTTAAAGTGATAAATTGTAAAATATTAAAAAATCATATATAATTTCCGTGCTTACCCTGTTCTTTTACTGAAATTATAAGAAAATGTATTATTTTAATAGAATTATTTATGTTTATTGTTTAGTTATTACACTTATCCTAGTTAATTGTTCAATTTTTTGATTTTGAACAGACACACATTAATATGGAATTAGTAGATTTACAATGATGGATGAGGAGTCTGGTTGTTATTGTATGTTACATTATACTGCTATTGCTCGATAAGTATTAATTACCGACCATGATATACCTGTGCTCAGGGGCATACCTAGGGATTTTTCAAATGGGGGGGGGGGGGGGGAGTCCAATTTTTCTAAAATGTAAAAAGTATAGAAACAGTGGTTTTCACCTTAAGAATTAATTTTAAATTCTCTCAATCAATGGTTGAGGGGGTCCAGACCCGAACCTCCTTTTGGGTAAACCCTTGCTTGTGCCCGATATAAATCTATTTACACTGTGATACGGATCAAGGTCGCGCTTTTCGAGCTTAGGTTATGTTATCACCGTCATGTGTTCGTGATCCACCGTTGATGTGTGTCATTCGGTCTAGTTCCTTGCGGCCTATAGTTTGTCTGGTTTGGCGAGTGGTTCACATTATATTATTGTTTTCATAATGACGATATTACCATTCTGTCTCGTTACAATTTTTAAATATTCTGTTTTGATTTTTCCTTTAGTCCTCTTTATTCCATTTATTCAGTCCACTATTATCGCACGGCTATATGCTTGTACATATCACCCGGACAAAAAGTATTCACACGCAGGCGATCGCTCGTGAGCGGACAATACCAGACGACACCCAATACGCTATTCACCCTTCATGGCTGTCGGAATCAGGTTCTCCTCACACAATACTATATCGTTTTAGAGTAAATAAGCTATAACCCTCAAATTTGATTCTCGATCTAAAATTTTGGAAATTTAGTTAACAAACAAAAATATCAAAATTACATTATCACAATTCCATTTTATAAATTATAAAGTTTGAATTTCATATTTTGATGAATTGGATATCTTAATGAAAAATAGTGATTTTCCTTCTAATGATTAGTTTTTTTGTTATAATTTAAAGAAGTATAAACCGTGGAGACTTGAAACTTTCCACTAAGTACTACGTTTATTTTAATAGTTTAAATTGTAAAATATTTATAATAATGGTAAGCTATCACATAACTATTCCAACCATTCTTCAGAATATAATACTATTTTGGAAAAATGAATGTATATTTATCATAATTTTAATTATTATATAAACAAACTATATGTAAATGTTTATAATATTACTCACTGCCCACAGTACAATATTGGAATGGATTTACAATTAAAGCTGTAATAAATAAATTAAAAAATATGTTATGAGAGGTTGAATTGCCTTTTTCATTTGTTGAATTATAAACACGATAATACAAACGACAATACAACACATTTAGGATTAATTCTATAAATTATTTATAAAAATAGTTATAGAAACAGATTCATTTACGGTTAATACTTACCATGACAATTTGATTTATGGATTATGATATAAAATGTTTGTAAATAACCTGTCAGTAATATTTTAATAATACATAAATAATAGATTAAATTAATCTTAAAATATATGAGATTTAAAAATTGATAGTTATTTTATTTTAAAACATTTGTTTATCCATTCATATTGAATTCTTTAATATTTATTGGTTGGTCAAATGTTTATTGACCTAATTGAAATAAATGATTTTAGTAGAATAAAAAGTATATAGGCAATACGCAATACAGTCTCCACTCAAACACCTGAGAAACTTGACATTTTACTCAATATAGTCATATAGACAACCTGAAACTCGCAAAAACTCGTCACTCATCACAACTGCCGGTAAAAATGACACGTGACCGACATATATTTAACTTGATATAATATATTAATTGATATTAATATATTTAATTTGAGAATCACTCAACTTCTCATCTTAAACATTATCATTATGATATTGCTAAGCAACCTACTATAATATATAATTTTAAAATGCTGTAGGTACTGTGGTATCACCCGTATATTAGACAATACGCGGTAAACTAACTATACGCCTTACCCTCGTATTCTCTAGTTAATGACACTCTCTAAAGTTAATTAGAAAAGCACTGTTAACTCGTTGAGGTAAGATGGTATAATGCGCTTGTCAATTCCTAGTTCGCTCCTATCTAGTTGAAATAACTCAAAGATTACATAATATACCTTGGCACTATTCAGTTTAACCTTTTGGCAGGCGCGCTACTGTGTATTACACGAGCAGGCGCGTATCGTACTTTATACGACAAAATGCTTTTCATATAATATATTTAATTAAAATGAAGGATAAATAAATAATTTTTAATAGAAATATTTTTTTGTAATATTTTTTTCGTATTTATATAATATTTTATGAATTTATACATATTTTTTTTATAATTTTTTATGATGATTTCAATATAACTGTTAATAAAACACCATTTTTTTTCTATTTCTTACTAAATAAAAGTAACACAGTATAACCTAATACATTGTAAAATAAATAAATAATCGAATTCTAGTCTGATAAACTTTCGTCATTACATGTCTGACAAATTATTTCATTTTTGCTAGAATGCTTCTTACATGTGTACAACTTGCATTTATAGCATATCATTGTAGCAGATGATCTCTTTTTTTCGATCGTACATAAACGACAAACTCCGCGCTTCTTAGGAGTCTCATGTATATCTTCGACAACGTTTTCCATTTGGTATTTTTTTAAAAAAACTGATACATAAACTAACTAATATTATTAGTTATTACGACCAGGCGCGAGACGTATTTCGTGCAATCGGACGGAGTTGACTGAAATATACATCAATCATAATTTGAAAAATACGTAAGATTAGATAATAATTATTAAGTGTTTATAACATACACTTTATTGTGGAATAGGAAAAACCCCAGTATTAATCGGGATACGTAGATAAAAGTTATGTCAATAAATCTATAATAAATTGTCGTACAAAATGCGCATACGCGCCTGCTGAAAGGTTAATAAAACTTCATTGACACATAGTACGTATATCCCGGCGCTGTTCCTATAAAAGGTAAGAACGTAAGAATGACTAAAATAATGTTTAACTCGGGTTTTCAGGTCGGAAACACTTTTATTGTATTAAAACAAACATAAATAAAACTCTTAGCAAATTCAGATCGCCTAGCCCGTACTACGATCGGCGTTTCACACGCACGTCGTACCTACGTCCTCGCCGAATCACTCAGCGTCAACGGGGGGGCCGTGCCTGCGCGTACGGTGGTGTTATATAGAAAATATTATTGTCACCCAGCACATATTGCTTCGCTGGCCTGACCTATGTCAATAATTTACAATTTAAAATATTCCCACCTATATTACATATATATTAAATAATATTATTTTGACGACTGTCTGCAATATACGACAGTCCCCGTTATTTTTTGGAAAAAATGCCCTCATTTTTTAATGCTATTGCTACATAAAAATGTCTTATTACTACATTAAATACTAAACTTATTTTATTACTAGGTTGCTGTCACAGCTTATTTGCGTCGTTGACTATAAAATTATGCTTAAATGTTAATTTAATCTCACTACTTTAATAATTAATTATATAATACGTGTTATTATAATATTACAATAGTTTAGTTAGTATAAAAACTGCTAATGTCTTGCTATTGATTTTACTAATCTGGTGCTAAATTACATATTTGTTCCTAAAAGGGTATTACATATTATAAAATTCGGGAGAAATATTAAAGGTAGATAGTTAAATTAAATTTGTTGGTTGATTTAAAATCGTAATATAATGCATATATATTATAAACAATATATTATATAACGATAACGTGGTTGACAGCCGGCTTGAGAAGTTGACTTAAAGTGGTAGTGTGTACAGTGGATTGGCCTTTCGGCCATCGGTGGCCCATGGCGGTGCCCTCATCATATAGTCGTACACAACAACCGAAACGAAAATTCAGTGTCGTGAAAACGGATAAAAGATGACACCGAACATGAGGTTGGTGTGGTTGCGTGAAAAATTTTCATCGTGGACATTGTTGCAATTTGCAGGTCCGGGACGTAATGGAGAATGATGGTTGATGATGAATCAGTAGAAATCGAATGAAAGAACGTTGGCGGCCGGAGCGGTCTGCTGGTCTCCAATCACGAATTAAGATATACAGGATACCGAACGAACGTATGATAAGTGAGGCCCGAACCTTCTCACTTGTTGGCAGGGCCACTAACACCATCTAGTGCACTATTTACAAACTATGTCAATATTTATTTTCCCTCTGATTCTGAATTTTGAAATTATACAATATCACGAATTGAAATAATCTACATAAATCTTATAAATTCATGATAATTATCACGAATTAATATATATATTAAGATAATTATAGACATTATAATATGGCTAAATATTCCTTTATAGGTCTATAATAATAAATAATTTGAAGAAAAATCCCAACAACAAAAGAAAGGTGTTTTACTTTTGGACGAAATTTTCTTGAGAACAAGTCTTGATGTGAAAACTCGAACACTAACATATAGTGGTTTGGAAGATTTTGGAGGAGATATTGAAAGTAAAATTGGAAGTTCAGAATTAGCGGATCATGCCCTAGTATTTATGTTCCAGAGTTTAGCAGACAATGTGACACAACCTATATCTGTCTTTGCCTCAAAAGGTCCAGTTAAAGGTTGGATTACATTTTAAATTATTAACTTTAATATATTTTCAGTTAATAAGCTTTAAAAACAATTATTTGTTTCATAAACAGGAGTAGATTTGGCACAATTAATAATAAAAGCGATTATTTTATTGGAAGATGCAGGTCTACAAGTAATGGCACTCACTTGTGATGGAGCCTCAACTAATAAAACAATGTTAAAACAATTTGGAGTCAGTGGTAAACGCGCAGATTTAAAAAATTATTTTTCCAACCCTTATGATGGGAATAGAAATGTGTATGTTTTTTCTGATGCACCTCATATCATTAAAAATATCAGAAATCGATTGTTCCAAAATAAACAATTAAAGGCAATTATTACAAAATATTTATTCAATTCAACCAACTATATATGATATATCTATAACCATTGATTTTGGAATAGATTATCAATGCAAAACTTATTAAACATGAAATTTGATGTTAATTATTTAATTATTTCTAGTTACATCCGTCTAATAGTTTTATAAAATGGGAACATTATCGCCAAGTATTTGAAAATAACTCTAAGTCTATGCTGAAAGTATGTCCCAAAATTACAAACATCACATAGTCTTAAATAATTTAACAAAAATAAAAGTTAAATTTGCAACCCAAGTAAATTAAGATTTTTAATAAAATATACATTAATATAATTGATGTAATTACATTCTTCTATATTTCAGTAGATTTTTAGTAACTCCATGGCAGTGGGCTTACAATTTTATCGTTCACAAAATTGTAATGGTCTTGATGATTCATTAGAAACTCAGCTATTTACAACTAAAATTAATGATATGTTTCACGCATTGAACCGAAAATTTCCTGCAGAGGGCATTAGGGAGAATAGCAAGGATTTAGAGGTTTTTTTTATGTTAATGCCTGTGGATGAGCTTTTGTGAAACATAAGTTAAAACATATTATGTTAGTTTTGATTAATATAATAAATGTAATCATATTATGTAAGTAATTATGCCTGTGAATATTTTTATGTTTTTAATGTTTAGTTTGTATAGCAAAAATCTTAATTTTTAATTATGTTTATTTTATGCCTGTGAATATTTGTGGTTATAGTTTGGTTTTGTGTTAAGTATCTTATTTATATTAAATGTTTATTACATTTTATAAACTTTAGAATTAATAGTAACTACTCTTATTTAAATGTTGTACCTTTGATTTTGAAGTATATGAGAAAGTAAAATTAGTTAGTCAAAATGTAATAACATTTTATGAATTAATTTAATTTTGAAGATTTTAAATCAAATGGATCAATGGGAACATATGGTAGAACAAGGGTTAATTGAAGAAAAAGAATTTCTGACAAAAAATACAGTTGAATCGTTGAGGATAACTTTAAAGTCCACTATAGATTTAGTTATGTATCTATTGAAAGAATGTGATTTTAAATATGTTCTAACTTCAAAACTAAATCAAGATTTTTTAGAAGTAAGCTGCTTAGTAATTAAAAACTTCACGATAAAATACATTACATTTTGTTTCTTTTACATTATAGAAATTTTTTGGAATTATTAGGCAAACTTCAGGCCCTAACGATCACCCTTCTACACCCAACTTTCTTCAGCTTTATAGATTACTATCCATCTATTCATTAGTAAAACCACCAAAGAGTGGAAATTGTACTATTTCATCAGGTAAGCATAAACAATTTTAATATCTGAATATCTGATAGTAATAAGAAATAATTGAATTATGAGTAAACAATGCCCACCACTTGATATTTCAGATACAGATTATATCCCATTAATAACTGTTCACCTCAAATCTAAAGGATTTTTAACTTACCCAGATGGAAATTTTTTCATGTTAATTAGACTGATCGAGACTTCATTTGAAATCCATGCTAAGAGTCCTAACGTTTTTGATGACACAGTAGAGCATTTTTTTAATAATAATTATATAATACCTTTTCCATGCAATGATCACAAAACTGAAATTGTTGAATATATTTTCACGTCATATTTGACAATGAGAATGAGACAGTTTACATTTATGAATAATAAAGAAAAAAAAAGTGAAAATAAGGTAAAAAAGAAATTATCAAAGTTATCTGCTACCTAATTTTTTAAGTTGTATCTTATTAAGATATTATATTACATACCTATAATCTTATGTAAATTTATTTAAAACAATAACAGTAACATTTTTAAAATATTATGCTTTGTTTTCTTGTTGTACCTATGCTTCAAAGTTCAAAGCTTCAAATTTCAATTTTTGTATCAGACATTCAGGTATAAGTATCATACAATTATATTCAAGATAATACTGTATTAGTATTATTAATTATAATTGTAATTTGTATTACCTTGGTGGCTATTGCTATTGGTGTTATAAAACTTAAACTAAATTAATTTACATGGTTTTAGTTGATTTTTATACCAATATTGTCTTTGAGCGCTAGTTGTCATGCCAAACAGTGAGAAGCGGGCGGCCTCGGAAAAACATTGATAAGACCTTTCCGTTCCGTATCCTGTATATCTTAATTCGTGACTCCAACGGTGGCTTGTTGAGTGGTAGGTAAAAGGTATTATATGTTATAAAATCTTGAGGAAAGTTAAATTTGTACAGTTATATTAAATCTCGCGTTTTTTTTTTTTAAAGTAATATTCAGAAAAATTATTCAAGGGACTTGATAAAATTTATAAGATTTTCGAAACCTTCCCGGATTTCTTTAATTAATTACGGTGGTTAAAATGTCGATTTGTCTGTTTTAAATTTAATTTCACACGGTTCTACGTGTGCGCATCCTAAGTCTAAAGGGTCTGAGGTGAATAAACGCTTGAATTTGTTTATTGGTGTTTGTGTTTTTATACGTTGTTCATAGCTAAGTTCGTTAGATATTTTTATTATTGTACCTTGTTTATCCGTTACTTCTATTATTTTTTCTTTATTAATAATTTTATTGTCTAAATTAATATTTTTTATTTCGTATTTATCGCGTTTAATCGTATTTAATTCAGTGGCAATTGCTATAACCATGTCTCTTGGTGTATTACTGTAGGTATTGGAGAAATTGTATAATATGACTTCGTCATCACTATTTAATAATGTTGTTTCTAAAGTTATTTTTTTATTATTTTGTAGGCGCTCAGTTGGTTTTATTATATATTGTATTTGCTTGTCTTGCATTTTTGTGGACACCTTTAATTTTGACCTAGTCTTAGGAGCTATGGTAATATTTTCGTTAGATATAATTTTTATTTTATTTTTATTAATGTTGGTTGCACTTGTGATGCTTTCAGTTGTATAAATGTTTAAGTTGTGATTTACATTATGTTCGTACCATATTTTGTCCATTTTTATAGAATTATTATCGATTTGTATGTTTTTATTTTTAAAATCGACTATTAGGTTGTTCTTATATTAAAATCGTTTCCTAATAGTAATTTACAATTTAGTCCTTCAGCGACGTATACTTTAATTTGATATTGGCGTGTGTTGATTGTAATTATTAATTATGTTGCTCCTATTTGTATCAGTTCGTTGTTGCCAGCTCCTGTTATAGTTATTTGTTCTTTGGGTTTAATGACTTGTTTATTTTTTGTTAGGGAATAATCTATACATGATATAATTGAGCCTGTGTCTATAATTGCATTTTGTTAGTTGCCGTCTAGTTTTATTTTTAATAAATTTCTGAAATATACGAAAGTACTTTTTCATGTCGTCGATTAATGAGCATTTTTAAGTATTAATATTTTACATACCTACACATAACCTACTCATTTGCTACTCATAACTCACTTATAACAATTAAAATATCGTAAAAAACTAACGAGGAAACACAGATAATGTTCTTACATAGTTACATTTAAGTTTGATAATAGGTCAATATTCACTCTAATATTTAGGTTAACAACACAAAATTAGAACTTACTGCTGGACATATATTTTGGTATATTATGTGTTAAGAGGGTGCTACACAGATATTTGTTGTCTCCGCTTAACATAGTAAATTTACGTTCAGAAGATCATGCTTAGCTCTGTTAGTTTACAAATTTGAGCAGGGCGTCTGCCGTGGGTGGGGGGGGGGGCAAGTAGGGGCAAATTACAAATTACGGCATAAAAATATATAAAAAATCATGTGGTTGATCAAAATGAAGATTGAATGTCAGGCTCTGTTCAATGATCTCCTTCAGAATAAAAATTTGAAAATTCAGATTTGGTGTAAATTGAATGTGAATCTATTTCTATCAAAATTAAATTGATTTTGATACTAAAAAAAATGTATTGTTAATTTGTTAAAGTTATAACTTATAATATAAAATATTTAGATAGATAATATTAAAGAACAATAAAAACTGCTTAAAATACATATTTTAGTTTAAAAAAAAGTTATATTAGTATTTAAACAGTTTTATTTTATAACTGTGTACCTGGCTATCAAAGTATCAAACAATTGAGAACGTTAAACCTTTTTGGCCGAACAGTTGAAAAACACTTAAAATTAACGAAGAACTTAATACTGACCCAAAAAAAAATCCCCAAAAAAGAATACGATTGAGAACAAATTTACGTACAACGTTGCCATATCATTTATTTGACTATCTATTGAAATATTTAGTAAAACATACATAAAATAAATATTCTTGAAAAAAGTCATAAGTTAATAATTATATTCTTATACTTAATATGGGCACCTAATAATATGTAATATAATATATGAATAAAAATGTAAAATATGTAGAAATTATAGAAATTTGTAATATACAGAGTGATTTTTAAAACATGCTCACCTCCATGTAACCCATTAACAAATACTTTTATTAAAATTTTTATGTACCTATACCTGAGACCATATTTGCAAATTCCTGATAATTTTGTACAACTCAATAAGTGTTCTGTGGCTATAAATTCTAACATTTTCAAATGAAAATCCCCTTTTTTATTGTAAATTATTAAGTGTGCGATTCTCTTGAAAATGTTGATGTATCTAAATCAAAATTCTAATATGAAGTTTCCGAGTTATTAAAAAATACATGCTAAGGATAATAATCTTTAAATATGGTTTTACAAAAATATAAACTATAGAGTATTATGTAATATTAGATGTAATATTCATTATACTTGAATCATTTAAAAAAATTATTTATATCGATAGATCAATAGTAATTTCTAACATTTCCAAACCATTTAAGTCACCAAATCTACTTAACCCATTACCATAGACATATTATCCTTAATACTTTGACCATGTTCTATCGTAGCTATTTTAAATATTGTTTTTGCTTGAGTTTCAATTAGAATTTCAATAACAACTTAATATTATATTGCTTGATAATTTATGTATTAACAGATTAACGTGCTCAAATTATAGTTCGATTAAATTTAACACCTTTTAAATAAAAATCAAGTGTACCCAATCGTGTTACCAAAAATGCCGTACTCAATCGTATTTTAATGGTATACCTAAATTATACGCTATTCAGGTTAAGATTGAACCACTCTGTCGACCAAAAACTCGTTTCATCGGCGCATCTCCAACACTAGACAACCTCCCCCCCCCCCCCCAACACAAATACTTGAGAATTCACTATACACCTTGTCAACACCGATGACGGCAAGTGCCAATAATTGTGAACCAAATTTCAATAACCAATAATAATACTCATTGCGATCGCCTGGGGAGTCCGACGCTGATTGACGGATCCGTCTACATGAACGAAAATTGTGTAATCATAACCTGAATAATTAATTTAATTTATAGTATATAGATTAAAAGTTAACTTACGAATTCTTTCAGGTAATGTTGCATCAGCATGACCAATTTCTTCGGGTAAAGTCGTTTTATTGTCATAACTCGCGATGTCAATCCTTGTTTTTACGTGGTCTATAAATTCTGTATAGTCATCTGGGATATCCAATTTTTCATGAAGATGATCCGAAAATGTAAGTTACCGAAACATTTATGAAAAAAAAATTGTATAAAGTATTTATTAATTATTATACATTATTATTTGATGCGTTATCACACGGTAAGGAGGTTGGTAATCACTAACCAATAATTTAAAAGTCATTGTTATTTTATTTACAAATAGGCACCTGATATTCTTATAATTTACAATATTTACAAAATTTACTGCTCGTAATTACTCACCAAATTGTTTTACAAAATTGAAATTATAAAATCCAGTATCAGCTATAAACAATAAATCACACAGTTTATTACTTTCTTAAGTTAAACACAGATTCATTGATTGTTATAAAATATTTAATATTATTGCATATTTGGTAGAAAATACTATACATAATAAAATAGTTTTACCTATTTTACCTGGGTGTATATAAACAGAATTGTTAAATACTTGATCTGATATTACATAAAAAAAAAATAACAATTGGGGCTGATGTGGCGTGGTTGTTACTAATGTGTGCTGCGGTCAAGCACCGTCCGGCGTCGCTAGCTCACCGATGGGTGATCACCCGACGGTTTTGAGTGACGAATCCTCGCCCCACGTACACACGTTTTTCTCAACCAACCGTAACCTTCTACAAAAATATGCTAGTCAAGATTGTCGTTGATGCTTAAAATTGATTTTAAAAAAAAAAATGATAATACTTACATAATATAAATCCAACTTTTGCTGAGATGTCTGTTAGTAATTTTCCAATATTAAAAATACAATAACAAATATATTAATATATTTAAAAAAATTAATTATTAAAATTACTATCAAATAAAAAATTAAATCTAATAATATGTTAAGTTAATTTAGATACTCATTAAGCTAATCACTGTGCTGTTTGAAATTACGATAGATCAAAAGAAAAAGTAGGTTAGGTTAGGTTAGGTTAGGTTAAGATACGAATAATTATAAAATGTATATTGGTACAAAAATAAGATTGAAATTATATACCTACTTGAAATATTGACTATCTTGTCGTACCTATGCGCTCTACCGAAAACAATGCGGAATGCGGTATGCGCTCTACCGTTTTTGCCACTGTACAGCAATATTATATAATATATATATATATATATATATATTTTTTTTTTTAATTTCGCAATAGTATTGGTACACAATCGATATAAATTTAACACAATAAGCACTAAGGTTAAGGGCTATACATAACATGATTATATAACAAAAAGCCACTCATTAGTGGCACTTGACTGGGAGTTGTTTGGTTATCTAACTATATTTATATATAGTTATACATTTTTTTTCCTTCCCACTTAGTTTCCTAACAAGCTACTGCATCAGTTCCTTTTTAGATAACGCCTGTGGTTGCCTAGTAAAGTTTAGGTGGACGAGTTTTTAATGAGTGTGTTTTGGCGTGTTTGTAAGTGAGATCTGGATTATTTATGTCGGGATGTGGCTTAAATATTTCAGATAGAAGTTTATTAGTTTTCCTCGAGGGGCTAACGCCAGAAGAGGTTAAGTTGGATAACTTATTCAAAGATATCTGTTTTATATTTTAGAAGATGTTTTCAAGTGAATTGGACGATTTATTGTATAGTGCTTTATGGGGAGGTAATCGAGAAGTTTGATAACATGCCCTAGCTCTCCTTTTATCAGTAATTAAAGAGCGCAGGTGTAACGGTAATAGTAAATTCCCAGGGGGAGTTGGAGTTGACTTAGATTGGGATGCCCAGGCAGCTGTTTGAATCATTGAGGTAAGTTTATCAACTGCGTTATCAATATCCTTAGTTGTTTTTAATATAACGGTCAGGGTAATATCTTGATCTACTAAGTTATAGAACTTATTACAATCTTAGTCCAGTCAAAATAGACAAAAAAAAAACGTTAACTTCGGAAAAATTCGCATAGAGCTGAAAATTGGTACACACCTTAGGTACATCATTACAAATGAAATGTCAAAAGTCCCCATCAATCCCACAGTTGCTAAAAATTTAATTAAAGGTCAAAGGTCACAGAAATAGGTTTTTCACAAATATCTCTTAAACTTTAAGTATTTATATAAAAATAGCTTTGTAGATCACACAATTATCTAAATAAAAAGTATCTTGATTTTTTTTCCTACAAAGAATATTTCATGATATATTGCAGATACTTAAGTAGTAATATGTCATACATCAATATACTGGAGTCAGTTCTTCGCTTAGCCCTGCCATTCGGTGTTCAATTTTCTAAAAAAAAGGTTTTTTCCTATGAATAATATTTCATAAGATATTGTGGCTTAAAATAATAATAATACTTAATATTATCGTTGTATTCTATCGTTATAAGATTATATATGACTTGGTATCGCAAGCGCGATTATTATTTTCTATTTATATAATTTTATATTACTTTTGTATACTATTTTTCCGTAATCTTATAAATTTGTCTCCATGCCTATCAATATAAATTTTAACACTGTAAAAAATTCGTACACACGCGCTGCGTTTTAACTAGACAGTTCTGACCAGACTAGTATACTTTACCATCGCCATACTGACAACACCAACCAACAACTATAATATGGGTAATTTATCAAAATAATCTCGTCATTACGAGATTATCGTTATAATGTTAGGTCGCATAACAAATATTAATCAAATCATATAGACTCGGATGCTCGGTAAATTATAATGGTTGACATATAGAACACATGAAAACTTGTATCCGGCAGGTATTGATAATTATGTCAAAAAAATATAATAAATGTCATGTATTTAATTATGTATTTATTTATTTCTAATAATGTATGTATGTACCTAATGTATTTCTAATAATTTAATGTATTTCTGATAATGTAATGTAATATGTAATGTAATTCTAATAATATATTTATAATAATAATAAATATTTAATAGTAAAAATAATAAATAATTAATACATAATATTATAAACATTTTTTATTTTATATTTCCAGTATCCGAACTTTTGCGTATCCGAACTAGGTGCGGTCCCAATTAGTTCGGATAATCAAGGTTCTACTGTATATAAATTACTTTATTCACAATAATATCATCAAATATACTTAGTAATATCATAGGCTGACTGACCGTTTCCGCTCAGAATCGTTTTTCTTATACAATGATATTATATCATTGAATTCAAATTTTGCACCATCCATTACAGTGACCCACTTAATGTCACCTACTGTACAGCAGAGCGACATCCACTTACCCACCTTTTTTATTATTACAATTTTAAAATTATTATTTACATTTTTAGAACACAAAAAAAACAATTAAAAAATGTTTAAATAAATATTAAAAATATTGTCGTAGCGGTTTTAAAAAAATAGCATTTACCATTAATGTTAAATGAAAAAAACAAAAAAAATCCTAATGTTCTCAAACTGATAAATTTAATTTAATTTATGTTATCCAAATAATGAAAACGCTACGACACCGATAAAGTTGTTCCCTAGCGTTGTGGAATTTTGGTAATTTTACTATAAATACCGAGGGAGTGGTTCTATCTCGGTCAAAAGTAGTATTTTGCCATGTTGTACATTTCTACGGAGACAACGCATGCAGGTATAGCGTCCTCTTAACCTGAGTATATTATATCGCTGAACATTTTTGATTGGTACACCTCCATCTCAAAAGATTATCTTTTTTCGATCTCCAAATAATTTATATTTAAATTCGGATAAAATTATTGTTAAATTATCAATTTAAGAAAATTGAACACACTGTGCGACACGAGTGATCAAACCCTACATAAACCGAATTATTTCTACAGTTATTTTGGAAAATATATTATTTATTTTAATAACCTTATATTTTCCCCAAATGCTAGAAATATGTTTGAAATGTCACATCTATAATTGTCAGTATATTATGGGTAAAACTATTATTTATTGTTCTGGAGCTAATTTATTAATTGATAGCATTGTCAATAAACTGGACTTGGTTCACGGCTTGCGGCTCGTTTAAGTTTGATATAATAATATTTGGTGTCATAATATACGTGAAAATAATAAATTACAAAATGTCAGCAACATGAATGCGTCAACGTCACTTACAATTTCGATGCTCAATCATGTTGTTAAAAACTAAAAAGATATATAATATGGTCAATCGTGCCTTACCGACACAAAAAGTCGTGATTCATGAAATAACACTCAGTACACAATTAAGTGAACAATATAATATTATAAGTTATAACATGTAAATAATACCCAAGCTAGCTGAAATATTATAAAAGTCGTGCAATTTAAAAAATGTGGGCACACTGCTGTTTATAAAGGTGTTTGGGGAAAATTAAACAAATAAAACAAATAAAAACAGAAATCGACAAAAATAAAAATACGTGACGTGCCATCATGGAACGGCACAGATATTGATGTCGGGGTTTTTCTCATTTTTTTTTTTTGCTCTAGCGCACTAACTTTTTGCATATAGGCACATAACATTTGAACACAACAAATATATTTATACAAAACAACAGAAGAAAAATGAGAAATATATTATCCAAACAAAGTGGTTCACATAGCATGATCAAAATGAGCAAATGTGCTCAAAATATTTATTTGAAACTTATTTTCGTACGGTGACCATATCAACAAATTATAATTGCCTTGTATTTAATGAAAAAACGCTTGCCAAGTCAGGGATCGGCATGTAAACTTTCTTGATTTTTAATTTTTAGAAATGTATTAACTGATATGACTGGTATAACAATTTGAATCCAGAAAAAAAAAATGTCTATATGAACAGCCCCACAAAAAATCATTTTCATTTTCATTTAGTGATATATATCTCCGAAACTGGAGAGCGGATTCGGGATTTCGTTGTTTGGGGTCTTGTTGGATTCACATTGGTTAGGAGAAGTGCAGTGAAGATTTTCAGAACTTTATCTTTAATAGTAAATTCACTACAGAACATTAAAAAAAAATTGATAACAAATTTTATTGGGCGTATTTTGATGGTTTTCAGATTTAGTGCTTTGTAGTGTATTAAAAATTGGAGATAATGTTCTAAAAATCTTCACTGCACTTCTTCTAGCCAAAGTGAATCTAACAAGATCCCAAACAACAAAATCAGTTTTCCAGTTTCAGAAATCTACCTCGCTAAATGAAAATCTAGCAAAAAAAAACTCTTTTTTATCTGTGAAAAATAAAATAATTTTTTTTTTAAATTTTAATTACACATCTAGTATCTAATTGAAAACCAACTTTCTAGCTATCATAGTTTAGAAGAAAAGTTAATATATAGAAATTTTGGGACTGTTCACGCCAACGTTTTAATGGATTCAAGTGGTTATACCGCTTGGCTGTGATATAAAATCTCTCTAATTAATATTTTATATTAAAGCTAGCTAAATTACCCACCTACTCATCAATACTGAGTTAAATTTTTATTATTTTCCTATTTAACACAAACTCTTGAAGTTTTCAAAATTCAGACTTTTTTCATTTCAATTTATTTCTATACTTACTCGATTAAAAAAAAAGGTGGGTAAGTGGATTTCACTCTGCTGTACAGTAGGTTACAAGTGGGTCACTGTAATGGATGGTGTTAAATTTGAATTCAATGATATAATATCATTGTATAAGAAAAACGATTCTGAGCGAAAAAGGTCAGTCAGCCTATGATATTACCAAGTATATTTGATGATATTATTGTAAATAAAGTAATTTATATATAACCTATATACGTAGAGCCTTGTTTTTAATTTTCAATCCTTACCTATAAAAGTTGAACATTTTATAAATTTTTAACTAAAAAATAATTATTAAATTATAAATTTGATAAATTTTGTCAAAATTTGAACTTTAAATGCTTATAAAAAAAAATTGTGCCTATGTAATTTTAATATTTTTCAACTGCTATTAGAACGATATATCAGGAGCCTTATATTAAATTTATTTAATTAGGCTTTTTTACCCAACAAATAACATTTTATTGATATTTATAGAAAAAAAACTAAAAAAAATGGAAATTGACAATGTCCGTATACATCTCAAAATAAGTCAAAATATTTGGAAAATGTTATGGTGTATAGAAAATCCTAATATACTCATTCAGTCAAAATTTCATGTACCTACGGTCATTTGTTTTAGAGTTGCATCAAGAACCAAAAACAATTTTCTCGAAAACAGATTTTGCGTAAAAATTCCCGTTTTTCCTTAATTTTTCTTTTGTTTTTCATGCCGCGTTTTAAAACTACTTTTTACTTATGACCCTCCAAAGTACCAACTAGATTCACTTTCCTATCAGAAAAGTTACTGTTGAAGAAAATCCAAGCACTTTTACTGTCCTAAAAGGTGATGAAAAAAATAAAAAAAAAACACACATCATTGTTAAATCAATACATTTCATCGTTTCGCTCAGAATCTAAAATCAAGAAAGTAAAATCATAATTATTTAAAAAGTTATTAGTTTTATGATTTATAGTGCAAAAACATTCAGTTATGTTGTACGGCACTCCGACGTGGGCTCCTACCCTCATGCACAACCGGCGGGGCGTCAACGTTCTGAACGCTGTTCAGCGTAGAGTCGCCATTGGCAGGTTGAGTGCGTATCTGTCCATGTCCTACGAAGCTGTGATGGTCGTCGCCGGTGTCATACCCATCGACCTGATGGCCTTAGAACGATTCATGTCGGCCACAACAACGGGATACACGACGGGGGGTGCCTTTCGCCGGTGACTCGGAGCTGCTATCTGACTCCCAGATACTGAGGGCCCGGATAATGGCCAGGTGGGTACGGAGGTTTCTGGTCACGAACCCTCCCGCTGACAGCGGACGTAGGTGGACCAGACTCCTAATACCTCCGGAACTACTCGATCACTGGGTGTCACGGGAGCACGTGGAGATGTTCTTTCACCTCACGCAGTTAATGACGGGGCACGCTGCTTCAACCGGTACCACCGGAAGATCAACCGGGCCTCGTCGGCCGGGTGTTCACATTGCGGACCACCCAACGGTTACGCTGAAGAGGTCGATGATGCGCACCACACCCTCGTCTGCTGCGAAGCTCACAAACGTGCGCGTCTCGACCTAGCGATCGGACCCATCGACCCGGTTGGACTTGTGCCCAAGATGCTGGAGAGTCCGGCCAACTGGGAGGTGGTTACCCGCTTCGTGAGAAAAGTGATAACCGCTAAGGAGTCGGCCGAACGGTATAGGCAGTTCTGGCAGAGTGAAACTCCCTCTATGCGGAGGAGAAGGTGACGGGCAGCGCGTGGACAGCCGCACCTTCCGCGAAGCCACCGGCTGAGGCGACCAAAGTCTCTGGATTCGCGGCTTAGGCTAAGTTGAACTATTGTGATGGGCAGATGGAAGGGGATTGTCCTTACGCCGCCCCACCTTTCGTGCATAGTTGTTTATAAACGATGGTGACTCATCATCTGAAGCATTGCTTAACGGCGTTTTCGGGTGGTGAGTGTATTGTCGATTTAAAAGAAAAAAATAGGTAAGGTTAGGTTAGTCCGGCTCTAACCACGAAACATTCCCACATTCCCAAGAGAGTTTATCAAAAACTCTATTTATTTGATAAAATATTAAATATAGATTTTTACTATACATAGATTTTTATTCAATTTAGAGCATTTTTACTGACTTCTATATGCGGGAAAAAGTCGCATGACATTTCGCTCGAGTTGCCGGTTAACGTTACAGTATATATGATAGAAATGTTAAGCACAAGTACCCACAGTGTGTAGTATTATATTTTTGATGCCTATCGTAGTTATATTCGATATTGCAACCGTTGAAATATTTCTGTAATTCTAGCTAAAATTTCCGTAACTATCATAATATTTAACTTATTTTCCGATTTTCTTATACGCTACCCAATGAGTACCTGTTCCGTTTTCGATGTCTAAATTAACTACAGCTGATTCTTGATGTTTTGCTCGTCGAGGCAACTTGCCTCTCGCAAATACACCGATGAAATGAGAAATTTTCAACATGTCAGCGTATTTTATAATCTCATAATCGAACAATGCTCTATCGGGTAACGTAGAAATTAGTTTTTTGACCTTGATTTCTTAACTGAACCGCCCTTGTGTGGTGCTAGGTATAAACCTTTGCCTTTTAAGATTTTATAAGAACTACTCTTGTGAGGTGTAAGATACAATCCTTTGCCTAAATGAATAGGGGTGTTTTTTCCAGAATTTAATTCTTTCACGACTTTTACTATATTACCTACTCCACCGGTAAGCGCGCCTAATGCTGATAAACCAGCAAAAATAGGAATTAAAGGTAGAACACCACCCTTTTTCGGTATTGGTATAGTTCTTGGTGTTTTAGTTTTCTTATTTTTAGATTTCTTATTTTTTTTTTTGCAGCTGACAGACATGTTTTTACTAATTTTGTTATATTATTTTCGTTCATTTTATTTTTGATGGAATTTTTAGCAGCCAAAACCATTTGTTTAAATCCGCAACCAGCTCCAATCTTGCGTTTGACCTTCATGGCTGTAGTAACTAGCCAAGACGCCGCTTTTTCCTTGATACCTGTGTTTTTCACTTTAACCTAACCTACACTTCCCAAGCCTGATTTTCTAAAACTTCGTCTGCTCTATGACGATCAGTTAACATATTACTTTCTTCGTATGCGATATCGTGCTCTCTGGCTAACTCGTCAAGTCTGTTTATACCACGTTCTCCTCGTACTAATCTTTGTATTAATTTGGTTCCGGGACCGGCAAATCTATAAATAATTATTCATAACATTTAGAACGGATTTATTATTAAAAAATAATAATATATTGTAGTGACTTACCTATAACCATGTAAATGTAATTCCACGGGTAAATGATTTATAACAGAGTTAATAAGTCCAGAGCCTTTATTATTGTTTCGCTTACAAACGTGAGACATCGTGTGACGCTTTGTTGGCTGGTTTAAAGTAGCATGGACATAATATTTTCTCTGGGACGAAGGGGGAAGAGGGTGCTTGTGTTATTAGTTTCCAGAGTTGAGTGTCTTTCTTTTACAGTGGAATGATTTTTAGTTGAATTAAAATAAACATTATCATGTAGAAAATTACTTTTATTGTTCGGCTTGTTTCGATGTTGAAGTTTTCTATCGACGTTGCATCCTCGGTAGTTGGCTGGATGGTTGGCTGAGCATAGGGCGCATTTGGGAGGTCAATCTCTTGATTTGGTATAGTCTGAGTGCTGAGTAGCCACAGTATGAACGCGTGTGACCATAATCTTGGCAATTGAGGCATTGACTAATTAAGTTCGGTTTATAGGATTCTTCGACTTTTATTTTTGTATGAAGAATGCTGGAGAATTTGAATATATCGTTCGAATGTTCAGTGGGTTCCAGATCGACAAATAAAAGGGGGAGCGGACATTTGGTGATTTTTTGAAGTACGTTAGTGACCTGCCCAACCTCAAAATGGCGCAATTCTAGCTCAGATTAAATTAGTTCTGAGGATGTAGATGGGATGTATATTGCGATTTGCAGATGATGACTCAAGTGGGTTTACGATCTTTTAGCTGGTAGTTTTGATACTGGGTATCCTTTTCATTTAATAAATGTATCAGAGATCTGTATGATTCAGGATTGGCCGTTCATATTTTTAGACGATCTGAGGAGGATTTGTAATAAAAATTTTTAACTACGACGACACCGATCAAGGTTTCACACATTTTCAAAAAGTCAATTATGCCTTTTACAAAAATCGGCGGCAATGGTTTAATTAGATGTTTCTAGCAATATTATATAAATAATATTATATAAATAATATTATATTCACAGTGGATGATGTAAAAGCGAATAGGCTTACAAATTAAATAGTACTCGATGTCTTGTGTATTTAGGGTTTTACTTATTAAAAATTATTATATTATCAACTGCACTGTCATCGTCGTCTCGTTTTTTATCACTTGAAAATGTACGGTTTTAAATGTTGTTCTTTTAAAATATAATTAATATTTAGAAGAAAAAAAAATTTAAAACATTTGTACCTTAAAAATGTAGGCATTAATAACAAGTATTGTAATAACTGTTTAGTATATTTATAAATGTATACAATTATATGTTTATATTATAATATGTATTATACTTAGGAAGTATATCAAGAGTTATATGTGGCAGTTGGTGTCAATCGGTGATAGCAGTTGCCGTTTTGAGATGTATATTTTTACCCAAGGCGACCAAATATTAAATATACTTTTTTTTTTTTATTGGGTAACCCCAGGTTAGGTAACATCGGCAACATAGGCCATTGGGTGTGGGGGAGAGCACTGTAGGTTTTTAAATTGGGTAGGTTGGTACACGTGTGTGTTGTGTTTTGGCAGAATTTCTAATGGGGCACCCGTAGGTTTCTGCCGTGCCCCGGGTGGGGGGATGGCAGCACTTGTTCTCCGGACACCGTGACTTGCCCGAAAAAAAATGACGCCCGCGGCCAAGGTATCGAACTCGGGTCGGCTGCGTCGCAGCCGACGCCTTAGTCCGCTCGGCCACTCCATCCCCCCTAAATATACTATTGTTTATTACTCTAACACAGTAATACATGTATAAATTAATAAAGTATTCTTTAAATGGTATGGGTTATAGATAAGGAGATTAGCCAGTGTCCATGCTTACGTCTTACGATTAAATCACTAAAAGTCGTGGTATAGCGCATACGACAAGATAGTCGAAACATCATACAGGTATGCCTAGAATCTAGACGCCTCGTACATCAATGTAGGTCACATCATCGTGGTTATGTTATAAAATTAATTATAAAATATATTAACTATAATATAATTTAGTAATTTACTAATATGAAGTTCCATACCAATGCATTCTAAAAAAAAATATAAAATACTACATTGAATAAATTATTGTATATTTAAAATTGACGAATATCATTGATTGGATATTACATACGTTATACTTATTATAATTATATTATGAAACATATCGATTTCTTAATTTTGGTACATATTTAAGCAATAAAATATATATATTATAGTTGTGAGTTTTAAATATTGTAAAGGTATGCCAAGTACAAAAAATGAAGCCACTTTACCATATTTATTTTATATAACAAACACACTAAACCTTGAAATTTTAATAGAAAAATTATAAAGGTACGTCAAGTTCATAGACAAAGAAGCTACTTCATCATCATGGCTGTTTTATGGTTTGGTCGTTGGACAATCATTTGTAGATTTCAAGTATTTAAAAATGAACGAATGAATAATTAATGTTATTTTCGTGTCAATAATTTTTTATGAATCCACCATGATATATTTACAATAATACAATATACATTATACATACACACAAGCATATATTAATTTGGGGTACAAGTATGTTGCTACTTGTTTCAGTACATAAACATTGTTAGAACTAAAACCAAGTTAAGGAAACATTTATCTGATATGTTATATAATTTATAATAAAATTCGCTATCACAGATATATAATACAAATTAGATACACTTCCTAATTAAATTTCTAAAAATTATAGCTGGCCAAATGAAAATACAAAGGCCCCAACTCTCTCATATGACTGGATGTATTCAGTCATCAATCGTGTTGAAAAACAATTTGCGAAAGTTTAATTTATTTAACTTCCGAAGGAAGTATTGGGAACCCAATGCAATAATTATATACGTAGTTACGTTTATTACAAGTAATTTAATTTGTGGTACGTACGAAGTACATATTATGCAAATATGCGCCTAAGTATATATTAATCTTTATATTATATAAACATATTTTCTAAAGTAAAAACTATATAAATACGTCTTTTTTATCACTTGTTGTTATTATTTTCTCTAAGTAATATTTAACATAAATATATGAATTGCAACTCATGACCGTCCCTTCTCCGTTCGCATTTTCAAAAAATGTTCAAGCCGTGGCGCAATCGCTAACTATACCCGCAATGCAAAGTTTTGAAAACGATTAAATGGTATGACTCTTCTTATCAAAGAGGTCCATGTTTGCAATATCGTCATTAATAAGAACCAAATAGCAATACATAAAATACAATTTATTTATTTACTTTGTTTACTGGCATATCTGCATACTTCAAAGAACCAACTGTATTAGATTAGATCTCTATGATTAGAGAAGTCAGCCATTTTACCTAATTCGACATTGAAACCAAGTCGGTTATCTAGTATTGTATGAAATAATATATTATGGGTTAGAAATAATGTTAAAAATAGGTGTTGAACAACAAGACCTGAGAATCATCCACAGTCTTTACAAGAATCAGACAGCTTTCATTAAAAAAAAGGAGAAATCACAACTAACGCTCAAATAAAAAAATGAGTCCGACAATAGGGTGTACGTTATCACCACCACTTTTCAACTGCTACATCGAAGAAGTTATAAATATAGTGAAAGCAAAGCTAACAAGACTCAATATTGGAATCAAAATTGGTGGAGAAATTGTTTCAATGATACGATTTGCCGATGACATTGTGGTAATATCAGAGAGTGAAGGTGACATACAGCGTGCAGTTGAAGAAATGGAGAGATGCTCAGAACATCAGAAATGAAAATAAATAGTGCAAACACGAAGATCTTAGTCTGCGCTAGAGACCCGAAAGTATACATAGATGATAGGTAGTCAAAAACTGGAGTAAGTAGAGGAAATGGTATACTTAGGGAGCAAAATCACATCTGATGGCACAATATATATAATATAGTATTATTTGTATTATTTGTTTATTTTTCGTTTTTGCAACGACAAATATGGTTAAAATGATCAAGATAATACAAAAAAAAACTTGTTTTTTTTACATCGGGTTTTTTTTATTTTACATGAAAACAATTGATACTGAACATGAAAAGGAAAAAACGATAAGAGGCTTGCACAAACGTACTATAAAAAGGCGAAATAATTTGAAAGCACGACGGAGAGGGAAACTTATGGAGCGGTCTGACAACCGGTGCATGCAATGCCAGAATAACTCCGACTATTGCCCCATAGGATGCGAGAAGAGATTGGATCGATACAATTCCAGAATAACTCTGACTATTTCATCATTGATCGACTTACAAAACACTCGAAAAGTTTGGCTGGGTCGACTTCTTTCCTACGACGTCAGAAAAAGTGTAATCAACCGGTGGTCGGTCCGCCGGGGCTTATTATACCTATCATTGCACATTGGCGTTTGCAAGTCGGCGGTCTCGTGTTCTGTGACTGACTTTGTATCGACCGGTGCTGACGTGCCGTCTTCTGTCTTCTGTGACGAGAAACGCGATGCCTCAAAAGTGCTACGTCGATAAAAACCATAATTCGTTATAATATAAGAGCAATAAGATAAATAATAACATAGAATAATAATAATAATGTTACCATAATCATAGTGGGTATACGACAAATAAAAATAATCATACATAATAATAATTATGTGTTTATCGCATGCAGCGCAAACAATAATAATATTAGTATTATACTGTAATATTTATTAATTAATATACATATGTATACTGTATTACTGTATACATTATTTTAATACAATTAGGTATATAGATAATAATATTGTTAGTTGTTACCGTCCACTGATCCATTGCAGCATATTATATCAAATATCACTGTTAATATTATTAAAACTTTATATGAAATCATAGTTATAGTTATTATAACTACAAAGAGCGACTATCAACTTTGCTTTAAAATGGATGTACGTAATGTAGTTTCTTAATACATAATAGGTACTATATTATAATATAATACTCCACATAAGAACCTATTTACTTTGGTGTTTATGTTTTATAACAACTAAGTAAACTTTTAAATAATATTTTCGTAAACATCTGCTTAAAATCCATTTGAAAAATTTTAATTTTAATAAGTTATAGTAGTACTTTGACATCAATTTGTAATATGATGAGGTAAAATAAGAACCAGTTATATTTTTTTACCACTCAACATGACTATACATAATAGCCTATATAGTATACAGCTTTCATAGTGGCGCCTTACATTAACTGTACCTATATGATTATTATTTATGAAACATGTTATCAATTTTAGATTCTGAGCGAAGCGATGAATGTATTGATTTTACAATAAAGTGTTTTTTTTTTTAGTTTTTTTTTTTAATTTAATTTTTTTTTTTCTGTCTGTCATCACCTTTTAGGACAGTCAAAGTGCTTGGATTTTCTTCAACAGTAACTTTTCTGATAGGAAAGTGAATCTCAACTAGATTCAAACTAGAGTACCAACTGTACTTTGGGGGGGATGGGTCAAAAGTAAAAATTTCCCAGTAGTTTTCAAACGCGACATGAAAAACAAAAGAAAAATTAAGGAAAAACGGGAATTTTTACGCAAAATCTGTTTTAGAGAAAATCGTTTTTGGTTTTTGGTGCAACTCTAAAACAAATCACCGTAGGTACATGAAATGTTGACTGAATGTTTATATTAGCATTTTCTATACACCATAACATTTTCCAAATATTTTGACTTATTTTGAGATGTATACGGACATTTTCAGTTTCCATATTTTTTAGTTTTTTTTTCTATAAATATCAATAAAATTTTATCTGTTGGGTAAAAAAGTTTGAAAATTTAATAGAAGGCTTCTAGGTTATTGTTTCAAATGCAGATGAAAAAAATTAAAAATCCTTAGTCACAGTTTTTATTTATAAGCGTTTAAAGTTCAAATCATGACAAAATACTAAAAAATCACAAAAATTAGCAAATTATTTTGAGTTGAGGGTTTATAAATTTTTTTCTTTTGAAATCTACGATTTGAAAATGTAATACAAGATTATCCATAAGTTTGTTTACCCTTATCAAAAAAAAAATGTCTAAAAGAAAGTCAGATTAGATTTTTATAAGCGTTTGAAATTCATATTTTTACAACATTCACTCGATTTCTCATGTAACGATTTTGCTATTTTATTGTTGTTCAAAAACAAATGACTGTAGATACATGAAAATTTTACTGAATGTTTATATTTTCATTTTCTATACACCATACAATTTTGAAAATATTTTGACTCTTTTTGAACTGTTTACGGACATTGTCAGTTTTCAATTTTTTTAGTTTTTTTTTCTATAAATATCAATAAATTTTTATTTGTTGGGTAAAAAAGCGTGAAAATTTAATATAAGGCTCCTGATATATCGTTCTAATAGCAGTTGAAAAATATTAAAAATACATATGCACAATTTTTTTTTATAAGCATTTAAAGTTCAAATTTTGACAACATTTATCAAATTTATAATTTAATAATTATTTTTGTAGTTGAAAATTTATAAAATGTTCAACTTTTATAGCTAATGATTGAAAACTTAAAACAAGGTTCTACGTAAATAGGTTATACGGGAGGAATACGATTCCGCACGTTTTTTTTTTTTTTTGAACACGATTCCGCACACTTTATTGTTCATAGGAATACAATAGGAATTGGGTGCAACGTTGTCAAATTTATTACAAACGGCTTATTATATATATTTATTATATAAATATTATGATGTAAAAAATATATAATAAAAATAGTTATCCCTAGTAAATAGATATACCTAGTGAGCCGTCATTACAATTTAATAAAAAAATAGTTATCTCATATACCTATAGTGAGCCGTCATTACAAAACAAAAATATGATGTAAAATAATTTAAAATAATTTTTTCCCTTGATACATAAAGCCAATAGATGTTAAATATTTTGTAATATTTTTATGCGTTTTATAATTATTAAAATGTCCTATAACGTTACATATACATTTTAAATCGAATGATCCCATTTTACTGTGCATGTTTCTAGCAATTGAATTGATTTTTGTCATAGTTTCAGCTTGTATTTCCTTTAGTACAGATATTACTACATGCGTTGGTGGGTGAGCACTGTGAAATTGTCCGTTGTACATTTTATGAAAACTTTCTGCTCCGTTTGTGGTTTTAACAATACAATTTTTTTCAGTATCCCTAAATAAAATGTATTATAAAAAATAAAATGTAAGTTACCTTGGACTAATTGAAGGTTCACTTGCCCATAATTCAGGGGGGAATAGACAACCAGATTCTATGTACGACTTAAGTATGTAATCAGAAAATATATAGCCATTTTCGTTTGGACACGTACTCATGAGTTCTAAAAAGCCTTCTTCAACCTTTTCCACTGGGAGAAACGGTAATCCAAAAAATGATTTTAACCAAATGCCTAATTCATCTCCATCTATCAAATATGAAGTTCTTAAAATATTGTGTTCTTGTATCTAAATATAAAATATAAAATATAAATATAAAAATTAAGTAACAATATTATTTAATTACCTTACGCCACCAAGCCTGACCTAAATGGAACCTACATCCAATGATAGCTATTCTAGGAAACATAGTTTTTGCGGCTTCATGTGCGGCTTTTTCAAAATCCACATGTAATTTGTGGATACATAGTATGGTGGATAAATATTCAAAACATATGTTTTTTAAAAATGTCTACATTTGAATGTAAGTTTCTTCACATTTATCGGGTAAAAAGAAGTATACAAGTGGTATATAAAAACCATTTTTAAATCCATGGATTGTATAAAGTTGTAAAAAATACTTAGGAGCGTATTCAAATGTGCCATCTATAAATATATCATCACACTGTGTGAGTAAATTAATATTTGTTCTCGTCGTAATACAAATGAAGTTTTGATTTTCAGAAACATGAATAAACTTTTCATTTTTAAATCTAAAGCGATCTTCGTTTTGCATTTCTATAAGTTGTGTGATAGCATTATTTAATGACTGTGGAAATGTTGGGTAATCTTTTCGACGTAAATCATACATACTTTTTCGAACTGATTTAATATAATTATGAGGTACTTCATAATCCGATTTTAAAAGCCCGGTTCTTATAATTTTTGAAGGTCTTACTGAAATCGTGTCATTAGCTTTTCTTTTACAATTTTCTCGCAAAATTTGACGCTGGATTTTTTCTACAGTATCTAATGTATGCTTGTGTTCTCCCAGTATTTCCAATAGAATTGTATGTTTTGAGTCAGTTAAAATACTTGCAGTTCATGTTTTATTTACGCACCTCCATTTCACTTTTCCGTCATTTCGTTGACGAATATGCCGATATTTACATGTATTTACCAACGCTAAATCGTTGCCCTTTTCAGATTTTATTATCTCCAATTGATTCTCCATGCCTATCAATATAAATTTTAACACTGTAAAAAATTCGTACACACGCGCTGCGTTTTAACTAGACAGTTCTGACTAGACTAGTATACTTTACCATCGCCATACTGACAACACCAACCAACAACTATATTATGGGTAATTTAACAAAATAATCTCGTCATTACGAGATTATCGTTATAATGTTAGGTCGCATAACAAATATTAATCAAATCATATAGACTCGGATGCTCGGTAAATTATAATGGTTGACATATAGAACACATGAAAACTTGTATCCGGCAGGTATTGATAATTATGTCAAAAAAATATAATAAATGTCATGTATTTAATTATGTATTTATTTATTTCTAATAATGTATGTATGTACCTAATGTATTTCTAATAATTTAATGTATTTCTGATAATGTAATGTAATATGTAATGTAATTCTAATAATATATTTATAATAATAACAAATATTTAATAATAAAAATAATAAATAATTAATACATAATATTATAAACATTTTTTATTTTATATTTCCAGTATCCGAACTTTTGCGTATCCGAACTAGGTGCGGTCCCAATTAGTTCGGATAATCAAGGTTCTACTGTATATAAATTACTTTATTCACAATAATATCATCAAATATACTTAGTAATATCATAGGCTGACTGACCGTTTCCGCTCAGAATCGTTTTTCTTATACAATGATATTATATCATTGAATTCAAATTTTGCACCATCCATTACAGTGACCCACTTAATGTCACCTACTGTACAGCAGAGCGACATCCACTTACCCACCTTTTTTATTATTACAATTTTAAAATTATTATTTACATTTTTAGAACACAAAAAAAACAATTAAAAAATGTTTAAATAAATATTAAAAATATTGTCGTAGCGGTTTTAAAAAAATAGCATTTACCATTAATGTTAAATGAAAAAAACAAAAAAAATCCTAATGTTCTCAAACTGATAAATTTAATTTAATTTATGTTATCCAAATAATGAAAACGCTACGACACCGATAAAGTTGTTCCCTAGCGTTGTGGAATTTTGGTAATTTTACTATAAATACCGAGGGAGTGGTTCTATCTCGGTCAAAAGTAGTATTTTGCCATGTTGTACATTTCTACGGAGACAACGCATGCAGGTATAGCGTCCTCTTAACCTGAGTATATTATATCGCTGAACATTTTTGATTGGTACACCTCCATCTCAAAAGATTATCTTTTTTCGATCTCCAAATAATTTATATTTAAATTCGGATAAAATTATTGTTAAATTATCAATTTAAGAAAATTGAACACACTGTGCGACACGAGTGATCAAACCCTACATAAACCGAATTATTTCTACAGTTATTTTGGAAAATATATTATTTATTTTAATAACCTTATATTTTCCCCAAATGCTAGAAATATGTTTGAAATGTCACATCTATAATTGTCAGTATATTATGGGTAAAACTATTATTTATTGTTCTGGAGCTAATTTATTAATTGATAGCATTGTCAATAAACTGGACTTGGTTCACGGCTTGCGGCTCGTTTAAGTTTGATATAATAATATTTGGTGTCATAATATACGTGAAAATAATAAATTACAAAATGTCAGCAACATGAATGCGTCAACGTCACTTACAATTTCGATGCTCAATCATGTTGTTAAAAACTAAAAAGATATATAATATGGTCAATCGTGCCTTACCGACACAAAAAGTCGTGATTCATGAAATAACACTCAGTACACAATTAAGTGAACAATATAATATTATAAGTTATAACATGTAAATAATACCCAAGCTAGCTGAAATATTATAAAAGTCGTGCAATTTAAAAAATGTGGGCACACTGCTGTTTATAAAGGTGTTTGGGGAAAATTAAACAAATAAAACAAATAAAAACAGAAATCGACAAAAATAAAAATACGTGACGTGCCATCATGGAACGGCACAGATATTGATGTCGGGGTTTTTCTCATTTTTTTTTTTTGCTCTAGCGCACTAACTTTTTGCATATAGGCACATAACATTTGAACACAACAAATATATTTATACAAAACAACAGAAGAAAAATGAGAAATATATTATCCAAACAAAGTGGTTCACATAGCATGATCAAAATGAGCAAATGTGCTCAAAATATTTATTTGAAACTTATTTTCGTACGGTGACCATATCAACAAATTATAATTGCCTTGTATTTAATGAAAAAACGCTTGCCAAGTCAGGGATTGGCATGTAAACTTTCTTGATTTTTAATTTTTAGAAATGTATTAACTGATATGACTGGTATAACAATTTGAATCCAGAAAAAAAAAATGTCTATATGAACAGCCCCACAAAAAATCATTTTCATTTTCATTTAGTGATATATATCTCCGAAACTGGAGAGCGGATTCGGGATTTCGTTGTTTGGGGTCTTGTTGGATTCACATTGGTTAGGAGAAGTGCAGTGAAGATTTTCAGAACTTTATCTTTAATAGTAAATTCACTACAGAACATTAAAAAAAAATTGATAACAAATTTTATTGGGCGTATTTTGATGGTTTTCAGATTTAGTGCTTTGTAGTGTATTAAAAATTGGAGATAATGTTCTAAAAATCTTCACTGCACTTCTTCTAGCCAAAGTGAATCTAACAAGATCCCAAACAACAAAATCAGTTTTCCAGTTTCAGAAATCTACCTCGCTAAATGAAAATCTAGCAAAAAAAAACTCTTTTTTATCTGTGAAAAATAAAATAATTTTTTTTTTAAATTTTAATTACACATCTAGTATCTAATTGAAAACCAACTTTCTAGCTATCATAGTTTAGAAGAAAAGTTAATATATAGAAATTTTGGGACTGTTCACGCCAACGTTTTAATGGATTCAAGTGGTTATACCGCTTGGCTGTGATATAAAATCTCTCTAATTAATAGTTTATATTAAAGCTAGCTAAATTACCCACCGGTTAGGTTAGGTTAGAAACGCTTACAAACGTGAGACATCGTATGACGCTCTCGCAGACGTAAGGTAAGACTTTAAGGAAAAATGCGCTTTATCGAGTAAGCAAAAAATCTCCGAATTTATAATATTGATTCTCCTGAGACAATTTAACAGAGACATGGAGAGCTTTTTCCAAATACGATAAGGTCATTGGTACTTGGGAGCTCGGGGTGTGGTAAAACCAATCTGATATATTTTCTACTAGTCGATGAAAATGGGTTACGATTTGAAAAAACATAATATATTAGTATATATTATATACTCCAAAACGCTGGAACAACCTAAATATAAATTATTAAAACGTATTATTGATGGAATACACGGTATTAACATTTTACTTTTTTCGAGAATGATAAAGTAATTTCACCCGAGAAAGTTTTACCAAATTCAATTTTTATCATGGACGATATTTTCGGTGAACAGCATTATGTAATAAGAGAATATTTTTCTCGAGGTTGTTATAATAAAATGATATATTCTATCTAGCCCAGAGTTACTCAAAAGTCCGTAAACAGCTGATACGTGATAATGCGAATTCAATAGTATTATTCAAACAGGACGAAACAAATTTAAAACATGTATACAATGAACACTGTTCAGTTAATATGTCGTATACACAATTTAAACATTTCTGTGTTACATGTTGGGACCGTGAGAGATTTACATTTGTAATTATTTGTAAAGATAGCGATCGTGATAACGGACGTTATCGTTTTGGAATTGATACTTATGTAGTTATATAAAATGAAACAACTATTAAATATTATCATTTAAAACGTAGTCATGTGTTAGATGAGCTAGTTAAAGCTAAGAAAAGTAATAAACGTAAATATATCGCATTAAAAACCGGTTCGGATAATGTTCAACAATTAATGACACAGACATTAAAACCAACTATCGATCCTTTAACTAAAATATTAAATAAACCTCGATTATCATTGAACAAAGAAAATATTAATAATAAATCGAAAAACTCAATTTTGGACTACTATCAACAAGAAATTGAAAATTGGTTTCAGTCTACAGACTTAGATAAAATCTATGGTCCGAAAAAACTTCCAAATGGACATATAATCTTGGGTAAAAAAGAAGTAAAATTCTTAGAAAACACTATACTTATTGACGGTACTATTTACCCATCAACATCGGGTCTTAATCAGTTATTATTTTTAAAAAATCCACTTATTTTTACTGATAGCGATTTAGAGGTATATAAATCTATATTGACTCAAACATCGGTACATTTATCTACAGTTGGAAATAAAATAAAAAAGGGTGGCACTAAATATTCAACAATTATTAGTAAATTATTCCCCTCGGATGGCTATGAAATTACAGAAAAATAACTTAGAGTATTGGGACAATCCAAACGAGTTGGTTGATCGATTACGTCTACTTCTCACGATTTTTGACAAATTATATGCGGCCGGACTAATAAAGCGAGTTCCTGATGTCTAAACGGGAAAGAGCTAATGAACTTCACAAGCCAGCAAGGAAAAATTTCACTAGGCGTAGAGTTAACGTCTATGGGAAAAATGATTTATGGCAAGCCGACTTGGTTGAAATGATACCATATTCAAAAGTAAATGGTGGTTACAAATACATCCTGGTTGTGATTGACTGATTTACAAAATTTTCTTGGGTGATACCATTAAAGTCTAAGACAGGTAAAGAAGTCGCTAACGCAATTTCTACAATATTACTTGATCGCTCACCAAAACTTTTACAACTCGATAACGGAAAAGAATTTTATAACACCACCTTCGACGCTTTGATGACTAAGTATAACATACACAAATATTCAACTTTCAGTATTCTAAAAGCGAGTATAGCGGAAAGGCTTAATCGTACATTGAAAGGGAAAATGTATAAGGAGTTCACTGCGAGGGGGACGCACGAATGGGTTTCAATTTTACCAAAGTTACTTGACGAATACAATAATTCATACCATAAGACTATAGAAATGACACCAATACAAGCAGATTCCGACCCCGTTTCAGTGGTAATGAAACAACGTAAAATTAATAATGTAAAAATTAAGTTCAAAGTTGGTGATAATGTTTGTATAAGTACACAAAAAGCGTATTTACAAAAGGTTATTTACCAAACTGGTCTACGGAAATATTTGAGATTATCAAAATAAATAAAACATTACCCGTTACTTATCAATTACAAGATTATATGGGTAAACCTATAGCTGGTTGTTTTTACTCTGAAGAAATATACAAGACCAATTCCCCAAACAAATATTTAATTGAAAAAATTATACGTAAAAAACAGAATCAAATGTACGTCAAGTGGTTAGGATTTGATAATACGCATAATAGTTGGATAAATACATGTGATGTAAAAAAAATAGTGTCAGTCGTTTTATAACTATGAACGTGTTCGGTAGTTCTCAGGCGAGTGATACTAAAAGAAATATATCAGATATTCAGTCAAGTAACAAAACGATTTTAAAAGATGTGAAACTCCAACAGAAAGAAATCGATACTTTGAAAAATAATATAGTTAATCTAAGTGATAAGATACAAATTCTGGAAAATAATATACAATCAAGTAATAAGTCTTTATTAAATTGTGAAAATCGTATGTCGGAGCTATTTGATGACTGTGCTGAAACTAGTACAGCAATCGGTATCCAAGGGCTTGACGTGGTCCAATTAAAAGCTGAAATAAATCATATAACCAGAATATTTGATGAAAGTTCATTACCGAATCATGGAACTTATATTTCAGAATTAAATTCACGTTTGATAATCTTGGAAGGGGAAAATATTAAGAAAACGTAATTTGACATTTTAGTTAGATTCATATGGTATTCTTATCCAATTGTCATGCAGTTTTCTTTTAATGAAAGAGATATTCTCTAACGGAGCAGGTTTTAGGCATAAATAAAGTTCGATAATGTTAGTCAATAATTAGTTATTTATACCTATAAAATCCAAATACCACTGACTCACTGATCGCTGTATCTCAAAAACTACTCAACGTACGGACTTGAAATTTGGAATAGAGGTTCTTCTCATATTTTCACCGGGCAATAAGAAAGGATTTTCAAAAATGTTTTGTTTTAGTGGAGTAATTAACGATTATAATTATTCACTGCCAATACGTATTGTGCGGCACGGCAGCCCGCGGGTTTCCAGCTACCTGCAACCTATCCTTTTTGTCATCGTCGTGTAGATAAGAATAATGATTCCGAGAATAAAATTGTTCCGAGAAGTTTATTGATAAAAATAATCTCTTGCATCGCGCGTACACCAATACTCCTATTTATACTACTATATAAAATGAATTCGGTTTTTTTTTGTTCGGGATAAACTCCGAAACTACTGAACCGATTTGGTTGATTCTTTTTTTGTTGTGTTCGTAATTGTCAGGACAAGGTTCTTATGAAAGAACACGTTAGAAAAATCCACCAGAAAAGTAGAAAATAGAGATGTCAAAAATACAAGTGGAGCCATCTTTTCAGAAAAAAATAAACTAAATAATAAAAAATTTAGTTTATTGTTGCAGATTAAAATAATAATAGTGTACTATATATTGGTTGATATTGGTTAATCCGGCAGTTTTGTTGATTTGTATTATTATTTTTCGTTAATATATATATATGTTACGGGCAATGTGGAATACTGGGCAATGTACACATTGCCCGGTCAATGTGGTCCTGCCAAGGCAATGTGAGCCACAATGTTTTTTTTACCAACTAACATAAACGAATATTTTAAAACAATTATAATACTAATAATAATAATTGTTAAATAATATTGACGGAATTAAAACAATAATTAATTATAAATATTTTGATAAAATAACAAAAAAAAAATAATAATAAATATTATCATTTTATTTTTATTATAAATTATACATTCATTATTACCTATTTATTTTCACAAGATTTAGAAGCATGGAACTTGGAATTACATAGTTTGTCTGCTTTTCTACACTTGCATTTATTTGTTTTGCAACCCTGTGTACAAGTACACCTATCATATCCCTTTCCTCCCAAATTAGAAAAGGAGCGGGCTGCTTATCGCAATGAAATTGAATTTGCCGGTACGTCTTCAATTTGTACAAATTTCTTTTTACAAATCGTGAATCGGTTCCTGCTGTACAGTTGTTGCAGTTTTCCTTCAGTCGTACCGATTTCGTAGAAGTTAGCTTTCACTGAAATATAGATATTTTAAAATGTTAATAGTGAGATAATATATAGTTTAATATTATAATTACTTGACATAATCACTCCGAGAACACATCTGAGATCACTCTGTACTCTATCTACATCAGAAATTTTTACTCTAACTGACTCCCCAATATTTCCTTGGCAAAATTGTTTTTCGGACATTTCCGTCATTTTTTTGGCTTGAATTTTCAGATTATTTAATGACTCTTTCCTGTTTTGGTTAATTGACGTTTGTCTTGTTTTTGTTTGTTTTTCAATTATTTGATCTTCATCATCTTCTTCTTCTACTTCTACTTCATTATGTTTGTTGTCGTTAGAAAGGATCTGTATTGACTCTAAGGCAACCTGAAGTTCTTCGGTTTTTAATTTCGCAATCATGTTCACAGGAAGTAATGAAGACGTTAAACAAATTTTAGGGGCTGTTCCAAACATCGCTTCATATGGTGAATGTTTTGTACTATGGTGGTAAGCACGATTTTTCATTGACTGTATGAATTTTAAGCCATAACTCCATTTTTTTGTTTTATTATCTTGAATCCATGATGCAAGCATATTTTCGACATTTTGGTTTGCTCTTTCAACTGAACCTTGGTTTTGGGAGTGTCTTGGCTTACCGTGAACTATTTTTAAATCCTTCCACATGGTACAAAGTTCAGATATTATTTTATTTACAAATTCACGTCCACTGTCGCTTTTTAATATATCAGGTGCCCCAAAAAGGGTAAATATATCCAACAAAACATTAGCAACTGCTTCGGCACTTTTATGTCTTAGAGGCCTAAGTATGAAAAATTTTGTCAAATGATCTTGGTAAACACATATAAATTTATTATCTCCATCTGGTTGATCTTGCATATCAATAAGTTCTATTTGACATCTCGAATTCATTTCCGAAGAAATCATTGGTTTAACTACCAATTCTTTTTTCGCTGTATTTCCTTTTCTCTCACATGTCTCGCAAAAATTTAAATATGACGTTATTGTTTCCCTAGTTATATTTTAAAATTTTTTATTTATTTCGTATTCCATGTGATTTCTACCACCATGCCCAATAGCTAAATGTACTTCATGTACAATTTTAAGTAACTCTTCATTAAAAGCTTATCATTTTACACAATTACCTTGTGCAGTTATTGGAATAATTAATTTTTCTTCTCCTAGTACTGTCATTACGTCATATTTCTTCATTAATTTTGAATTTGTTTTCTTCTCTAGCTTCAATTGTTTTAAATAATTAGTTATTTTATAATATTTAGATTAACTAATAATAGTACTGTTTGTACTACTTTTTTCGTTTCGATAACTTTGTTCAAATGTTCGTAAAATTTGGATTCCATTTTTAAAACACGTACAACGTAATGAAGTATAGTGTCGTGTACAGTTCAAAAACTCGACTAGTCATTATAAAATATATCAGTTATTGTTCATAATAATATATCGTTGAATTATTTAACAAGACAGTTATTAATTTTATCATTCCGATATGGCCATATCCATATCGAAAATCTATGATTCTTAAATAGGCAGTACGATAGGGAACAAAAACAAGTTTATACACTGTGTTTCCAAAATTTTATAGTTGAAATTATTGTTTTAAAATATTCGGTATATGATAAGATTTAATAAAATTAATATTGATTGTTTAAAAAAATAAAAAATTCCTTATTATTATTATATTTATAAATTGGTAATAATAAAATTATAATTTATAATAAAAATAAAAATAATGTCAGTCAATATATTTTAACAATTATTATTATTATTATAATTGTTTTCAAATATTCGTTTATGTTAGTTAGTAAAAAAAACATTGTGGCTCACATTGTCCGGGCAGAACCATATTGACCGGACAATATGTACATTGCCCAGTATTCCACATTGTCCGTAACATATATATATATAGGTATATATAAATTAATGTTTGTGTGTAGATTAGACCTCTGGGAAGAAGATAGATTAATTTAAAAAGAGTTAAATTTGGTTTTTTTTTATTCATCGGATTTTAGTACGATTAGGTTAGGTTAGGATATTGTATTAATTGATTATATTAATCCACCGTAGGTGGAATTAAGTAAAAACGACAAACTTCGTATAACTTTGATACTTAAGAGTTAAATCATACATTTACGTACAAACAGCACTGGGTCCGCGATCTACCGCAGGTAGATTGCCTACCTGATAATCTACTGCTGTAAATCAGAATTCCAGGCAACAGAAAAGTTAAGATAAATTTTGAACACCATACACTGAATATTAAATAACGGATTGAACAAAGTTTGAGTCATATAGGGTTGGTACTTTTGACTGGCAACGTAGTGCACGGGATCAGCTATTTTTGATAAAAATATATTTATCATTAATACCGCTAGAAACATTTCAATACGTTTTCATTAACCATTTTGTATATTTACTTGCCAATCACATTAAACGATAAAATTTGAATAAAAAATTATACATATCATCCTCCGGAGGCAAAATAAACAACCAATCACGGGCGAAGCTGTGACGGGTCGGCTAGTATATATATATTTATAGTAATTTTTGTATACATTTAATAAACTGAAATTATGTCGTCAGCTATCGCAGACATGCAATGCGTTCTTGGTGCAAACAATAAATATTTTATTAAAGAATTATCTATAGTCGACACAGAAACATGGCGAGTCAGCATTGGATTTTTAAAAATTCTAAATCTAAGCAGGACAACAAATCTCGTAAAACTAATAAGTGGCTAGAACATAACTATCATACACTAACTATAGAATATGGTGATATCGAGTATGAAGAACTAAGTAGAATATTGAACTCTTTAAAGTACTCATGCATTTACGTCAAAGGGGATCAGAAAAAACAGTTTCTTACAGAATTTATACCTATCACGTCGTACTCATCAACATCAAAGACCTCGGATGTCCACGTTTGGACCAAATATGTGACGATTAAACTCTACCTTGTTGTATTTTTCTTATGGAATTTAATCCAAAACAATGTACATTCTATAAAGTATTTGCTATATATACAATATACATACCATTTATATATGATAACATTTACACGATTATCAATTTTATATTTATATTAATATCACCATCCATTGATCTGAAACAGAAAACAACCCTAACCTAACCTAACCTAATTATGCGTTCGAAATCGTGAAATAATGTATAATAAATCGTCTTGGATAACCGTGCCCTTTAATAATACGTCATTAAGACTAATGCCATTGTCTGTTTTGCAAGACGCGTCGAACACTACCCGCAACTTTGTAGACGTGCTACTGTCCTTTCTAACGGCGTGGTGGGGCAAGTAACACGTTTGATCATTCCTTTCGATTTTGCTCTCATCTACCCGCTCCATGTGGTTTAATGACTCATAATCCTTCATAAAGGAAAAATATTCTTCCTTTAATTTCTTATCCTTTTGGAACTTACGTTCTATTGCTAAGAAGCGACGTTTTGCGATCTCGTACGATCCTCCTAATTTTATTGAATCGACCCGAAATGGTAGGTGTACGACAAAACGTCCCTCGTCATTTCTAATAACGGTCTTATTAAAATATTCTTGACAAGCACGTTCCTCGATCGTATAAAGTGGTGCATCGCTTACGTCTTCAATCAGCCAAAATCGTTGTAGTGCGTTCTCTAGTGTGGGTTCACTATCGATCGCGCTAAAAAATGTGTTCGAAGTCGATGCCTTTGATAAACTATTTTCCGATATTGCTCCAGCGGCCACCCATCCAAATACTGTTTCTTGGAATAACGGCCCGGTTGCCGAAGGACGTATTTGTCCGTCGCATAAAAATTCATAAAAATGCGTTGCGCCTAATAATATTATGTCGATTTTTTGGGGCATATTAAAATGTGGATCAGCCAATTTAATGTTATCGGGAACATAACATGTTGCTTTTATATTTTTCGGAGGTAATTGACCCGTAATCCTTAGTACTACTATCATTGGTAGAAACACAGCGTAATCACTTACGTGGGATTTTATTTTTAACCATACTGACGACGACGCATGGTGTACTTTTTCACCGATACCACTAATTACGTGTTTAATTTTATCTCTTTTTAAACGTAGAGTCTGCACCATCTATTCTGTTATAAAATTCTTCTGAGACCCGGAGTCTAATAAAGCACGACATGTTTTCGTGTAGGGACTCACAGCTAGAGCTACTACTGTAGATAATAATACCTGTTCGCCCGACGCGAATGCGTGGGCGGTCACAGTGTTTAACGCAGGTGTTTCTCCTTCAGCTTTACTGTTTGTTTCCGATGTTTTCGTCGAAATTTGTTGATGTTTGTAATTGTTTATGTGTAACATTGTATTATGTGGCTTGGCACACTTTAGGCAATTTCACCCAAGACATTTCTTTTTGTCGTGACGCCGGAGGCAGATGTTGCACAAATTAAGGTCGTTTACCTTTTTAATTCGATCGATCGCTGATAGTGTGATAAACTTGGGACACTTGTTTATAGTGTGCGATAGTTGACATACGTAACATTTTATTTCCGAGGTGTTTACAAATGAAGTAGATGATGTGGTATTTTTTGTACTTTTTTTACCTGTGTAATTATTATTTTCACTAAAATTTTTCGAAACACTGCATATTTTTTTAGATGATTCAGCTGCTTCTAATACGTGGAAACGTGCTTCTAAAAATTCGATTAATTCGTTGACCTTTTTGATTTCGTCTCTCCCGCACTTTGTTTCCCAATCACTTATAGTGACTGCGTCTAATTTAGTACATATAATATGTGTCAACAACGGTCCCCACTCTGACGGTTGTTGATCCAATGCTCTTAAGGCCGATATATGACCACGTAAACCATCTGAAAATTGTCATAAACTCGTGGACGAGCTCGCTTTCACTGTAGCTAAATACCTTTTACGTGTGTTTGTACTAATAACTTTTTATTATTGTATCTCGTAACTAAACTGTTCCAAACGTGTTCATAATTATTAACTGTGGTCTCTAGGTTCTTGACACAGTTCGCCGCATCGTCAGATAACGAATAAGTGATTTATATCGTCCGATAAATGAAGAAATTTTTCTACTGTTTTCAGGTGTTTGTTGTTGTGAACCAGTGCGGTATATATATCATAGAACGGAGCCCATTCGGAATATACACCTGAGAACACGGGTATTTGTAATGCAGCTAATTTTATCGATGGTACGGCACTACTTATCTCTCTTCCATCGATTTTTTCTTTTTCTACTTGTGCGGCGATGGACGAGTTTTCTTTCATTTCTGATTGTTGCAGTCTCTCTTCCGCTTTGGTCATTGCCTTGAAATATAACTCTTCGAAAATATCTACTTGATATTCTTCATGTTCATTTACATCCTCCTCATCCCGAATCTCCGATTGTACCTGTTGAAACTCTTCCCATGCCTCTTCAATCTTCGATCGTCGTATACTTATTTGTTTAGGATCGTATTGTCCGGAGCAGACACATAAGTCCAAAATCGTGTTAAATGATCAGTGGTATGATGATGATAATAATGAACTATGTTTAGAAGTTTTGGAAAATGTTCAAAATGCTGAGCTATGCGATGTGCAAGGTAAGATTTATCATGATACTATTATACATGGGGTTAGGGATAATTAGATTTTTATTCTAAACATTCTATGATAATATAAGTTTTATTATAAAAACTTATCAAACGGTTTGTGAATCGATAAATGGTATAATAGTTGGAGTATTCTGGCATTGTATCGATCAATTCACTCGTCGCATCCTATGGAATAATAGTCGGAGTATTCCGGCATTACACCGGATGTCAGACAGCTTATTAAGTTTTAATAAAGAACGATTTATAAAATTTAGTTTTGAGATTCTTTTTCAATATAAGTTTTAATTTAAACTTATCATACGGTCTTTTTTTTTTACTATCGTGGGTATGACAGATATTTATATTTAGATTTATTTTATTAGATATTAAATAGTTTTATTTTTTTTAATTGTTAAGATCATTACACCATGTTAGGTAAAAATCGTGTACATAGGAAAAATACAATAACTGCTCGTAATTTTAAAAAAGCACGTATGGATATGGTTAAGACAGGTGGATTCGTTGAAACTAGTTCATCACATAAACGACTTGCTATTCATTATTTTGCGAAAAATGTTAATAATATTCCGAACTTTCCTGAATTTCTTTTCTCAGTAAAATCTGATTTAATAAAAATATTAAAATCATCACTTGAGAAAAATCCTATCAAATTTAATCTGAAGTTAGAGGGCACATACAGAAGACCCGACGTAGAAAACTCATCAGAGAACAGATCGTTTATGTGTCCAGCTAAAGCACTTTATGCAGAGACTGATTTGGTCGAAAAAATAGAACAAACGTTTACCACGTTACTTGAGCAGGAAGAAGTGTATTTGTCAAGAGGAAGTGGTTTTATTTTAGAAACAGTAGACGGGGTTATATTGACGGTGTGTAGGTATACACCAATGGTTGGTTCATCTGATGTTCAACCCCCCGTAGTTAATTATGATGATAATAACGATGGTGAAAATGTTGACGGTAATAATGGCGGTAAAAATTTTGACGGTAATAATGACGGTGAAAATGTTGAAGGTAATAATGACGGTGAACATTTTGACGATAATAACGAGGGCGAAATTGTGTACGATAATAACGAAGGTGACATTAATATAGATAATCCACAAATTTTAAATTATATTAATACATTCAACCCTGAAACTGTGTCATCATATTTACCATTGCCAGCTATGATTGAAAATAAAAATGGAACAATTAACCCCCAAAATAATGACCGCAAATGCTTCAAGTGGTGCGTTTTAGCTAAACACGTAACGGGTAGAAATAAGTATTACATAAGTAATAATTATTACCAACATGAAAATAAATATGACTTCGCCGGTCTCTCATTCCCGACACCCATGTGCGATGTTAAGATATTCGAGCGTAACAATCAGAACGTGTCAATAAATGTTTATGGAATTGAAAAAAAATTCGATCCCTCATTAAAGTCTGAGTCACATATAGTTTTTCCATTAAAAGTCGTAGAAGAGGAGAAAGCTGATCGTTTAAACTTGTTATTTATTACCGATAGGGAAGATTACCATTATGTATATATTAATAATTTTTTCAGACTTATACGAGCACAAAAAAACTAGCCATAAACAAAGTGTTATATTTTGTAAGCGATGTTTCACGTCATTTGACGATAGGTCATTGAAGCATAAATTGAGTGGACAGGCAGCTCTGAATGCACATAAACTTATCTGTGGATCTCATAAGGCTGTATTCCCCCATATTACCGGTGGCGGGTGAGTGTACGGAATTTAAATCGTGGGAGAATACACATAGGCATCATTTTGTGATTTATGCTGACTTTGAGGCGCTCCTTGTGAAGACCGATGAGGCGAAAGGTAGAAACATCACCATAATACAAAAGCATGTCCCTTTGAGTTATGGATTTATAGTGAAGGCATCCGACGACGTGCTATAGAGCTATTGGAACAATATAACATACCAACGACGCCTATTATTTACCGTGGTAGCGAAAGTAGGCAGGATGTGGCTCGACGTTTTGTAGCAGAAATTGTGGGTATTAGTAGACGAGTGGAAAAAATTATTGGAGACTAATATCCCAATAAATATGACTGAGGACGACACTCGTAGGCATAATGCGAATAATAACTGTAATTTATGTAAACAAAATTTCACAACTGTTGTTAAAGTCCGAGACCATTGTCACCTTACCGGCAAATTTCGACAGTCACTTTGTTTTAAATGTAATTTAGATTTGAAACAGCCGAAATTTGTTCCATGCTTTCTACATAACTTGTCCAATTATGATGCTCATTTTATTGTCACGGAACTTGCATATGATGCAAGTAAGATAGATGTCATACCAAACAGCGTGGAAAAATACATATCATTTTCCAAGTATATATCAAAAACATTTACCATCCGTTTCATATATACGTTTAGGTTTATGGCGTCAAAATTATCAACACTAGCAACCAACCTATTAACACCGAACTTTGAGAAATTCCGCGAGACATCAAAATGTTTTGCAGCAGTTGACATGACACTAGTGACGAGAAAGGGGGTATATCCATATAAGTATACGGATGGGTGGGCACATTGGAGGAAAATACGTTACCGGAGAAAAAGGAATTTTTTAGTACATTAACTGAGACAGGGGATCAAGGATGACGAATATGATCACGTGGTGGAAGTGTGGAGACACTTTAGTTGTAAGACGCTTGGTTTTCGGATCTATAATTGAAAATTGACGTATTACTGCTGACAGATATTTTCGAAAATTTCCGCGATCTCTGTATGAGTACATATGGTCTGGATCCGGCATACTATTTTACAGACCCCGGGATGGAATTTCCCTGTATGCTGAAGAAAACTAAGATCAAATTAGAATTACTGACTGATTACAGCATGCTTCTTCTATTCGAAAAAGGTATGAAAAAAAAAGTTTAAAAGTTTTTATAATTTTCTGAACTTTTTATAATTATTTGAATTTTTTTTTTAGGTATTAGAGGTGGCTTGGTACAGGTAAGTATACGGTATGCAACGGTGAATAATGAACAGACCCCCGATTATGATGATAGTAAACCTAAATCATGGTTGATATACCAGGATTGTAATAATTTATATGGTTATGCTATGGGTGAATCCATGCCCTATGGCGGGTTTAAATGGGTAGAGCCCACGCTGAGAGGGTTGAATGATTTGGATGATTCATCCCCTATAGTCAGAATTTATGAGGTAGACATAGCATATCTAGAACAATTTCACAATCACCATAATGACCTACCACAAAATGCCATACCTAAAGGCTCAAAAATTAAAAAATTGATAGCAAAATTTGAGAAGAAAAAAAAATTATATTATTCACTATAGGAATCTACAACAGGCCATTAAAAACGGTCTTATAGTTGAAGAAGTATATACATAATTTTTTTTATTATAATTCAAGTTTCAATAAAATTTTTAATAATAATAATTGACGTTTTGAAAACAATGTAACAAAAAAATTCTCCCAAATAATTGGTTTCGAAGTTATAATCACTTGAAGTTCGCTATTTTCCGTATTTATATACATATTATATGCACAACGATCTAGTTTATCACGTCTTACGAATTTATATACATTTATTTTAGGAATTTAAGTATTTTAATATAACTAACTTAGTTATATCATAGCTATTTTAGTGAAATCCCGGGAAAAAAATCCCCAGACTACAATATTACTCACAACCACATGCATTTGGTTGAACAAATATTTTTTAAACGTTAATTAGTATCTATAATTAATATTTAATTACAAATACGTACCTATACTATTTTTTCAAATGAGTACGCACCGGACGGCGGACGAAAACCGGTCGAAACGCGCGCACGTCCTCCCCACTCCCGACAATTTCAGCTGTCGTTAGTGGTACCACCTTGTGTACACAGTGAGTTGTATTAACACAACACTTGACGGCCGCTCGTACGTGTAAAACGATATATTCTGTTGTTTTTATGCGCGCTCAGTTAATTTATTGCATTTTGGTTTCAATTTATGCGTTTAAATTATTTTTTTTGTCGTGCACCGCTTATTCAGCGAAACTATGGATGACCGGATAATTGTTACACCAACTAAGCAAAATCCAAAGGGAAAGGTTAGTATTATTGTGATTAATTATATTATAGAAAAGTATATAATATATAACATAATATGTTACTTGCAACGTAAATAATACTATTATTATCATACATTTATTTATTCCAGTTTGTTTCATCAAGTCAAAAACTTATGATTATCAACGCCTACAAGATGGAGTTGAAAAACAATCCGAAAATTACGACCAGGGAATGTCGGATAACTCTTTCCGAACAACTTGGCATTGGGCAACGAACAATTTCGAGCACTATAAGTGAGTACAATACCTCAAAAATTGTAAGAAATCGTTTAAAGACGCGTTCGACGATTTGTGCGACGATTACGACACTGTGCGTCGTCATGTACACTCCTTTTGGTACAACAAAACGATTCCTACATTGGCCAAAATTTACAGAGTTGTGAAAGACGACTTACCTTATATTTCAGAAACAAATTTTTATCGTCTTTTAACAAACATGGATTTCGAATATACCAAACGAGGCCGAAATAGTGCCCTTGTTGAAAAAGACGAAATAGTTGTATGGCGTCAACGGTACCTGGAGGATATACAAAAATATCATGAATAAGGGAGACATCTGTACTACTTGGACGAAACTTGGGTCAATGTCGGAGAATGTACCAACAAAGTATGGGTAGACAAGACCGTTAAATCGTGGCATGATGCTTGTGTTGGGAGCCTAACAACGGGAGCGAAAAATCCAACCGGGAAAGGTAAACGACTTATTATTTTTCACATAGGATCGGAAGACAGATTTGTACCAGGTGGACTCCTATGTTTTGAATCAAAAAAAAACACAAATGATTACCATGATGAGATGAATGGTGACACATTTCATCAGAATGGATGCAAAGTATACTACCGCGACTAAAAGAAAACTGTGTCATCATTATGGATAACGCATCATATCATTCTGTGAAGACGGACAAAATACCTTGCACCTCAACCAGAAAGGCGGACATAACTAAATGGTTTGAAGAAAAAGGTCAAGTAATCGACAAGCCTATGGTAATTCCTCGACTACTTGAAATGGTAAAGAAAATCAGACCAATGCGTCTATAGGAGCCGACCAATGGCGACTAATTAGAAAAGAATTACTAATTTTGTGGGAATGGTGTGTGGTCCCGCCTCTGATAACGATGCGCGACGCGGTTTTCTCATTTGAAAAATAGTATATATTATAATATTATACTATTCCTTCTAAGGTTTTTTTTATTTTAAATAGGTTTTTATGAAAAACCTATTGTATTTATTAATTAAACTAATTTTAAAAAATACTAGACAATTGTCTGAACTTATATATATTTTGTACCTGCAAGTGAGTATAAATTAACATATAAAAAAAATTAAAACATTCTTGTTGAGCAATTAAATAAGTCTTTTTACTGTAAGTAGGTGCCTCGTGCCTACATTCAATAAATTATTGTTTGATAATTATTATTATTATTAACTATATTTTGTATAATATTTTTGTATACTATGTTTTTAACTGTATTTTTAGATTATGAGCGAAGCGATGAATGTATTGATTTTACAATGATGTGTGTTTTTTTTTTTTTTTTATTTTTTATTTTTTTTTATTTTTGTGTCTGTCATCACCTTTTAGGACAGTAAAAGTGCTTGGATTTTCTTCGATAGTAACTTTTCTGATAGGAAAGTGAATCTAGTTGGTACTTTGGGGGGTCAAAAGTAAAAATTTCCCATTAGTTTTCACAAGCGACGTGAAAAACAAAAGAAAAATTAAGGAAAAACGGGAATTTTTACGCAAAATCTGTTTTCGAGAAAATCGATTTTGGTTTTTGGTGTAACTCTAAATCAAATGACCGTAGGGACATAAAATTTTGACTAAATGTTTATATAAGCATTTTCTATACACCATAAAATTTACAAAATATTTTGACTCTTTTTGAGCTGTTTACAGCCATTGTCAGTTTTCAATTTTTTTAGTTTTTTTTTCTATAAATATCAATAAATTTTAATATAAGGCTTCTGATATATCGTTCTAATAGCAGTTGAAAAATATTAAAAATACATATGCACAATTTTTTTTTATAAGCATTTAAAGTTCAAATTTTGACATCATTTATCAAATTTATAATTTATTAATTATTTTGTGGTTATAAATTTATAAATTTATAAATTTTTAACTTTTATGGCTAAGTATTGAAAATTTAAAACAAGGCTCCACGTAAATAGGTTATATATAAATTACTTTATTCACAATAATATCATCAAATATATTTATTTCATAGGCTGACTGACCGTTTTCGCTCAGAATCGTTTTTCTTATACAATGATATTATATCATTGAATTCAAATTTAACACCATCCATTACAGTGACCCACTTGTAACCTACTGTACAGCAGAGCGACATCCACTTATCCACCTTTTTTTTATTGTTATTATTTGACGTATCGATCATTCGAAATATTTTTATATGCTATACCTATTTGTGAAGTTGTTAAGTTAGTTAAGTTGAATTACACATAATACATTATCGTAATTGAAAACAAAATATTATTTATGATATATAATTTTTTTAACAATATAATATAATATACGTATTTGTAATTAAATATTAATTATAGATACTAATTAACGTTTAAAAATATTTGTTCAACCATCTGCATGTTGTGAGTAATATTGTAGTCTGGGGATTTTTTTTCCAATTACCATTTTAGTGATGGGCACTACCGAATAGTAAAGTTTGTACTATCGAATGTTAGTACATATATATTATGTAGGTAGTAGTATTGTACATATTGTATATGTGAACAATAAATGGACATTTCCCACCCGACTGTTTTCGGTCTAGTATAGGACATTTCCCCCCCGATATATTTTTGATGCGGACATTTAACCCCCCCCCCCCCATTTTTTAAAAAGTTTATTGTTATAACAAATATAATTTAATAATACAATATTATTTATTATTTAATATGAAATTATTTATTTTTTAAATAAAATATAAAATATATAAACATTTTTTTATTTTCATAAATATAATAGATTACCTATAAATTAATATGTTTGATCAATTGAACTAATTGAAACAATACAAATTTAAAAAAAAATAAGTATAAAATAAAATATAATTAATATTCAATAAAAATGGCTATAAATTCCGAAATAAAAATGATACAATGTGTGAAAAACATTCAATTACTGATTCTGTTGTTGCTTCCAAACACATATTTTTTAGCCTATGTTCATATTTATTAAAACTGTACCAGTTTGGATATTTAATAATTTAATAATTTCTTTTGAATTTGATTCAAGTAGTTCGGTTAATCAAAAATGTAAAATATACATCTATAATTTATTACATTTATGAAAATATTTGACAACAGGCAAAAAAAAATGGGGGGGAAATGTCCGCATCAAAAATATATCGGGGGGGGGGGATGTCCTACTACACCGAAAACAGTTGGGTGGAATATGTCCGCGATTCGTAGTTTATTTTTTATTAAATAATTAATTAATCGGTAGTTTTATTCCAGGTCAACAGAATAGTAAAACCGAAGAACTATTCGATAGTTTTATTCATAGACTTAGTAAAAACCATGGCTTAAATATACGAGGTTATTGCAGTAGTACCCCCACTTAATAAGTAATTGAAAATAAAAGCTAATATATTATTAGCTATTATAACAGCTGAAATATTACCATATGTACCTATATTAAATAGTGGTGGATCCAGGGGGAAGGCAAGGGGGGTATTTGCCCCCCCCCCAATCGCCGTAGTTTTCTTTTGTTTTACACTGTGTTTAGCCAATTTTGTAGCTAATTCTCCAAGAGCTAGACGAATATACTAGTATATAATTTATACTCACAAAATCATGTATGACCTGCGTTTAAATGTGTAAAAAATGAATGTAAAATATGAAAAAATTGGTGTGTTTCTAAGATGTAGTCACTTAAAGTTCTCGATTATCCGCATTTATGCATACACTCATTAAAGTTCCTAAAAAATATATATAAATTCGTAAAAGATGTGGTAAACTAGAGCGTTGTGCAATGTGCATACGGAAAATAGCGAACTTCAAGTGATAATAACTTGTATATGTTGTTCATATTTGAATTACAACAAAATAAAAAAATTGCTACGTGATAATTTTAGTTAAGCTAACTTCAAACGATCAAAAAATTTAATTTGAGTTGCTTGTAGGCATTTTTTTGTTGATAAAGGTAGACAAACTTATGAGTAATCTTGTATTATATTTTCAAATTTTAGATTTAAAAACAAATTTTTTATGAATTCTCAATACAAAATAATTTGCTAATTTTCATGTTTTTCCGTATTCTGTCAAGATTTGAACTTAACATGCTTTAAACTTTTTCATGAAATATTTTCAATTTTTCAGGAAAAAAACCAGTTTTTTTTCGGAAAACTTTTTTTTTCGGAAATTTTGATCCCTAATTATAACGATCTCGTGGTCAAAATAACGTAAAAAATTACAAACTCGCTACAAATCGCTCAAATCTTAGATTTAAAAAGAAACATTTTTATAAATTTCTAACTCAAAATAATTTGCACATTTTCGTGAATTTTACGTATTTTGTCAATATTTTAACTTTAAATGCTTATAAAAAAAATTGTGACTGGATTTTTAATATTTTTCATTTGTCTCTGAAACAATATATTAGAAGCCTTCTATTAAATTTTCAGGCTTTTTTACCCAACAAATAAAATTGTGTTGATATTTATAGAACATAAAACTAAAAAAATTGGAAACTAAAAATGTCCGTAAACAGCTCAAAATAAGTAAAAATATTTATGGTCGTAGGCCCAAATAGGAGGGGGACTTTAGGGGCTAAGCCATCCAAAAATGTCCATAGTCCCCTCAAACATTTTCTACATTTTGTTTTAAGCTTATTCGGTATTATCAAAGTAAGGCTTACCCCCTTGGTGAACTTGCAACATTTATCCTAAAAAATGATTTTTCTATAAGTTACTCTGAAGTACTAGGAGCCTGCATGCTATTCTTAGTATTGCCAGTTACAGTTGCCCCTGCAGAAAGATCATTTTATAAATTAAAACTTATTAAGAACTTTCTGAGAAATTCTTTAGCACAAGATCGTTTGACTAATATAGCTATACTTAATGTTGAACAAATTCGTTTGTGATAGATTTTTTATCATTTTAAATTTGGTAAAGATTTTTTTTTATAATATAATTGAATGTTTAAATATAATATAGGTGCAAATAATCTTTTTGCTATGCAATACTTTTTTAGAACCATATATTATTACATAAGCTTTAATTAATAATGGTCACTGGGTATATTGGGCCTTCACATTATATTTTTAGGCTTATTAAAAAAAAAATCACCATTATTATTTATATTTTTATAAGTAACCTATAAAAAATATTATATACATAGACCTCGGGGGCCCCATATATTGACTTTGTCTGGGGCCCCAAGAATCCTAGTTGCGGCACTGCCCCCCCCCCTCCCTCAAATCCCAAACACTATTTGCGCTTATGTTTATGCCGTTTATGGTGTATAGAAAATGCAAATATAATCATTCAGTCAAAATATCATGTAGTTTACGGTAATTTGTTTTAGAGTAAGTAAAAATCGATTTTAGAAAACTACTGGAACATTTTTACTTTTGACCCCCTAAAGTACTATTATCAGAAAAGATAATGTAGAAGAAAATCTAAGTCCTTTTACTGTCCTAAAAAGTGATGACGGACACAAAAAAAAATTAAAAATTAAAAATTAAAAAAAAAACATCATTGTAAAATCAAAACATTCATCGCTCTGCTCAGAATCTAAAACAAAAAAAATATACGTAATATTATAATTTATATTTTATAATACTCTTATCGCACAATTATCAACAAGAATGATGTTGTAAGCTTGGCGGTAAGACAAGAAGTTACGAACAATTTCAAGGCCATGAAACATTCTAGACTCAATAACGTTGGCCGCCCGAGAGTGTCGCTTCAATAATGTTCAATGGTGTAATATGAATAATATGTGTAAGGGATAGTCCGTGAATTGATAATATTTAATCAATGGTTTCGCCGTTATCGTAATTTTTTTCATCGTAGTTTTTTTATCTCTCGTCCGACCAGCAGTTTTCCACTGCCTTGTTCGAACGATTATTATTTCATTATTCTATTATAGTAGTTTACAAAACATTACATCATCTCAATTCCATTTCGGACTGGTACGTCGTCGAATTTCTGTTGGGTTTCACGTGCGTTGCGCACTGTCCATCAATAGTCGGCCGTACGGTAGCCGTTGCCACCATGATCAAGTCCAAGTCGTTTCTGTACATGACGTGCTTGCTGAAGGAGACTCGGCGGCCTTTGAGCGCCAAACTGGAACCCATCAAAATGTCGTACACCTCATACGAGTCGGCCGCCGACGGTGAACGAAAACCTCCAATCATCATCATGCACGGTCTATTTGGCTGCAAGTCCAACTGGAACAGTCTGTCCAAAACCCTCCACAACATGACCCACAGAAAAGTGAGTATTCAAATTATAAATTCATATTATGTTGTCTCCGTCTGGCGACCGTACAACGTAACAAATTTGATATTCAGCAAATCACGTTTAGCTCCGTTACTTTATAAATTAGAGTGAATTATTGATCTCTTATAAAATTTAATTTAAGATTATTATCAAGAGCATCTCATAGGCTTTTTGTTATATATTCATTTTAAAGTGAGTTATTACTATATTTTAAGATATACCTACAAACAATTTACAGTTTTAAAATACTCATAACTTAATTTAAAATTAAAATATAATAAAAAGCCTATGATATGCCTTAGAACTTAGATAAAAATCTTCCCTTTACATTTTATAAAATGTGAATTCACTCTGATTTTTAAACTAAACGTGATCTGCAGAGCTTACAATTTGTTATTTTGTACGTGTGTCAGACATTGACAACATATTTGGGTGCTATGTCCTCTTAATAAATATATAAATAATTATTGCAATAGGTAATAGTAATACATTATTAGGTATGCTTTTATTTTCAGTCTTCAAATAGGTAACCATGAAACCTAACCTAGGTAACTATTTATAATTTAATTAGTAATTGGTAATTACTTATACAAATTTAGACATTAGTATTGTCATATGTTGTTTTTATTTGCTACTAGCTGATCTATTAAAAATTGTATAAATTAAAAATGAACTCTTGTTATTAATTATGAAAAGTTATTTGGTATAATATTATGATTATCTGAGTTAAGACTTTTATTGTTGTAAATTATGAATATTATTTACTCTTTTAGCTCATCATAACATAATATTTTAGTAAATGTACTTATAAAGAATTTTAAAATGTATAGAACACCTACTAATAAAAAGTTAAGTAAAAAGGTCAAACACCAACCTTAGATTAGATTAGAAATACCTTCATTGAGTAACAACTATTCAATTAGTTTTAATAGTTAGGTATGTACTTAATATATTTATGAACTATTGCTTTTGTTAAACAAATCTTAAATCATTAAACTGAATATACACCTAAAACCAATCTACAGAATTACTGATTGTTGAATCATATTTTTCTAATATAATTATTTATTGTTATTTTATCTCCTAAATACTTTTGTGTTATCTTAAATTACTAGGTATATGTATAGTTTTATTTTATTCAATGAACTGAACAAATTGTGTTTTGGTCATATGTTAGGTAATTGTTTCATGACGTTACATTGCATTTTAGATTCTGAGCAAAGCGATGAATGTATTGATTTTACAATGATGTGTGTTTTTTTTTTTGTGTCTGTCATCATCTTTTAGGACAGTAAAAGTGCTTGGATTTTCTTCAACAGTAACTTTTCTGATAGGAAAGTGAATCTAGTTGGTACTTTGGGAAAAGGGGAGGGGGGAGGGTCATAAGTAAAATTTTTCAGTAGTTTTCAAACGCGGCATGAAAAACAAAATAAAAATTAAGGGAAAACGGGAATTTTTACACACAATCTGTTTTTGAGAAAATCGATTTTGGTTTTTGGTGCAACTCTAAAACAAATAACCGTAGGTATATGAAATTTTGATTGAATGTTTATATTAGCATTTTCTATACACCATGACATTTTCCAAATATTTTGACTTATTTTGAACTGTTTACGAACATTTTCAGTTTCCATTTTTTTTTAGTTTTTTTTCCCATGAATATCAATAAAATGTTATTTGTTGGGTAAAAAAGCCTAATTAAATAAATTTAATATAAGGCTCCTGATATATCGTTCTAATAGCACTTGAAAAATATTAAAATTACATAGGCACAATTTTTTTTTATAAGCATTTAAAGTTCAAATTTTGACAAAATTTATCAAATTTATAATTTAATAATTATTTTTTAGTTAAAAATTTATAAAATGTTCAACTTTTATAGGTAAGGATTGAAAATTAAAAACAAGGCTCCACGTAAATAGGTTATATATAAATATTACTTTATTTACAATAATCTCATCAAATATACTTGGTAATATCATAGGCTGACTGACCGTTTTCGTTCAGAATCGTTTTTCTTATACAATGATATTATATCATTGAATTCAAATTTAACACCATCCATTACAGTGAACCACTTGTAACCAACTGTACAGCAGAGCGATATCCACTTACCCACCTTTTTTTATTTGGTTCATAGAA